>NW_017963638.1:1027004-1560102 GCF_001661415.1 Suhomyces tanzawaensis NRRL Y-17324
CCGGCACCGACATCGACACCAACAAGGCCTAAGACGTCAGCGGCAACTTGAGCGCCAACGTCAGCACCAATGTGTCTCTTGCCAACATCAACGCCGACACCAGCGCCGACATCGACACCGACAAGTCCTAAGACGTCAGCGGCAACTTGGGCTCCGACATCAGCGCCAATATGTCTCTTGTGGTTGGAGACGAATTCGGTGCCCTGGCCGACCTGGAGGATGCTTCTTGGGGAGCAGTACTTGGTGGATGGTTGGTCCAAAGTCAAGTCAGAGTAGTCATCGTGGAGGTACTTGTTGTTGGCGGAAACTCCGGTCAAAAAGTTGGTGGAAGCCAAGGCGATACTAATGGCTGCGGTTCTTGAAAAGATCATTGCAGCAGTTTTTAAGCGAGTGTAAGGGGGAGTAATTCAGGCCAATTATGAATGGTTGTTTGGGAGAAGTGAACTTCAGCGAGAACTAGGTCAATATGGTTCTCTAATTGTAGTACTCCTTGCTTGAAGGGGTGCTTGGTTTAGTTAGTTAGTTAGTTAGTTGGGAAAAGAACCGTTCCTCTGGCGGAAACGCCTTGGTTATAAACAAATCCAACGGGCAAGCCCTCTCCAGATCCAAGCATCTTTGCGCCCACAAATGGCCCAGTCAATGGCCACCATCACGGAAACAACCACATCATGGTGAACCTTATTGTAAAATTGCAAATTTCAACAAGAGGAAGTATTTCTTTGGCGTCAATATCCACGCGGAGTTGTGGCACTTGTTTCAAAAAAAACAATTGGCGAGACAATAGCTGCAAGCGCTCCCTATTGGGACATATTAGAGTTTGGAGAACAAATTAGAAATAGTTGGGACTAGATGGTATTAGTCCAGGTTTAGCTCGCGGCGGGCTATTGTTGGGTGTATACGATTGAAGTGAAACTGGTGCTAACGTCAACACACTTGAAATTGGTACGAGGCGTTGGCATGCAATCATGCAATGGTCAGAGGAAGTCACCAGAGGAAGTCCACACTAATTTGCCAGACGAAACACCAGACGAAGTTTCCACGACTGGCCGACTGGCTTAAGGGATTCGCCATGCTGCTAGCCTATTCTCTGCAGAGGATTTATGTATTCTTAATTGGTGCAGCTGACCAGAACAATAGTCTGGTAGCCCTGAGCATGGAAATCCTCCACCCGTCAACTCGACCCGGACCCTTCCATGTAAGCAAGCCATTTTGGGGATCTCCATTGGTAACAATCAGGCAACGCGAACAATACGCCTGGCTATTCCTGACTAGGCCCAAAAGTGATCAATCGAGCGGAAGTCATCCTCGCTCTATTATACTGGCACAATAAACGTATGTCGCGAACTCTGAGCATATTTGGCTCCTGGAACTATTGTGCTGGCAGGGTGATCCGCGAGGCAACCTTAGAGCCCGGAGTAGGGTGACAAATGTAACATCCCCAGAAGGTTCCCAATGGGCTGTTGCTCCAGCTCCCTGTAACCCCTCCCCTTATTGGCCAGCATACAGCAACCCGACACCTCGAACAGCCAGGCTCACGGCTGCAACTTCAACATCGCAGAGGAGCCCGGCTCCGGCCATATTATTCTGAGCGATTGCTTCCTCCTATTGCGCATGTACGGTTCTGCCATCTCGTATTCCCTTAATTATGTACCATGGATGCCTTCACTCAGACACCCAACCGGTAGTGGCTGCTCACCCCTGGTGACGACTTCTTGGGATGGCAGTCTCGAACGCGATGCTGGTGCGCCAAAGTTTAGTTCAGCCTGGTGAACCTTTTGCTATTGTTAAAAACTATTGTTTCCATACTAGGGCGTGCGCGGCCGTATTTATTTCCAGAACCGTGTCTAGAAGGATTGTTAGGACCAAATCAACAATCAGGGGGTATTAATAGGGTCGGACCTTGGCAAGCTACAAATAATACTGGCGGCCCGGGAGGACTTGTAGATCCGAACATTCTAATGGCACTTTGATTGTTCCTTCAATTACGGTGCAACCACTAGCATCGGCATAGTCTCAGCATGGATCCGGCCTGACAGTACCTCTCCGGCCAACCTAATTTTTGTAGGCGAGTTGAGGCGGGTGGCCACACTACTCAGCTTCCACGGTACCTCGTACCTCGGCCTGTCAATCCATACGATCTAATTATCTATGTCATGTGCCCCTCGTCTACCCCGTGTTGCTCTCGCTAAGTTTGAGGCGGAACCAAGCGTATGAGTCTACATGGTGGGCTCGCCCTCATTGCAATTGCCAGCTTGCGCGATCGTCCACATTACTGGTCGGAGCCAACATTTTGGATCGTATCTATCAATATATATCAAAATATGTTTCTTTGTGTGGTGGAGAATTTTATTCCCCCAACCATATTGTATGCACAGAACTATAGAGAAAATCACTGTTTATTTATCTTTCGGATTTGTCTGCAAGTCTACGCATTAGTCCTCGCGTAGTTCTGCACCTGAAGGGTTCGGTACCTGGAATATGCGGATTTTCCTCTACGGGACAAATTATTAATACCCGCTAAAAAAGGTACAGTGCAAACGTGTGAACCGTGGCTCTGCATCTGGCCTTCCTAGTTTCCGTCACTCCATCCGCCTAATTTCTGCCAAGCTGATTTCTTCGTCTTTGACGGTAACTGTGGTGCAATGAGCAATTGTAGTGAAAACAACCACTATTCTTGGAGTTCACCTATCTAGACCCTTTGCGCCACAGGGGGCGTACTGGAAGGCTCGGAATACAATAACTAACTCTTCATGCTTAAGCTTCGTTATCGTTCCTTTGTGTTATGTGCACTTGGAATTTGCGCCTGCGCTCCCTACTTTTCGCAGTCAACAATAGTGCGAGTCGCGGCCAAATTTCATGAAGTCAAGATGTTGACTTGATCATAGATAAGGAAAAGGTTTGAAGAGAAGAACAGATGTAACGATTCCCAAGCCTCTGATTTGCTGATCATTGCCGACTTCGTTTAGCTTTGTTTGATGACTGTGAAACCAACAACGAATTATTTTCTAGCAGCGAACGAGTCCGCCTACTGTGTAAGCCCTCATTAAGACGTTATTGAATCTAGTAAGAGCATTGCTTTTTACCATCCACAACTGGAAAACCGAGGTATAACCCCTGGTACGTGAAAGTGTACACTTCGCTTCAAGCTCGCTTGACAAGGTCCTTGCAGAGCCCCAATCTTGAGCTTATGTGATGGCAAAAACGTCAAAGGCGAGCAGTTCCACAGTAGGATAAAGGGAAACCCTGTGTTATACGGTGGTAAAATTTAACCAGGCCCCGACTACAGTCTTCCATCCTCTCCTAAAAACGTTTGAGTATTTTTCCAGTTGTCTAGATCCAACGATTGTATTTTCATCGTTCTATTCTAAAATTTCACAAATTTCATAACATTTATGGTGAAATTTTTAAAATTACGTTAACAGTAATTGAATAATAAATAGGCAATCACAACAAATAGCCTCTGATAGTGGCTGCTTTATACTCAAACATCTAGTCAAACCGTGCAAAGGCATGTAGCCCGTGATAATCGATCACGTGATCAAAGATCACGAGTAATGTCTACTCGCGAATATGGATCTCGAAAATTTTTTGATAATAGGTCGATACTTGAAGAACTGTGAACACGATGATTACCAAATACTTTACCAATGTGGTCGTTAAGTTTGACCCATTCACTGCTGGGGGGAGATCAGCCAGATTATTTCTCGCCAGAGTTCCATCTTCTGCCAAGATCTCATGCAAGGTGTTGACCAAGACTTCTACAGACAAGCCATCCATAGAAGTGACTTTCAGGGATAAAAATGTCATGAAGGCCGATCCTGTCAACATGAACATAACTGAATTAAGGGAGTACTTTGACACCCACTCTAGAAAGTTGGCTATTCAAGATGCCATCAAGGAGTAAACGTTAGAAATTGCATAGATCACACCAACAAAGTTGTTCAACAGTACAAATGCTCGATTCAACTTAGAAAACCCAACTCACAGCCCATCACAAGACAATAGCACCATGTATATAGATTCCCAAGTCGTGCGTCCATAGTTTAGTTCTTCGTTTTAGGCTTCAATACAATTAATTTGATTAGACAGCAGAGATTACGTTGTAGGTTGCATTACTGGACTGGGGAGGTTACTTATGACGATTAGCTGCAGAATCTCCGGCCAATCTTTTGAGAGAGAGTTTTCAGGACAAGTTCTAGATCAAATAGTAGGGAACTTTTGGCAGCGAACATCATGAAGATAGTGAAGTATGCTAATATACGAAGCATGCCGACTGTAATTTACCAAACAGGTGCAATTTAAGGGTTTGTCAGGCCTGCATTTGTAGATTATTGCAAGGAAACCATCTACTACTATTGAAGAACACCAAAATGAGCATACAAACTACCAAAACAAAGGGAAATGGAAAAAATTCCTACCATCAGATGGCCTACATTTTGCTACTTAGCCTCCTTGATCAAAAGAGTCAATAATTCCACCACATGTATCACAAACCCTACAGCTAATTAGTACTTGTCGGTTATTTTGATGCTATTTCATGACGTCAGGCAACACTGCAATAATCGGAGAACTTGAGAATTGCAAAATTGAGCGACTGGAATGTAACTATGTGATAACTCTGTGTGGGCCATTTGATCTTTTGCGCGATCTCCTCATTTACATTTCAACGCTCCAAACACCTTGAACGATTGTCTCACCACACGGATCTAGATATGCAAGCCAGATCCATTAACAATAATAAGCAGAGAAATCGTCCTACAATAGTCTACAGGAGCAACCCCAGGAAAACAATAAAAAGCATTTATTCATAAAAAACACAATAAATTAGACAAAAATTGGCCAAAGCTCATAAAGTCAGCCAGTGACTCACTTTTGGTCTCTTTCACCGTAGGCTCTGGTGGCATAACCACCACCAGTAACAATCACGTCCTCTGGCTTGTAGTCGTGCTTACCAGAGAAGTAGCTTTCCAAGATTTTCTTGACACCTGCTGCATACCGAGCCTGCGCATCCAAAGAGGTTCCAGACACATGGGGAGTCATGGCATTACCACCACCGTATGGGTTCTTCATGGATCTCCATGGATGGTCCTTGGGGGCTGGCTGGGGGTACCAGACGTCACCACCGTAGCCAGCCAAGTGGCCAGAATTGACGGCATCGGCCACGTCCTGCTCGACACAGATTGCGCCTCTTGCGGTGTTGACGAGGTAGGCGCCCTTCTTCATCTTGGAAAGCAACGACTTGTTGAACAAGCCCTTGGTGTCCTCGTGCAAGGGGCAGTTGATGGTGACCACGTCAGCCTGGCCCACCAACTCCTCCAAGTTTAACACTCTTTCCACGATGTTGTCGTGCCCGTTGAAGAGCTTGGACGCGTCGTTCAACTTCTGGATGGCACTGGCTGGCAAGTCCTGGTAGTCGTAGTAGAGCAACTTCTTGGGGTTGAATGCCACCAACCGCTCCAACACACGGTATCCGATTCTGCCTGCACCCACCGTGGCAATGACCTTGTCCTCCAAGTCGAATTCCTGTTTTGCAGCCCCCGCGATGTCCCAGCTCAGGCCAACAGCCTGTTCGTGGGCGGGTACGAAGTTTCTGATGAGCACCAAGATGGTCATAAGGACATGTTCCGCCACAGACACCACATTGGAGCCCGTGACCTCCACCACGGTGATGCCGTGGTCATTGGCTGCGTTCAAGTCCACATGGTCGGATCCGACTCCGGCCGTGATCGCAATCTTCAATTTGGGGGCTTTTTCCAACCTGGTTTTGGTGATGTAGGCTGGGAAAAAGGGGGTGGTGATGACGATCTCGGCGTCCGCCAACTCCTTGTCGACTTGGGACGAGGGCTCGGGGTCCTTCTCGGCCGTGGTCACCAACTCGTACCCTTGGTCCTCAATATACTTGCGGATCCCCAATTCGTTTTCGATGGTGCCCAACAAGCGCGATTCCTGTTTGGCGTGTTCACCACCGGTGTAGAGAACTAATAAGACTTTTCCTTTGGACATGTTGAGCTGATTGTTTGTGAGTAGTGAGAGTAGATGTACTATTCGATGAGGACTACAATTATCACCAGAAATTGGGCTCTTTATAGTGCCAATTCCCAGGATCCGAGCTATTAACGTTCCGTGGGGTTGCGTGATATCACTTCAGTGGTCATAGCACAGATGGTAGCCTCGTTCTCCCCGCCAAGCTGGGAGGAGGTCCGGGTGCAACTACTTCAATCGCGCGGATACTTGGGAGCAATTGTGCATAGAGTCCAGGCAATTGAAGGGATTGACTACAGCGGGGAGGAGGCGCCCCATTTGTTGCATGCGAGTATTTCCTCCGTGTTTAGTGGTGACAAGACTCCGAGCCATTATATGGAACCCGAAATGGGACTATTTGTGGGGATCGCAGGTCACGTGCGACGTACCCCAGGGTAGGGAAATGGCTCGGATAGGTACCCCTTGTTGGGGTAGGGCAAAAAGTGGTACAAGCTGGGCATAATTTACCAAATGATACACAAGAAGATGAATAATACCTGACTAGGCCATCTTTCACCAAATGTGTGAAGTACAAAGTGTGATTAAGCCTGACAGGTCACATCCTCACCAAATGTGCGGGTGGCTACTAATTAATGTTACTCCCAAATGATCACAAGAAGTATGAACAATCGTCTGGCTGAGCTCCTACGGATAATAAATTACTAATAAGCAAGATTCACAAAAATCCCCGAAGATCCCAGAACATCCTTACTTCAAGTGTAATGCCTACAGGTAATAAATAACTTGTGTGAAATACACAAGAATGATCCGAATCAAGCCGGACTGGTATCCCAGAACGCACTCAAAGTAATGCCTACAGGTGATAAGTGAAGTTACGTGTAAGAATGATCCACGCAAGTTGGCCTGGGCAAACCGAAAATGCCTACGGCTGCCAATTTGTTACTGGTGTGAAATGCACACGAATAATTGACACAACTAAGTCTGAGCACACCAGAAACTCCTAATGTGTCAATAATGCTATTGAGTGAAATAAACTACAGGAAGTAGCCATGTGAAGTACCATAGTTAACAAATAAACGATGCTCGTCTGAAACACACAAGTAGTGAAATGCCTATCGGTGAAAAATCTTACTATGTTAGTACATTAAGAGTCTCATTCGCGTGTACCACAGGACACAAATGAATGAAATTCGTGTGAAATATAGGGTAAGGACATTAAACTAAGATAGTGTATCCCACCATTGTGGAATGGCACAGTTGACAAATGACAATTTTCCCAAACATGTGAAGGTATGAACTACTTCACCTCATGTAAACGCCTACAGTTGACAAATCGTTACAATGTTATTTCTTATGCTTGATGAAATAAATATGAATAAATACAGAGGAGCCAATGAGCAAGTCCCATTAGGTATTCACTCTAGTCCTTATACCACCATCAGGGATGCACGATGGGAGGTTGCGTGGACTTAATCAAAAGCCAATTGTTTCTTAATTTCAGCAATAGCCTTACCTGGGTTCAATCCCTTAGGACAGGTTTTGGAACAGTTCATGATGGTGTGACATCTGTACAAGGACATGGAGTTCTGCAACATTTCCTTTCTAAACTTGGTGGCTTCGTCTCTGGAATCAATCAACCATCTGTAGGCCTGCATCAAAACAGCAGGACCCAAGTATTGCTGTTGGTTCCACCAGTAGGAAGGACAAGCAGTGGAGCAACAAGCACACAAGATACATTCGTACAAACCGTCCAATTTGGCTCTGTCTTCGATGCTTTGCAAGTTTTCACGGCCGTCAACAGGGGCGGTGTCTCTTTGTAAGTAAGGCTGGATCGACTTGTATTGCTTGTAGAAGTGGGTCAAGTCAGGAACCAAGTCTCTCACCACGAACATGTGAGGCAATGGGTAGATCTTCAAGTCCTTGGTGTTGTCTTGATCTATCTTGCACAAACAGGCCAAGGTGTTTCTACCACCGATGTTCATGGCACAAGAACCACAGATACCTTCACGACACGATCTTCTGAAGGTCAAGGTTGGGTCCTGCTCGTTCTTGATCTTTAATATGGCGTCCAACACCATAGGACCACAGTCGTTCAAGTCGACCTCGTAGGTTTGCATCTTTGGCTGGACTTCTGGGGTGTCTGGGTTCCATCTGTAGACCTGGAAACGCTTGATTCTGGTGTCCTTTGGAGCAGCACTGGTGGCTAAACCTCTGGCGAATCTAGGGCGAATGAGATTTCTGAACATGCTGGTTGTGGTATGTATGGCGGGGGATCAGTAGATTGTGTGGCTGGTGGGTGGGTCAGAGAACACGAATGATCTAAGATGAATTAAAAGGTGAAACCAACTAGATGAAGAGTGGTTTTAAACAACATAGAAAATTTTGGTCGGAACTTGCCCCGGGAATTCTTTACAAATTACTGGGGCGTGATTGGCTGAAAAGCACGGGGAAACGTCACGTGCGCTTTGCGCTGGGTAAGTCTGGCTTGGTTGGGCACGCGAGTGTCCGGTAGGGCCGTGGAAGACGATGGTCTTGGTGCAAGATAGAGGAGATGCTACCAAGGTGGCTGGAGATCCATGGATGGCAGCACACCTGCCATCAGGCCGTCCTCCCCACGCCTCACCTCTGCCATGAACCCGAAAACCGAAGTGTGTCACGTGACTGGTTTCTTTCAAGTTACGGCTTTCCCCGGGTCAATTTGCACCTGCACAACGGTCATGCTCTTTCTGGGGTTGTGCAGCACCGCTCGGCATCTAACTGCCCATGGATTAGTGACCAACAGTACTGGAGTCGATACAACACCTCACAGATCTATATTTATCGAATCTTTTTTATTTATTATCAATAGTGTCGGAAAGCCTAATTGTCAAAAGTGAGAAACACGTACTACACCAATCGGATCTGATATACCCTGCTTCAGACTGACGTTTCCATCTTTTGCCAATTGGAACATGGCCTGAACTGTAAGGAACTAAAAGAACTACTTGTAAACTGCCATAGGTCTGAAAATAAATTAAATTGCATTCTGTATTATTAGTGAGCACAGCTGTACGTAGTGCTAATCAGATCGAGGTGGTATACAGTATTGCTGCAGATCACATCTCGAGTGTGACCACTGACCGCCTTTCAAACGAGCCCTTGCAGGTGTGCATGCAGTAGAAGTCCATCAATAAGGTCTTTTCGCCGCCATATATTAGCATTTGCCTAGCAGCTAACCGGTCATCTGGAGAGTATATTATAGCATACTTCCCATTAGCAAAGGAAGAAAAATCAAACAAAACGTTAATCCATCAACACTCGAAAATGGTCAAAGAGCAAGCATACTACAAGGACGGAGTCCACAAAACGATTTACGAGAGCCATGCTTGGCGTACAGTGGAAAATTCCATGCAATTTACTGTGCCGTTGATCCACCCCAGCTTCAAGATCTTGGATGTGGGGTCGGGGCCAGGTACCATTACGATCGACTATGGCAAGTATGTTCCTGACGGTAGTGTTATCGGAGTTGAACCAACCTCCGAGCTAATTGAAGTAGCAAATAGTAAGAAGGTGGAGGCAGGGAATCCGCAGAACGTTAGCTTCCAGTTGGGCTCCATTTATAAGCTTCCTTTTGAGGATAACTCCTTCGACCTAGTCGTTGCTCACCAAGTAGTGGTACATTTGGAGGACCCAGTGGCTGCGTTGAAGGAGCTCAGGCGTGTGACCAAATCCAATGGTTACGTTGCAGTCAAGGACGCAGACTTGAAAGCAGGAGTCATATATCCCGAAAGCTACGAGAAATTCTTTGATTTGTACATCCAAGGAAAATGCAGTGGAGGGAGTTTCACGGATCCAATTGCAGGAAGGCGATTGAAAGAAAAAGCCCTTAATGCAGGATACCTTCCATCTAACCTTGAGTTATCGAGTTCAGTATGGACGGTTGCAAATGCCCAAGAACGGGAAATGTGGGCAACTATGTTTTTAAATAGACTTCGTTATTCACAGGAACTGTTTTCTCCAGATGAGAATAAGAATAAAGAGCTCAAAAAGTTGGCCATTGAAATGTGGGAGAAGTGGGCAAAAGAAGATTCAGGTTTCTTGAGTTTCATGAACGTGGAGCTACTTTACAAAAAATAGTCCTCTTAGCTTCACTTTTTGCAATCTGGGAATTATCCGAGAAATATGCTAAATTTTTTAGAATTAGAAACGACCCTATGACGAAAGATATAACTCTCTACAGGCAAAATAATATGACAAAGAAATTTTATGAGATTAGCTGTAATACTAGGGAAGAATCATTGTCAATTACTTGGTTTCATGCAGACTTGTTTTTTCTAAGCTATTTTCCGTCTGATCATGAATGATTTGAACCTGGTCTCCTTCGTCAAGATTTGATCTTGGACCATGGTAGGTTTTATGAGCATATACAAAATAATAGATAATTGACAAGGTCCAAACTCCCATATTAATAACCACAGTATAATTCATTGATTCTTTATCCACCTTTTTCGAGTTTGGAAACATGGACATTACGATCACATAAGTAAGCCAACATATGGCAATGAAGTGAACTGTGTTGTTTCCATAAAAGCCCAAACTAAATTTACCAGGTTTGAATCTGCTCCTACCAGTTGGAAGAAAGGCCATGAGAATAGGTACACACCAGGCAAGCATGGTCGAGGCAACACCCAATGAGAACAAGGCACCTGAACCAGCAGAGCCAGGAATTAAGGTAAGTAGTCCAAGAAGAAGTGCACATACACCAGCAAAGAAGGTTGCCCTAACAGGCACCTTAACTCTGGGGTTGACATACTTGATGTAACTATGGAGCGGCAACCCATCATCTCTTGCGAAAGCCCAAATTTGTCTGGAAGCAGCAATCAGGATGGAACAAAGCATCAAGTATTGACCAACGCAAATTAGGGCCATAAATGCAACAGCCCATTTTTTCCCTAAAGCATCATATATGATCTGTGCCATGGGATTACCACTCTTAGTTTCCAATACTCTCAGTGTGTCACCATCCTTAATGCATGCAACTGTCAAAATGCAAACTGCCCAACCACCAATTAATGAAAAAAATGTACTGTACAATATTCCGAATGGAATTGCTCTTTGGGCATCTTTTGCCTCTTCAGAACAGTGAATCACGGCATCAAAAGCACCAATAGACCAAATGGCAGGCACCCAACAGAGCATAAATGTCCAACCTTGATCCCATGTCAAAAAGTTTTCAAGTTTTCCAAAAATGAAGTGACCGTCATTGAATGCACTATTCTTGGATACACCAATTGGGACTGAAATAAAGAACAACACCAAGAGGAAAATATTGGTAATGATGGAGATTGTTTGTAACTTGGCTACATGCTGAGTTGTAAGGGAGCAGATAAGTAATGTTGTGACAACACTGGCTGCGAAAACTCCATAGATTCTAGAATTTGTGACTGTAAAATCACCATCGTAACTGATGAAAACGGCTGACAACAATTCAGATGCGAATCCGTATCCGATAGAACAGATAGCACCACAGAGACCAACAGAATTGGCACATCCTATAAGGAAACTCAAGGGAACACCGATGCTACTTGGGGCATAGTAATTTGTGTAGTAATAAAGGCCACCACTAGTTGGAATAGCAGATCCAAGAATAGTAAGGGAGGTAGCTGTACATAAAATAAAGAAACCAGCACAGAACCAACCCCAGACAAACCCAGATGCTCCCGATTCGAGACCTATACTTAAGGTTGAAGATACACTAGGTATCAACCCCATGATACTGACAGCAATACCACATACTTGGAGGGTGGAGTACTTTCTATTCAACTCTTGCTTGTATCCAATCTGAGCCAATAGCTCAACGTCGTTGGCAGCAGCTCTTCCATCTATGGCTCTGATCTCTGACCTATTGGAGGCGGCTGTTGTTAGCGATTTGACAGGATTCATCTTCACTAGGACAAGATTCTTCGAGCGTTCCCGGAAATGGGGACAATTTAAAGCTAAAAATGGTTGCCTTATCTAAAAGTGCTTACAGAAATGAGCTTTAGGTTAGAAGTGTTATCTGGTGTCGGTTTTATGCGGCTCATCGGGGAAGTAAAATTAGAGATAATGAAATTAGAGTTTCAATGATTTGTACCACTAATGGGGGTATGAAGTTTGCTCAGACGGACATCTCCTGTACAGATGGTAGACAAGGAACTACCCAAGTGCTATTACGCGTCGGAATCTGTGCTCTTGCTGTTGAAAGTATGTGCCTTGTTTCTGACGCACCTTTCACTTTTGAAATATTTTTTCACCGAATCTGGCAAACGAAGGAAGTATCCTGGAACCAAGACTGAAAGACTGAATCGTGTGACGATAATCGGCAACAGAAGGGCAATCATTACAATTTAAATGTTCCCATACAACACAGACCGAAAGTAAATATAAGCCAGCCCACTACAATAAAAGTCCTCGTTCCGATTTTGGGGTTGACACCGGTTAGGTGCATTGTTTAGTAATTATTGGTGCCGTACGAATGCATAGTGTTACATTACTCAGATTTACTCCAATAATTCGTGATAGTTACTATACAATTATATCTTGACGAAGTTATTTTTCTCATCCAACATGGCATCAATCTCGAATGATGGGTTTTCCCCATCGTATACATCCTCGAGGTTGGATTTGGGTCCGGAGTAATACTTGTGACCATAAACGAAGTAATATATCAAAGCCAGTAGCCAGACACCCACATTGATCACACATGTGTAGTTCATGGAATTTTTATTCACCGACTTTGAATCTGGGAACATGGACATGGTAATGATGAACCCAATCCAGCATACAGTCGTGATATGGACAGCTGTAGTCACATACTTTCCAAGGTAAAAGGGGCCTGGTTGAAACCTTTTCCTACCGGTCGGAAGAAGCACCAACAAGGTAGGAACTCCCCAAGCCAACATGTTGGAAGCCACTGCTAACGAGAATAATGCTCCTGATCCAGCAGAACCATTAATCAAAACAAGCAAGCCAACAAGTAAAGAAAACACACCTGCAAACATAGTAGCCCTAATTGGAACTTTAAATACTGGATTCACAAACTTGACAAAATTGTGGAAAGGCAAACCGTCATCTCTTGCAAACGCCCAGATTTGTCTGGATGCAGCCGTGACAATAGAGAGACTCATTAAATATTGTCCAACTGAAATCATGGCCATAAATGCCACTGCCCATTTTTTGCCTAAAGCATCATAAATGATTTGGGCCATTGGGTTACCAGTATTGCTATCCAATATGGCCAGAGTAACGCCTCCTTTGATGGTGGCAGCCGACACGATACAGAGAATCCAGCCCAAAATCCAGCAGGCTCCAATACTGCCCAAAATCCCGTATGGAATGGCTCTTTGTGCATTCTTGGCCTCTTCGGAACAGTGGATGACGGCATCAAAAGATCCAATGGTCCAAATTGCTGGCATCCACGAAAGCACAAACGACCAGCCTTGGTTCCAGGTGCGGTAATTTTCCAAGGGCCCAAAAATGTATTTTGCATCGTTAAACCCGTTGTGTGAAGCTCCGATAGGGACAGCTATGATGAATAAAATGATAAGAAATACGTTGACCACTATGGATACACTTTGAAGAGTGGCTGTGTGCTTGGTTGTGAGGCAACAGATAAGAACGTTGGAAATGATACAAGCCGCAAACACTCCATACGACTTCGCATTGGTGATCTCGAAGTCCCCGTCACGACTGATGTACACGGCAGATAACACTTCTGTAGCAAATCCGTAGGCGATCGAGCAGATCCCACCACAGAGGCCCACCGAATTGGAGCACCCGATCACGAAACTCAAGGGCACACCAACCCCTGGAGGAGCGTAGTAGTTGGTGTAGTAATACAAGCCTCCACTGGTGGGGATGGCAGAACCAAGAATGGTGAGCGAAGTACCTGTGCACATGATGAAAAACCCAGCAATGAACCAGCCCCAGACTAGTCCTGAAGCCCCAGACTCTAGACCCAACGCCATCACTGACGCAACACTGGGCAACAACCCCATGATACTAAAGGCTATACCGAACACCTGGATGGTGGAATAGTGTCTGTTCAACTCTTGTTTGTACCCAATCTGGGCCAACAACTCGACGTCGTTGGCGGCGTCCTGGGCGTGGATTACCCTGATTTCTGATCTTGCCGAAAGCACCTGCGATAAATGGGCACCCGTACGGGACCCTACTGACCTGAGAGCCTCCATGTTGGCGGTTGACACAAGGAAGTGCTCGTCTTATATAGGGTTTAGCATGGGTGACAGAAGTGCATATTTGCGTTATTCTAGACGCTAAACTTGCGTAATTCAGCCCAGAAATGGCCGTGAAAGATCGTCGCTTACACGGTAACTGGGTACACAGGCGAGGGCCTGGGTACCCCTCAAACAGAGGAGTGATGAGGAGCCACTCGGGAAGTTTAGCAACCGTGTTGAGTGCAGCTGTCCCAATGCGGAAATATGCGATAGCGGATGCCTAATTGGGCATGCGATGCGCTGTGGTTCTTATCAGTTCCTGCAGGTGCCACCCTGTCAATGCACGTCTTGACAGTGGCCGAAGATAGGCCAGAAGCATTTCCAGCTGGATGGATTCGCGCAGCGAAGGCTGGACCAGCACCCTGTGGCACTCTGTGGCATCCTGTGGCACCTGCTGCAGACCCTATGTGGCTCCATTGCGCAACTTCACCCTGCTTATGCCTATTTGGATGCGGACAGCGGAATTCGACACCCACTCGTTTGTGGGGAGCCAGCGCATCGTTTCTTTTGGGCTTACCTCCGGTGACCGCTTGCCGGGTGATAGCGATAACGCGTTCCGCAACCTGTAAGAATGGGTGTCGTGGATGGAACCACACCTACCGTGAAAAGTGCATAATCAGCGCGAGGCTCAATGCTGATAGCTGATAACCGGGCGCCGTGTGAAAAAAGCCCAGTCAGAAGCAGCTGGTGACTTCGACCATGCTTCAGCCGACAGGAACACGCTGCAGCAATGTGAGGGGGAAAACGCTTTCCCAGAACGATTGACGGTGGGGTAGAGTGAGGGACCTCCAGCTCCCGGTTCCACGGGTGCAAAAAATAGTCCATCGCTGCACTATCCCGTTAAGACAAATATCGGTCTCACCATCACCAATTGCTGCCAGTCGTCGCAACAATGCTGCCTAGCACCCTCCCCATTGTCGCATGTCAGAGTCCACGACTGAGACCTCCAACACTGCTGTGGACGAGTGTGTGTCGCTGTCATCGCCGTTTGACACGCTCAAGCACCTCGATGGCCAGTTTCGCCAGCTTCTCCTGCGAGTCAGCCAACTAACCGCCGAGTTGAAGCAGGCATATGGACGGATCAGGGCGCTCGAGAGCTCCAAAGCGAACGTTGAAGAGTTGCTCAAGCGGCACCAGTTGCAGTGTCGCCAGCATGAGAAAGAGGCAGCAGCGTCGGCATTGGCGTTGAAGAGGTCATTACGGCAGAAGGAGTTGGAGTTGATCCACGCCCACCACCAGATCAACGAGATGCGAAAGCATAGTTATCGGATGAAGTATAGTGATTGAGGGTGGTTGGGTAGTTGGCGATGGGGTGACTAGTTGGTGTTGGTTGAACGGCTAGAAGTTGATTGACATTGAAACCTGGCTAGTTGGTGACTTGCTAGTTGGTTGATTGACTTACTAATTGGTTGATTGACTGACTATTTGGCGTGATCGACTTAGAGACTGATCACTTGGTTGGTCTATTGACTACTCGGTTTGTACTGAGTCTTCTGTTAAAATGACTACTCGTGCTGATCGATTAATTATTGATACTGACTAGTTGCTGCGACGACTTCTTGATTTATCGCCTGGCTACTCACATGATACTGGTTAATCGACTACGACTTGGTCTATCCTGTGTGTATTTTCGGCTGGTTATACATAATACTCGTGGAGCTCATCCTGAATACACTCGCTCAAGATCTTCAAGCTCTTCGCCACTCCTTGGTCCACATCCATGGCCCTCAACTGTCCTACGTACGCTAACGAGCATTCGGAGTGCTGCACGGTCTTGACCAAGGCTGCCAAAGTCTGACTGGTCGCTTTCCTGGTGTTGAACAGTCCCAAAGCATTGTCGTTGAAAAGATCGTCATCAAGCATGTCTTCGTCCTCTTTGATCTGGATGTCAAACCCAAGGTCATCAGGTTGGTCTGAATTGAATATGCTGCCATAGTGCTGAGCAATACTTAGGGTGAACTGCTCCTCTTCAAAAGCAGGGGATGCTGCTGCCCCCACGTTGAGGTGCTGTAATTTTCTCCAATACCTCTTGTCTTCGGTAGATCCTACCGAGCTCAACACACTCACATACGAGCCAAGGTTGATGGCAAGACGTCCCTCATCGTCATTTGATTTTTGATAACTAGCGATCTCTTCTATAAGAAAATCGACAAGTATGTCGTGGTTCGATTGATAATTCAAGTAGCGATGAATATAACTTAATTCGGCAATTTCTTGCTCCGTTTTTTCAGCAGGAGGTTGGGGTTTGACAAAGCTACAGAAGTACTTTTTCAAGCCCTCGTTGAAGTTAGTGTCATGCTTCATTTCAACATGCTTCGCAATGTAGTTTGCGTCCACCTGCTTGGTGATGGCCCTGATAATTTGATTGGTGGCTTTTGAAGTTCTCCAGTCTTTCATCCGCTTCAAGGTCTGTATGATGTTGCTGCCACAGATGTTTAAGACTATTCTGAAAATGATCATTGGAATCTCCTGCGAATTTTGTTTGTCAGTGTCTTCACCAAGAAGATCATCACCATCATCTTCAAGAGATTCGGAACCTAGATTTGATTTGATTATGATATGCAAGACCTCCAAGAATAAGTTATCAACCACCGTTTTTTGAATCAGAATTTTTTTCAACAACCAGTTTATGATATTCAAGGTGCAGGGAACCAAAAAGACCTGAGATAAATAATCAATCCCATTCGACAAGATGGGCATGTCGATAATCTTGGACCGCGTAGCAATGATAGACTGTTGATAAATTAATGGGATCAACTTGTAGATATGTTTGATGTTGACAGACTTTATCAAATCATCAGATAATCCATCATTGGACTCATCAAATAAGGCATTGATCCAGTCCCCCATTAAGCTATTGAAATTGGAGATAACAATACCGTCTTCGCTATTTGGCTCATCACTATTTGTGACCGCGCTGTTCGTTAAATGATCACCAAGTCGATAATAAAATTCGTTCAAATAACCTATTGTGAATGAGTTCTTGATATTGATTTTGGAGTAGTCAATTTTAAACTTCTCAATCAAGAAAGTAATACCCAAAAGTAATACTCCGAAATATGAGTAGATATCTTGAAATCGTTCATCGTCGTCATCCTCGAGTTTAAAGCAATCCTTGTCTGCATAGTCAATCAATTTGGTTAGAATGTTGATTGGATTGGAGTTAAAGGCAATGATATTCACAAACTGAACATTGCTAAGGATTGCTAAAAGAATACGGTTTAGTTTTTCTTGGTCTTGATAGTTGATAAGGTCCTCCACTATTGTTTTTACGATTTTCCCCAACTCCAATTGCTTCTTAGACGAGTATTCAACTAAATTGGGCAAAGATGCAATGAAATCAACCAAGCCCGATTCTTCTAAAGAAGTGAACTCAATATTGACATTTAAGAGCTTCTCGTTGAAAGCCTTCTGAAGGTCCAATTCAGCATTGAATTGGTTAAGGTCGTGCTGTAATGATTGTTGGATAGCCTTGAAATCTACCGGGAAGAACTTTTGGAAGGTTGACGGAGCCAAAAGCTTATTAAATATACACGACTTAATAAAAGATTGTCTCAAGTCGTATAGTTTTGACGAACCAATGGATATGGAACTGATGGAATTGACTATTCTTTCAGATAATGATTGGAATGATACTTCGATGGCCTTCTCTGCGCTTTCTTCATTAGTGAATTTTAAACTCAAAAGAATAACCGGCACTCTTGAAACTATGAAATTCTTCCAATTGAATAAAACAAAACTCGCGTCTCTATATTGGATGGAATGGGAAAACCCAATGAACACTGCTTGGATGAATTCAATTGCAGTTAGGTAGGGATTCTTACTGATGGGAGTGCCCGAAGAGTCAGCTCTAGTACAGAAATTGGACACGAAGTTAGAGAATAGAGCGTCGTTGTCCTCAAACTGGAAGCTATTCATGATTTTCGTGAACCAAAGAAATTGTTTCATTTCAATGTATCCAGCGTGGTGTCCAGCTGACAAGTGCGAGGGAGCTAGCGTCTTGAAAGATGTTGTTGCAGGTGGGGATTGAGAAGACTTTTCCAAAGAATCGGGCTTTGTAGAGGCCGAAAGTTTTTGTAAGGAGCCTGACTCTTCCAGTATGATTTTGTTCAATTTCTCTTTGTTCAAGAATGGTTCGGTTTTCTTGAACAAATAGTGGAACAAGCGAGTGAAGTTCCACTTCTTCAAGCATTTAAGCAATTTGATCATGAAGTCCTCCAACGAGTTGTCCTTGGCGTAGAAGTTGTCAATCAAGTTACCCCAGAATATGATGGTATGATGAGCAAGCACTTGGTCGTGCTTGGAGCTGTTGTTGTTCAACCCGGAAAAGATGGAGATGGTGTATTCCTTGAACTGGGATCCGATGAGGCTGGATATGATCTCTCCATCCACAGTCACCGATCGGTGTGCTAGAAGGTATGCCAACTTTTTGAGGTATTCCACCTGGCTCAACGGATCAACAGAGCTCAAACACTTCCAAAACTTGGCGAGCTGTTCCTGAGAACTTAGTGAGAGATGTATGACGAGGTTGATCCGGTATTCATCGTTTTCTTTCTTGTTTAGTATCGAGGTTCCATGGGTATTGAGTGTGAGGAGGTGAGTGGAGTACTCGGAGTTCGAGATTGGTTCTCGAGCCTCAAGCTGTGAGATGAGCGAATTGAACGACTTGGGGACTAAGCGATGGGCGATGGCACGCTTGACCACCTTGTTGAGTGACGGTTTGTCGGACATGGCTTGGTGAGAGAAACGGTTGATGTGCAATTTGGGTTGAAAATCGCGGTGAGGATTGCACCAAAACTGGCCACGAAAATCATGAAGGTCTGAGGAAATGGCCGGACGAGGAAACAACTGTGTGGAGATGGTCCATATGAGAAGTCCATTCCCAGCCGATGTTGTAGGAATGCTTGAATGATTAGGCAATAAGTAGTTTAAGCGCAAGTCTCCGAGGTGTCGCTACATGATTTAGAGTGTTCTGGGCAATGATTTGAATAATTTGTTGGGGTATTCTACTAGTGGAAGAGGTGTTGATTTAGAGCTGGAAGGCTCAGTGAGCAGTAAGTTTGTAATACCACTAATTAGTACACTTCCATAGCTGTTTGCTGAACTGACACTCTAAGGTATTACAGAGTTGTAGCAAATAAATTGGTTCATTGGACTAATATCTACTCAAACAGTCTAATCTAGTCGGCGTAAACTTTGGAGTGTACCCAGTTAACCTAGTGAAACCAGCTAATCTATATTAAGGTTAGTTCCAATAGAAATAGCCAAAGATGATAGTAAGTTCCTAATAACAAGAACGCATGGGAATCTGAGTTTTGGCATCAATACTAGCTCCTCAGATCAGTACAAGGACTAAAACCAGGGGGATGTATCTGCCAGTGAGAAGCAACCTATCAAATAAACTTAAACCAGGAAGATGTATCTGCCAGTGAGAAGCAACCTATCAAATACGAATTTCACTAACTTGGAGTATGTAACCATTCCACCAATAGTCCCAATATAGACATGCTAGATTAGGCAACTAGTATTTCTACTTTATCCCTACAATCGTGATATCCAATAGATATATTTCCTTAGCCTAGAAGATCCCAGCATAATATAAAATAAACAGGTTTTCAACTTGATAAAAGCAACTAAACAAAACCAACAAAAACAAAAATGCATAAATGTAACAAAACCAATGTAGAGGTATAAAAAATTACCACATGCTGGAACCACCAAAACCCGAGAAGATGTGTGTATTATTAGCCGAAGAACCTAGCCCCGTATGGCCCGCAGAAAGCGAGCTTTGGTTGTTCAGACCCCAGATGGAGCTAGTGTTCGTATTAGTATTAGTCGAATTAGAAGGCAAAACTGTTGAAAGTAACGAGGAATTATTAGGGAGGGTTCCCGAGTTCGATAAAGAGCTTCCAGTGGAGGGTCCCGAGTTCAACGAGGAGCCTGTTGTGCTCAAGAAGAGGTTGGGAGGCGAGTTCTTGTTTGGCGAGCTGGAGGGAGGAAGCATGATGGGTGAGTTCATAATATTGTTCGCGTCCGAGCCAATGGAATCGAACAATTTGAAATGAAGGGGAGCTGATTGCTTCTGTTGCGATGGGCCAGTGGCAGAAAGTTTTGGCGACAGAAGCGATTGCGAGCTCTCATTGAAGAGCAAGTAGTTGCTCTTGAAGTCGATAGGAGCACTCATGGAGTTAGGGTTAACCGATGATGATGCCTGTGCTGGAGGACGAGTTTCCGATAACACCGAGGAAGATGCGGACATGTCGGAGCCATCGTGAGGCCCAAAAAGCTGAGGCTTCTTTTGGTACATCGAGCCTTGCAGTTTCTGCTGTTGGATCTGCTGGAGAGGCTGCTGGTAGGGGCTCGATTGGTATCCTTGCCCTTGCTTTTGGTTCTGTTGGTATGATGGCGACTGCTTGGCAATGTGCTGTTGGAATAAATAACTCTGATGCTGCTGCTGCTGGACAGCTGCGGCAGCGGCCACCGCAGCCAACGTGTATTTGTTCAGGTTGGGGTTGTGATGACTATTGGTCGACGCGTTATTGGCGGAATTTTGATAGTAGCTTTGCTGGTAGTTGTTACCCCCATACCTGGGGTAATAGTTCAGTGACACGTTTCCAGTGGAGGACGAGGCGAAACTGTTTGGGTTGGTGTTCGTTTTGGGGGCAGCAGCAAGAGTTTTTTCAATCAACTCCAACTGGCTGTTAAAAGCCACCAATTCCAAGGGTCTCTTTCCATAGTGGACTTGCTTTGTGATTTCGGGGACAGCAGTGTCGCTATTTTCTAGTTGAGGCGACATGGGTAATAATGCAGAACATACAAACGAAACAAGAAATGGGTTAAATGTTAAATATCATGAAAGGAACGAGAATGTGCCGAAATCTATAATGGACACGAACGGGGATGAAACGGTTGAACAACACGACCAGAACCAAAAGCTAATGAAGTGAACTATGAATACAACGAATATCGACGAGGTATGGCGACAGTGGAGACTAAGACGGGCTGGACCGACGGTGCTAGGATGCCAGAAGTAAGACTTGAGGACGAAGGGAGCGACACAACTGGTGAGATATGAACCAGGTATCGTTGGAGCGGTCGAGAGACGGATGCAAGGGTACTTCTGGCGGATGGGATGGCTGAAGTGTCGGTGAACTATTTACTAGACTGGCGCATTATTCGTCGAGCCTTATGCTCACGTGAATGATTCGGGACGGGCACGCGACAGCGACGGCGCGCGCCAGACCGGGTGCAAATTACTACTGGTGACTCTACAGGAATATTACCATTAGTGTACATTAACTAGCGGAGGTTGAATGGGAAGACTTTACTAGCTGGCAGTGGCGAAGAACTGTCATTCAGAAAACGAATACTATCTGGCAAAGGCGTTGGATAGGAAGGCATTACTTGTTATGGCTGACAGGGACGCTGTCATTCACCATAGCTATTGCCCGCAGAGACGTTGAATTGTCATTCGGGATATCACATCCAAAATGTCAGCAGAGCTGTTCAACTCTCATTCAGAACACATTTCTAGATTTAATTGTCTTTCACCACTACTAGACATTTTCATCCTCCACTAGCTGTTGCTAGAGGCATTGAGCTGCCATTCAGGAATACCCGCACTCGCTCCGTTTTTGGCCTCCTTCTCCTCCGTGGCAGATTTGGACTCGCCAGTCTCTGCACTGGAACTACCTCCCGCATTCAACTGCCACGATGGAACGCCGATCTTGTCGATGTTCTTCTTGACAGCATCTTCGTTGAGGCCTCCCGTCTTGGACTCAGTTGGAGCAGGCTCGGCGCTCGCGCCTTCTTCCTGCTGCTTATGCTTCATTTGCCAGGCAGGAATTCCTGCGGACGTCACTCCATTGGCAGACACAGAATCGGTGATTTCGGGAGAGGGCAATGTGGGCTCTGGCTTCTTCTCTTCCGTCTTGGCTCTGGCTCTCTTGAGGATCTCCGAGGCCGAGGGAATCGACGACACTGGGGCCAATTTGCGCTCGGTGGTGGACGCAGGAGTGCCGGATCTATTCTTCAACAACTGCTTCAACGACTGCAACTCCTCGTTGATCTCCACCAACTCGTCGCGGATGTTCTCCTTGGTGAGAGCCATGTTCTTCTCCACGCTGTTGCTCAAGTTGTCGATCTCGAGCTTCATCAACCGCAAGTCGTCGTCGAACTTGAGCTTGTCCTTGTTGTATTTGCTCAAGAAGTCGTTGACATTGTCGATCACCACGTCGATCTCCTTGAGCTTGGCCTCGTTGGCCTCTTTGATCTGGGTCTGGTCCTCGCTCAACTGCTCGAGAATCTTATCGATCTTGATGAACTCCTCGTCGATCTTCTGCTTGTCTTTCTCGATGGAAGTCTGGCTGGGAGGAATGATGCTGGGGATGAGATACTTGCTGGCCACTTGGTACACAGCGTAGGTGACACCAACAGTGGCAGTAGCCATGATGAAATAGTCCTTCCAGGACCGTTCAGGCACAGCAGGAGCATTGTAGTAGTCTATGGGAAGGGATGGTGGGGGGGCTGGCGAGACAGCAGGCGTGTTGGTTGGGGTGGTGCTGGCAGTGGAGGACGAACTGGAGGTGGTAGCTCCATTTCCTGCTCGTTTCAACGCCTCCTCAATCTCTTGCTGGCCCAAGCCCTTCGACTCCAAGAACTCAATCTTCTTCGTCAAGGGCAGGCCGTTGACGTTCGGGTCCTTGAGGAACGCCACAGCGCTTTTGATGAGCTCTTCGTTCATTTTGGTGGCAAGGAATAGTCCAAATTGAGGAGTTATATATTGGAAATTTTCTGGCCGAGGTTAGATTCACGTGAGGTGATAGCGGGGGTAAATACACCTTGAATCACGGCTGGGGCCGGTGAGCGCTGGGGGACAGGCTGGGGAGAAAGGCTGACGAGGGGGATTCGGCCACTTAGGCAACAGGTGTTTGGGTTAGAGTATCGTGTGGTTTAGTATGCCATTCTGAGGTATTGTATCTAACCTGTATTACTACAAAATGCGGTTCTGAGAGACCCGATTAATAATTAATACTTCTGGGGTTGGAGTACAAGCTAGTATTTTGGTACCAGGGCCTGCTGGGCCAGTGATCCCGTATCTGGTGGATGGCATGTTCCACATGGGACAGTCGCCGCGGGGTGTGGGGTGGACGGCACGTGACCCGATATGCCCGAGGTTCGTTGTGTGGAGTACATGGAGATTTGATGGAGTGTATGGAGTAAATGGAGAGGTAAGAGTTAAATGGTGATGGAGTGATGGAGGAGAATCCGCCTTGAAAGGAATTTGGATCGTTCTGTAGAATGATACATATGTCATCTGGGAATCATTGCCACGAAATAGAATTGTAATGCTTGTGGACTGTATGAATTGCGTACTTTAGGTGGAGAGAAACGACTTTTGCAAGATTAAACAATAGTGTTTGTACGGATACGCCTGCTTGTTTGGTTGGTGATATATCTTCTGTAGCTATAGAGTAGGTATAAGATTGTGCAGCAGTATTGCCTACTTTATATTGGTGTATATGTAGTGTGGGGTGGTTTGGTTACCGGATATTGCTTCTGCATTGGCAATCCTTTCATTACAAGCATTGTGTATCGTCTTCAAATGCTTCTGGTTCAATGCAGTTGTAATATCCTCTTGACTATTTTCCGTAGCTAATGTTAGTGTAGTGAAATTACGACGGACAAGAAAGTACTTGCTATTGCTCCAGTTCGTAGCCAGTCATAGCCTTCTTTTGAAACTCATCTGAGATACAACCAGTCAGCCTCAATCTCATGAAGTCAACCAGTTTTGGCTTATAGATGGTAGAAATATTTCCAAACGTTCCTTCTAGTTACATTCGTCTTAAGTAGTGTAAATATATATACAAGATTAGCTCAGCAACACTTTGCTGGCGACGCTGCTTCTCAAGAACTCCTCATACAAGCACCAACTGATACCTGCACTCAACCCCTTTCTGCTCAACCGCAATGACAACCCCCGGAACAAGTTTTTGATGCCTCCCTCCTCGGCAAGTAGCACCCTGGTTGTTTTGAGAATCGAGGTCTGGTTGGTCAACTGGAGCCGAGTTTTGATGGCGTCGAAGGGCGCAGTGATGGTGGTGGACACTGACGCGGCCAACACAGCAGCTGACGAGTTCACCACCCCCGAGTTGTATTCCTGCAAGCTCGAGGGGAGCACCAATGGCGTGATCAACGGCATCATGTCGTTCTTGAAAACCTCATAGAACAACACGTAGAGCCCAGCATAGGGGCAGTCACGGGCCAAGGTGGCCACCGAGCCCTTGAAGAAGTTGCGGACCGATTTGGTAGCTGGTTGACCCACCTGGCCCTGGTTGCCGAGGTAGATGCCCTCCACGCCCTCGTACATTGAATTGTAGTTGTAGATATTTGACTCGAAACGGGTCTTGATCACAGTGACTGGCATGGTGATGAAGCCCACGATGGCTCTGACCACGAACCCGGTGGCCAAGTTTTCAAACGGAGTCAAACGTGGAAGCACTGACGTGGACGACTTGGTGTTGGTGTTGACCTTGGCTTCTGCCAAATAGGTCCTGGACTTGGAGAGAATGGTGAAGTAGAGCCCTGCCCCCACAGATGTCCGCAACGTGGACGGCAACGCCCCTCTCCACAAGTCTTTGATCTGGGTGAGTTTCTTCAACTCTTTGGCGATGGTTGTCCGGAACTCGACGCCACTGATACTCTGCTGCTGCTGAAGTCTTGTTTTGAGCAAATCGAATGGCTGCAATGTGACAGCAGAGACCAAACCTGCCACTCCGCCTGCCACTAGATGGACTTTAGTGCCGGGGACTGGTGACGATTTGCTGGCAGCAATTGCACCGGGAACCGAGTTTGTTGACGGGCGATTGACTATATCTTGTGAGTCATCATTAGTCATTATAACGGGGGGGATGGTGCATGGAACAGCAACGATGGGGTTGTGGGAGAAAGTGGGAGTGATAGTTGTGATATATCAGAAAGAGAATAAAATATGGGGCGGCAAAAATGATTGAGTGCACAGGACGGTTTTTGAATTTGGCAGCTACAGTGAGAGCTCGTACGAAAAAGGTAGTTGAGTGAAAATTTGGGATATTTGGGAGAAGACTTGACCTGTTTTGGCGTCAATAGATCTTTTGCTTAAATAGAGAATTTTAGAAGATTGGCTTCATTTAGGTGCTATTTGTTAGCTGCGTAAGTGGTGCTGAACCTACTGCGGTATTGCACTATAAAGTGGTAAATTTCCATGATTAGTAGCACATCTTATGAATTGTTTTCTTGAAAATGTTTTACAATTACTTGGCCTGGCCTAGAGAGTTCTGGGCTTGAAAGTTTCCAGTGGTCGATTAAATATTACTGAGTTTTTTTCATATTACTTGAATCTCGCAACCTTACCGTTACCTTTTTTTCTTGCTTCCCAAACTCGGGCAAGTCACTTGAAGATATAATCAGAGGGATCTTCTCATCTATCGACAAGAAATAATTAGTAAGGAAGCGCCTAAAAGTCGAAGAAGAATGGTCTGGTAATCCTGTAACTAAAGGAACCATAATTGTTAAAACTACTCAGTGGTACCAAGATTGGCTGTCGGTGATATTTTGGTAGTGAAAAATTAACATTCGTCTGTTAACAACTTCTCTTTACTAATAATCACGGAGGAATCTAAATAATCTTAGGAATTTCATCGCAAGAGTGATTGAAGAGACTGAGACCGCAAGGCGTCTCGATTATTCTGTCGTCCCAAATTCATCCAATCGTCTATTCCAAGTTTGGTTGGTTATGGAAAATAGCAGCACTATTATTACTACGAAATGTCTTACAGATGCCTTGAAATTGGTGAAATATATGCTAATAATTGTAAGCTGGCCATATCACAACCACAATTAATGTTACGAGGTGTCCTTAAATTCGTGAAGTCTATGCTAATTATGCTAAGCTGCCCACAGTGCCACCCAGAGAGTTAACACTGCAGCCAGGCCATGACACCGATTTTCCGTGGTCTATTGGACCCACTGGAGGCTCTCCATAAAGTTGACCGCCTTTGTGGAGAGAACTAACTCGTCATCGATCAGTTGTAACGTACCAGCCTGTTCGTCCTGGTGGATATCCCACATCGAGAGACTGGCAATGGCCAAGAATCCATGGAATGGGTCAGGGGACGCATCAGGATCCTTGCCAAAGCCTCCCATAATCTGGTTCTGGGTCTTTGTCAATAAGTAGTCCCTAGCTGACTCTAGATCGAGTAACGCCAAATTATTCTTGTCCATGAGCCGCAAGCTGGCTGTGCACCACCACGAGTAGCATGTATCAGCGAACTTGTTTTCACGGCCATTGAACCCACCAGTGTCGTTTTCGGGGTTGTAATACTCATAAGCCTCAGTGTAGAGTTCTTTTGGATACTCCACGTGCCGGTGGACAAGCCAGTTTTTGGTGGCCTCAAATTGTGGGCCGCTGATGTCGTATCCCAACAATTTCAAGCACGCTAATCCACAGAACGTGAACCCTAGGTGGCCCTCATCCAACATGTTAGAGCTAAATGCACCGTTGTAGGCAATGCGGTCCATGATAAATGCTTGCAAGGATGCAGTGTCGATATCGTACACTCGTTCCTGCTTTTCCAATTGGTCGTATTTCAACAACCGCCGGATACAGGCAGCGATGTAGCAGATTCTCAAGTCTGTCTCGCCAAACTGGTCATTGGAATCGGTAAGAGTGGGCACAAAAGAGCCCTTGGCAGTACCTGTCTTGACCTGGCATGCCTGGACGAATCTCATGATCTTGTGGCGGTCCAACTTGCTAGTGATATCGTTGTTCAAAAGAAGGAGATCAGCCAAGCCAAAGTACGTGGCAGAAAGACTGGCAAGATCGAAGTTTTGGGCATGCTTAAACGACAGAGTCGCTCTGAATGCAGTGTACTCATCATTGTCTATGAGAAAGTCGTTGTAGATGACATTGGCGTGGTAGAGCTGTTCTTGAGGTGTGAATTGCAAAGTCTTGAGCAAGGACAATCCATTGAGGCAGAAATAAATCAAGGCGAGCTTGTTGGAATCTTCTGACTGGAGGCTTGCTGGTAATGCCTGGAGACAGCGATTGAAGAACTTGTCGTGCTTGGCAGTAAGGAGGGACATCTGGCCTGAGGAGGGTATGGCCATGTTGCCTGCGACATTAGATATGAAATACGACATTTGCGACATTGCTACTGTGGAGACCCATGTGAAGGCACCAGCTGGCTCGAGGAAATGAAATGAATGATTTGAGCAAGCAATCTAGGGTAGAGGATTATCTTTTGATAGGTGGGGTATTTTGCGGCATTTAGCATGAAACTGTAATTTAACTATACCATGGAATGACAGAAACGAACTGCGACTAAAATGGATAAGAATCAGATATGAATGACAGGAAAGAAATTGAATAAGATACTTGCTAATGGATGAAAATCTGATACTTGAACTATATAGACAATAGAAATGATTTCCGTTGAGATTACTGGAGATTCAATTGCAGTCTGGGGTTAGAAATAGTAGAATCGGATATTTGGAAGTATATTGCTAGTGAAATTTTGGCTACAGTAACTAGAGAACTAAAAAGCCCAGGGTGAGAGAATCAAATATTTGGAGAAGTTTATTGTGCACACGATTTTACTGTCACTACTAGCCCTCAGTTGCAGTGGACCTTGGCTAAAAATATTTCTAATGAAACGAATCAGATATTTGCAACTTTGTAGCTTGTGGCTTTGTTGCTAGAGGTTTCAATTTCATGGTTAAAAGTTCTAGGATAGGAGAACAAAAGCTTATCAAGGGTGTAGCTTGTGCACACAATTGAGCCATACTAGAAACTTCATTTACAATCCACGGTTTTTCAGAAACTCAGACGTTTCATATATTATACAATTAGGTCCTCCGCTTCATCCTGTATTCTCCATATTACCTAATAATTCCACGACTGCACCCTCTTTTTTCCATCCTATTCCACGACTTGCAGCCAATGCTCAATTACCCCATACCCTCCTGGGACGCCCAACTATCGAATCACCACGTGATTCTCCAGGCTGTGCCAGGTTTGCGCTACTAATCGTGAAACAGACGAGGCGCCGTCAACATACCACCACTACCAAGCCACCACGGGCTCGTGGAGCCTGCCAGTCGCGACGACGCGATCTCTTGCTTCGCCCACCAAGGGCTTAGGACTCCATCTCCATTTCCGATGTGCGAAATTTCCCCTGCGTGCTGTCAACGCCACGCCAAGACGTCACCGGTCTCGGGCCTCGAAAGACCTAAAACCCCTATTTGGCACGGCTGCAAAGGTTGCTTGCTCCACAGGAGGGGTTTGGGGGGTTTTGGAGGGCGTCTGATAGGCGTGGAAGCCACCACGGTTGCGGCCCACGATTGCTAGTTCTAGCACCGGTTCTGGCGTCATAGGAGGAATGGCGCAGCGGTCGTAACCGTCTTTTCTTTTCCCTCGCCATGGCGTACAGCCACCGTGATTGGCACCACACTGCTGGTTGCGCACCTCCATCACAGCTCGAAATGATCTAGACACCGAGAATACAGTTTGGTGTTTGAGCAAACGTGCCGTTATTGTTGACCATAATGTGGCTATACCGGTTATGAAAGCACGAGCACCTATTCCGTGATCAGCTCTGCCTCGCTGCCCGGTGGCAGCTGGGGTATAAATTGGGGCCCAATTCTGGTTTCTGGAGAACCATCGAGTCTATCCTTATACGTCAGACCCTTTTCAGACTGTTTTCAGACCAAATCACACCCCTTTCACACACACAATGAAGTTCTCCAGTTTGGCCTTAGCCTTAGCCGCCTCCTCCGCTGCCCACGCCCAGGTGTTGGGTGGAGAAAACGTGGTGGACCTTCTCAACAGAAGAGCTGGTGAAGACTCACTGTCAGCTGATGCCGGTGGCTCCGTTGCTCAACAAGCTGCCTCTGCCACCGGAACTGCTGGAGATGCTGCCGCCTCTGTGGGCTCTGTACTTACTGGTGCTGCTGGCTCCGGTGCTAGCACTGCCACTGGTGCTGCTGGCTCTGCTGCTTCTGGTGCTTCTGGCGCTGGATCTTCCGCTGCCTCTGGTGGTGCCTCTGGTGCCTCTGGTGCCGCTGCCTCTGGCTCATCTGCTGCTGGTTCTGCTGGTGCTGGCTCTGCCCTGGCCTCTGGCTCTGGTGCCTCTGGCTCTGGTTCCTCGTCTCCATCTGGTTCTTCTGGTGCCAGTGGTTCTCGTGGCTCTGGTTCTAGTGCCTCTAGATCTGGTGGTTCTGGTGCCTCTGGCTCCTCTGGCTCCGGCTCCTCTGGCTCTGCTGGTGCTTTGCTCGGTGGCTCCAGCTCTTCGGGTGGTTCTAGCTCCAGATCTGGCTCCAGCTCTGGCTCCAGTTCTGCTGCTGGTAACGCTCAAAGCGCTGGTTTCGGATTAGCTGCAGTCGCTGCCATTGCCGGATCCTTGTTGATCTAATCTTATTAGAGTAAAATTATTTCTGTTTGATACAGTTCACTCTTGGGTAATTTATTTCGGAATAATAGTGTTCTCAATACAAAATTGATTCATTTATGAGCTGTAGCATTTATTTGAACAATATTCTAAGGTTGAATCACTTATCAGCTACAAGCTAGGTGTATTTAATAGGTTGGTTACATAGTGTGATTTGTCCATCAAAATTTAATGGGGTTCGATTCCATAAAATTGTCTATTTCGTTAACTAAGTGCTGCTGGATTTTCATGTATTCGCAATGTGTAGGATGATGAAGTAAATAATATTGACTGATATACTCTTAGAGATTTAGAAGTTTCTCCATGTTAACATCAATCGAGGAAACGGTGCTATCTGAATTTTGGCTCACCAAAGATAATATGACCGGTAGCTCATCAAAATTCGCTTGACGTACAACCGTTGAATAAGTGTGGAACTCTATCTTGTTCAAAGCAGATACAAACTCATTGTCTTGCCTCACCAAGCCCTCTATGTCCACCTCAACGTTTCTAAACCAGTTTCGTTCCACAACGCTAAATTCTTCTATACTCTGTTCTTGTTTGGAGTTGTACTTATCTGGTGACATTGATCCCTCGACATCGAAGCACACGTCAGACAAGTCGATGTTGAGCCCGCATCCGAGCAATTTCGTCAACGCTTCCTTGAGAGTCCATAAGTGGTTGAACATGAAGTATCTCGTTTCAGGACTACATTCAATGAGTTTTCTGTGCTCTCGGGGATGGAACATGGGCAGAAACTGCTCCATAAACTCGGTATCCGAAATGCTAGTCTGTCGAGAGTGAGATAAGTCTATACCGATGGGACTATTGATGGAGGAGAACTCGATGGCTATGCTGAGTATTTTGTCGGAAGTGCTTGAATTAAATTGGATTTTTTGTCCGTTAGCCTCTAAGAGCGGTTTTCCGTACTTGTTATGGGAAAACTGGATGGTTTTCCACGGATCGTCGATGTTTCCCTCTATGATAGCGTTCAACACCACCCTAGTGAACAAAATATTCACCATGGTTTTGATCCGATGAGGGATATCTTTGATTCCGAGTACTTTCTGCTGCTCCCGAGGGTTGTCGAGTAGCCTAAGCACCGTCTCGAAATTGAAGTCATCCTGAAGGAGAACAAGCAAGGAAGAGATGTCAGAAGTGAACACCCAGATTGTCCCATTACGGCTTGAAAAAAGAACCATATGCTAGCTTACTTGTCAAGGAACCAACCAGCCACGCACAACAAAGCTCACAGCATCGACTGTGAGTCATTCACCAAGGTTTAAATTGCCTACACTAATTTCAACTATCGATATCGGGGCGTGCGCAGCACAAATCTACCACCTTACCAAATCTCTAAATCTATTAGATCATACTACCCCCAAAGGAGGCCGAACTATACAGTAGTCATAAATCACGTTCTAGTAGTACCCCAACGATCCTGCGCCTTCGTGGGGATTTGTCAACGAATGTTCGTACACTTCTTTGACAATTTTCTTGATTGTTTCGAAGCTTTCTTCGCTTTGCTGGAAGTGGAACGCAATACGGGCAGGACTAGCCTTGACGCCGTATTTTTCTGCCAAATTAGTGAACAACTGCGGGTCCATCTTGTTCTGGCGGAAATCGATGAAGACGAAGTTGGTTTCCACCGGATGCAACAAGTGCAAGTTGTGTTGTTGACACCACTCCCCCAATTCCTGAGCTCTCAGATGGGTTTTGGCGAGCTGGGGAAGGTTTTCGTCGATGGCAACCACTGCCATGCATGCCAATAACCCACTCTGTCTGATACCTCCTCCGTTCTGCTTTTTGAAGTGGTTTGCCTTGGTGATAAACTTCTGGTCCCCCACCAACACCGAGCCGATGGGAGCCCCCAAGCTCTTGGAGAGGCAAAGCGATACGCTGTCGAAGTAAGAGCAGTACTCCTTGAGCGAAACTCCCGTGGCCACCGAAGCGTTCCACAACCTTGCTCCGTCCAAGTGGAGCTTGACATCGTTTTCCTTGCAGAATGTTGAGATCTTGGCGATCTCTTCTACGGGGAAGATCATCCCATGGAGAGTGTTTTCCAACGAGATCACCTTGGTGGGAGCACCGTGGATTTCGCCATCGTCAGGCACAAAATTGGGGAAAATATCGTCCTCCAACGTGAGGTACCTCCCGTTGCTAGGAATGATGGCGTGGACCATGGCCTGGGATAGCGTGGCCAATCCACCTGCCTCGTTGCTGAAGACGTGGGCACGATGGTCACACAACACGGAATGGGGTGGCTGAAACAAGTTGGAGCGAATGGCGATCTGGTTGGAGAGAGTGCCACTCACACAGTACAAGCCAGCAGGTTTGCCTGCTAATTGGGCGACTTTTTGCTCCAACTGGGCGGTAGAGGAGTCCTCATTGTAGACTGCGTCTCCCAAAGAGGATTGCGCAAGCGACTGGACCATCGCCACTGTGGGAGTGGTGAAGGTGTCACTGCGGTACTCGTTGTGGGCAGGGCTCTGGGTGGTGTAGGCAGAAAGGTCCATGGTGGTGGGATAAGAAGTGTTGTTGGGAGTTGTTTGTGTGCAGGCCTATCTCTGGGAGTGGTTTATCGAGTTGATTTATAATCGCAGTGAGCACTGAATTACAGTTTATGGGGAAGCATTCCAATCCACCACGAGGATGGAGAGGAATGCTGGAGAAGGCTGGGAAGGAAGCTGGAGAAGACTTGAGAGGAAGGCTGGAGAAGAAATGGATACTTTTACCGGACGAAGAGCACAGTCGAGATGTCTAAGTGATCATTTATGATTAATTTCATTGACGCTGCTCACCGGTTTATTTTCTTCAAAGTAGAGTAACATAGTAGTAAGGATGTATGGAGATGTGCCTGTAGGCAGTAGTCTCCAACATCTCCACATCACTGGAGTCAGAACCGCTCCAACAGACGGCTCCACCACCTAAGAGCTTCACGGTTTGGTATAGTATCACGTGACTTCCCCAGGTGGGGCGCCCTCCGTACCCCCCGCGCCTCGAAGTACCGCATTGGGCATTGCCGCGGATCTGTGCCGTTAGCGAGCAGCGATCAGTTCTTACTGATTCATTCACATAGACAAAGAATTGTCTGGAGTCTTCACCACACTCCTTCACACCTCCCCCGACACTGTCTGACTGACTTCCCCCAACACTGTGCCCCAATGCGCGCCCATCCACTGGCCGCAAAATCCCACTTGACTGTACCTCGTGGACGTCCCCACGTCCTGGCGGCTAATCGCCCCCGCCTATAAATTGGCGGGTACTTTTCACCGATAAGGTAGCTAAATCCGTTGCCGCCCCGCAACCACTATAAAGGTGCCCCAATTCCCACGCATTCTACAAGTTGTCCATTCCATCTCCATTTACATCTCCCAACCAATCCACCATGTCCCTCCCATTAGAATACGAAGTCACCTTGCCAGATGGCACCAAGTTCCAACAGCCATCCGGTTTGTTCATCAACAACGAGTTTGTCAAATCCAAGGCTGGTAAGACCTTGGACTCCATCAACCCAGGTACTGGTGAGGTCAATGGCTCAGTTTACGCTGCCGAAAAGGAAGATGTGGACATTGCCGTGGCCGCTGCCCGTGCCGCATTCAAGCCATGGAAAAAGATGAACAACGCCGAAAGAGGACAATTGCTCTTCAAATTCGCTGACGCTGTGGAAGCCCAGCTCGAAAAGCTTTCCTCCATTGAGGCCTGGGACTCCGGTAAGACCAGAGACCTCAATGCCCTCGGAGACGTGGAAGAGAGTGTTGCTGTGTTCAGATACTACGCGGGCTGGGCCGACAAGATCCACGGCCAGTCCATCCACCCCAACCCATTGAAGTTGGCTTACACCCTCCACGAGCCAATTGGTGTCTGTGGTCAAATCATCCCATGGAACTACCCATTCTTGATGGCTGCCTGGAAGTTGGCCCCAGCCTTGGCTGCCGGTAACGTCGTTGTCCTCAAGACCTCGGAAGTCACTCCATTGTCGTTGTTGCACCTCGCCAAGATCTTCAAGGACGTTGGTTTCCCACCAGGTGTGGTCAACATTATCACTGGTTACGGTGCTACCGCTGGTCAGGCCTTGGCTGAACACATGGACGTCGACAAGGTCGCCTTCACCGGTTCCACTGCCACCGGTAAGCTCATCCAAAAGGCTGCTGCCGCCAACTTGAAGGCCGTCACCTTGGAATGTGGTGGTAAGTCGCCATTGATTGTCAGAGCCGACGCCGACTTGGACCAAGCCGTTAAGTGGGGTGCCGAAGGTATCATGTTCAACAACGGTCAAGTGTGTACCTCTAACTCCAGAATCTACGTGCACGAAGATGTCCACGACGAGTTCGTGAAGCAACTTGCTGCTCACGTCCAAGAAAAGTACATCCAAGGTGACGTTTTCAACTCCCTGGCCCTTGTCGGTCCACAAGTGTCCAAGCAACACTTTGAAAAGATCATGTCCTACATCGACATCGGTAAGAAGGAAGGTGCTAACGTCGTGCTTGGTGGTGAACAAAACACCGAAGGTGACTTGGCCAAGGGTTTCTTTGTCAAGCCAACCATTTTCACCAACGTCACCCCAGAAATGAGAATTGTCAAGGAAGAAATCTTTGGTCCTGTTGTGAGTATCGGTAAGTTCTCCTCCGATGAAGAGGCCATCAAGCTCGCCAACGACACCGAATACGGTTTGGGTGCTGCCATCTTCTCCACCGACATCACCAAGGCCCACAACATGGCCCATGACATCGAGGCCGGTATGGTCTGGATCAACTCCTCCAACGACTCCGACGTCCACATTCCATTCGGAGGTGTCAAGAGCTCCGGTCACGGTAGAGAATTGGGTGAGTACGGTTTGATCAACTACACCAACACTAAGGCTGTCCACATCAACTTGGGCAAGAGATATTAGTTACGAAATATCGTGGATGTGTCCAACATGCCGTCCATTAGTTACGAGAAATGTATCCTGTTTGGCAAATAATTCGCCTGTAGAGATGTGGAGTAATACCATTTATTTGTGTAATTCGCTGCTGACTCAGCATGGTTGCAGTCCCCCGGTATTTCCGATAAAGCCGCTAGAGTAATGCATCCTTACTTCAACACTATGGGACCAACGTCCCTTAGAGGCTTTGCCGATAACGCCGTTTCTTATCAAGCGTCAGGGGTTGAGCGGAAAAGTGCAACAAGTTTAGCGAATTAAAGCATGTAGAAAATGGTTGAAAATGGCTGAAAATGGCTGAAAATGGCTGAAAAATCGATTAGTAAGCGGTTCCAGCAGGTGGATAACTTCTTGAGCAACCACACAGGTAGAACTACCTCTTGCCTTGATCCAAGAATCAGGAATGTGCCATAGAAATAGCCTCACTATCGAAACAACCGTTAGGTATAATTAAATCCAGAATGGAATGAAATTCTACCTGTGCCGAGTCCTCGGAGTATATGGATCATTACAACTATTACACTACATAGCTTTGGATTCATGCAAATGACTACTATCGGACTTAGTGGAATGAAAATAAGCCTACCAGGAGCTCACTGGTGATTTCGAGAGTGGTTCAAAGTAGCGATTAGTTTTCAAGCAAGTGATTACTTCCTTTTAATTACACCCTAAACGACAAGCCTCTTGACAATAGTCAAGTCTGTATGTTAATTGATACACTGCAGTAAAACATATACTACTTCTGCATGAGTTACAATTTTCCTTCAGAAAGTGACATCCAGATACTTAATTCTGCTACCTGTATTTGACTAGTAAACATCCAAACATTACCAATTGTGTATGTTAATTGACTTTACTTCTTTGAAACATGTACTTATTCTACTTCCTAATTGTGCTACGTAGATCCTGGCCCACTCCCACCCACTCCCACTTTCAGCCCCACCATCATTAGTAAGATTACGAATCGGTCGTGCGTCTTCAATCGTGGAGCAACTCCATATATACCAGGCGACCACCCCACCGCTACACACCCAGCGCCAACTTGATGGGGATCATAGCACAACCCCCGTCTCCGCCGGATCCTGAAATGCCCGCTTTCGACACCTATTTCACGGCGTGGGAGAAACTGGGGGCGATTCTGGCTTCCGAAACCAACCCCTTAACCATCACCACCACGGACTCCACGACTTCCAAGTCCCACGAGACTGCACCCACCAGTGCCACCACCACCCTCTCACTGCTCTTGACGTGTCCTCCACGACGCAAGCTCATCCAGCCTCGAAACTCACTCCTCAAACGCCTATCTCCATGTGTGATCCACGAGATCCTCAAGTACGTCACCCAGTACGACTTGGTCGCCCTCCTGGTGACTCACTCGGAGCTCTACCCACTAGCCATAGCCAGGCTCTACAAGCGTGTCACCGTCAACTTGAACGTGGAGTTTGCCAATAAATACACCAATCACAGAGACTACATTATAGACAATGGCTTGACCTACATGGATAGCTCGTTGATCTTCTCCGTACACAGTCTCGCTAGGTTCTTGCACTCAATGCAAACAAACCCAGCGTTGGTCCAGCTCGTCAAGGTGTTCGTGTTCGACAAGTGCCACAACGATCCAGTGGTGGATATCAGCGTGATCCAGGCCAAGATCATCGAGTTCTTTGGCGAAAACTCCCATCAGATTAACTTCTTGCACATCACTTTCATTGACTTCTCCCAGGGCATCGCCAAACTCACCAAGTTCTTGCGCAACAATAATATTAGGAACCGTATCTTCAAGTTATTTGTCACCAAGACCAAGGACCTCTACTTTCCCAGCGTGCCCAAGAGCCTCACCAACTTGTTTCTCATGCTCGACGAGGCAGAAATGATGGAGGTCACAGGAGAGGTGGACGACGAAGGAGTGCCAGTCTTGCGCAAAAGACAGGACTTGTTCGACATGACGAAATACCCCTACGACATTTTCCGATCGTTGTTGACGTTGACCTGCAACACCAATAACCAGATCGGGCTAGAAATTATAAAAAGCATAAGGCTCTTTGACAAAGACATGAAACTCAAATTACGAGAGCTAACGGTATTCCACTGCCACAAACAGACCTTCAACAGCGAAGGCGACGAGTTCCAGTTTTTCATCGACAACAAAATCAACCACGACGACAAGAACTTGATCAAATACATGAACGCTTTGGATAAGCGATTGTCGTTCCATGTCATCCACGAGAAAATAGACATCACCCATTTATCCCACCTCTGCTTGAAGATCGATTGCGTGGACCGGTGCCATAACTCGTGCCTTTGCTTCGAGACGTTCTTTGAACAATTTGCATTATTCTCCGAGAAAAACGGTGGGCTTCCCAATCTCAAGAGTTTCGGCTTGGAGTCCTTCCCCAATCTTGAGTGGCTCAGGCCCCACCAGATACTCGAAAACGTATTGACTCCCGTGGGAAGCTTCATTCGGACATTGACAGGCATTACCAAGTTGTGCATCGACTTTTCTACCCCCGGATTCAAGATGTTTGAAAGCAGAATGGGCATGTCGACTGAAATGTTGAATAAATTGAACGAACGGTTGATGGATGCCTTTTTCCTTTGTCTCTTCACCAACAGCCACCGCAAGCTCCTTGGTGGATTGAGGACCTTGCACCTTCCTGACTTCTTGACCTCGTTCATCTACTACAAACCCGACTTCTATGGGTCTTTATTGCACACCTGCGAGTGCTGGGGATGCGACTTGGTTCTCCGCAAATTGCGGAGCATGTTCTTCCCTCTCCATGAGGTTGACCAGAGCGAGAGAAGAGATCACGAGCCGTACGGAGGAGACGACCCCATTGCCGAGGAATCGGCGTTCTATCTCATCGGATACATGTTGGGGAAGTTACAGGCCGATCGAGAGGTGTGTGTTCCCATCAAAGAAAAAACCACCCATTATGCAAACTACCCAATCTACAAAGGCCAGCCTCACACATTGCACAATGGCTTTCACGTCAAGAACCCCGACACCCTGGAGGTGTCGGAGAAATGTACGTGTGACTTGGAAGGAGATCCGTGCGGCAAGAGTCCGGTGAATATCGATAATTTGGTGTCGACCTACATTGTGCACCAGCTTGAGCCCATCATCCGGTACTTTTCCATAATCTTCTTCAAGTTGGACAGTCTCATGATCCATGGTATCTACTACGAGTACAGTGTGGAGCACCATCGGTTGATGCCAATATTTGACCGTCTCGAGTATCCCGAGGAATTTATGGCAGAGGTCAAACAAGAGGTGGCCAGCGGGACGGCTCCAGATTTGCCGTTTGGTAGCTTTAAGAAGAGTTTGTATCCGGAATGAATGTACGACGCAGAGGTGTAAAGTAGAGGGTATCCAAGAGGTCCTGATAAGGTTTCAATGAAGATCGGGCCAATAGAGGCTTTAGATCCACTCAATGAGGTATCTGTGAATATGTCCTTGGGACTACTCAGGGGATCACAATTGTGATAGAGGAAGTAAAATTCGTTACCACTTTCATAGCAATGGTGCCTTTGTAACCCTTATAAACACACATGATGGGCACTTTTGCACGACTCGACCGTCTGCCAATTGGTGTAGAGGCTGGGATGCTAGCTAGTAGTACGAATGTAAATATTCTTCTACTAATTAGTAAAAAATATGTTCAGCAATTCTTCTTCAAATGAATTCCTTTTCAAATAAATTCCACTTTGAATGATCAAACATCCGCCCAGATTTAGTTACTATGTTCTGTAATTCATTGGGAAGCAATTTCAAGTCAAGTCAGAGTAGAACAATCTTGGAACCAAGAACTGAATTTCATGGATTAAACATTGGTAGATTCGTTTAGGATAAGCATAATACCTTTAATGAACAAAAAAGAGTTGTATGACCTTGGCCACAACATGTTGTACAATGGTGGATATTTCCAGATCCAGTTTTCAATTATTCCACTAAATGGAAGTGATTCAGAAGTCGTGGCCACCGTCAAGCCTTGCTTCTCAATAAGTTACAATCATTGATGCTCCTTTTGAAGGACTTATCACGCTTAATCTCGAAGGACACTTCCTTGAGCAATTGATTCTGATGCACAGCATCTGGGCCCAAATACTCTGGGAATCTGGAGCACTAAAGAGCACTGCCAAATTATTCCAGAGGTTACATCATGCCAAATGAATTATTGTGTACACTGTTCTTCCTTAAGAAAAACAGGATATAATATTCTATCCCTTAACTACTCTGACATGATTAGATGTAGCTTTGAGGTGGATTCGAGGTGTTTCTCTGTAAAGTTAGTCTTTTGGGGAAGACTCTGGAGACAGTTCAAGTGCTTGTTGAGACTATCAGCTATGAGAATGAAGCCAGACCGAAAACAATCTGGAAATCTGCCTCACAGTCCATAATCGAGAGTCTGACAGTTTAAAAGTTTGCCGAACCAGGCATAGAACGATGACAGTCCATTAGTTACCTTCAAGTTGTCTTTATCTTTACTTTTATGGCCTTCTAGAAATCTCCAGTCCACGCTCAATCGAAACAATGGACTTCAGTAGATGGATAGTCCACTCGCAGTCTGGCTTCATAGGCCCTTCAACCACTGCATTCAGACTTGTAGATTCACGTCCAATTTTATAGAGTCTTCCAGTCTAGAAAGGTCAGTTCACTGACAGTCCAACTATGTACAATCCACCCATCTACCTTCTAGAAATCTGCAGCCACCTTCTAGAAGTGAGATAGTTATATTGTGCCAATCCAACCTTCTAGAAGCAATCTGCAACAGAAAAATGTCAGGGGACTCTGGAAACCTGCAGCAGGATAGTGCCTTCTAGAAATCTGCATCTTCCTTCTAGAAGTATGCTAGTCCACCATTCACAATTCCGCTGCCAGCCATGAGCCACCAGTCTCTGCCAGCCATCAGCCACCACTACCATCCACAGCCTGAATCCCCCACACGTGCGTCTCCACCAGACTCCACCGCGCCGCGCACGAGCCAGGCACCGATTAGCGAGATCCTCCACTTGCCTGGCGTCTCAGGGTCCTCTATTGACGTACGCGGCAGACGCTCCGCCACCTTGTCAAACTTACCTTCCACGTACCTAGACCTCGCTAGCTTGTCCCTACAAGGCTTGTCCCCAGAAGGCTTGTCCCTACGAAGGTCCCAGGACTGCCACCAGCTCCCGCACGGCCCGCCCTGGGCTACGATCGCCGCGATCGCTGGGTCGTTCCAGGCTGCCGTCACTCGCTAGTCGCGCTGCGTGGCACGCCCAGTAGACAACTAGCCCCCACCCCCACTCCATCCCCTGATACCCCTGAGGCCCACCCACCCATTGCTGTGCTATTGGTCCGTTTCCCCCGCCATCCCGCTCAGCCTCCTCCTGGTGGTGTCATTTGCTGGCTGTGGTCCCACCGTACGCTAGCGCTTGGCATTGGTCCCTAGACGAGATTGTCCCTCAGCAACTCCACGCGCTATCGACAATTTGCCAGGCAGCACGCTACGACTTTGGCACTCGACTTTGGTGCTACGACTTTGGCGCCACGGAACATCACGTCCTACACTGTCCTACACTGTCCTACACTCGTCCCACGACACCCCGTCCTACCTCGTCCTAACATATCCTGGCTAGTCGCGCCTGGCTTCCGTTCTCCATTCCTGGCCTCCCTCCCGACGCTGGCAGGACCACTTCCACCACCATGGACCCGTACCACATGCCTCCAACACCCCAGCCTCCCGCCAACCCCGACTTGGACCCCTACCAGCTGCTCTTGGTCCATCTCTTCGGGTACTTGCACCGCAACGGCCTCCACGACTCCGCCAGCTGCCTCCTCCACGAACTCTCCAACAACCCTCGAAACGGCGTGTCTCCCATGGAGCTCAAGAAGCTCTTTACGTCGGCATCCTCGGACGAGTTCCTCTTGGACTGGTGGTCGCTTCTATGGACCATGCAATCAGGTATGGACCCCAAACTCAACCAGCTCATGAGCCAACAGACACCTCAGTTCCCCCAGCTGTTGATACGAACAAACCCGGCGTCCATCCCCCAGAGCGGTGACGCCGACTTCATGCTCCCGCCCCAGCCTAAAGCCAAGATGCCGCCTCCAACAGCAGTGAACCGCCTGGCTGGCGTTGGGGCCAGCCAGTACCAGCAGCAGCTCCGTCTCCAACAGATGAAATTCCAGTACCAGCAGCAGCAGGCCCAGTTACGCCAACAGTCGGTGCAACAACAACAACAACAGCAGCAGCAACAACAGCAACACCTACAATCGCCGTTGCTCGTCGATCGCCAGCAAACAGCCCCTTCTGTGCCCCAAAGCACCAACGACGCCATCAGCGACTACCAGAAGAACCTCCAGCGCATGGAGAACCAAAACAACTTCCAAAGGGCCCAATTTCTCATGAGACAACAGCAGCAGCACCAGAACCAGCAACAGCACCCCCAGGGCCAGATACCAGAAGCAAGCTCCCAGTTCGGCCTGCAAGCGAATCCCAGACAGGCACCTATGAGCCAGCAGCAGATTATGTTCTCCCAGCAGCAGCAGGCGCAGAACCCAAACCTGCTCAGCGTCCAAACTGGACCATCTATGGACATTTCTCCCCATATGCTTGGTGGCGAGGACCCCACCAAGTCGGCAGAAGAGCGCTTTGCCAGCTCCGGCTCCGCGAGCAGAGAAAGCACTGGTTCTAACAACCACAACTTCGACAATCCTAAGACTGCGGTGGGAATGAAGGATAACGTGCTTGTCAACCCTAGTGACCCCAGCTTGACCCCCCAGCAGCAACACCAGGCACATCTCCAGTTCCAGCTCCAGCAGAAACGGTTGAAGTTGATCCAGCTGCAGCAGCTTCAACACACGCAACAAATGCAATCGTTCCAGCTGGCAAACGGGGGCCAACTTGGGGACAATCCCGACCTCAACCCCGACCTCTTGGGCTCCAGCGATGCCCAGGTGGGGGTGACGTTGAACGGGGGGATGGGCGACGACCTCGACCTCAAAGACAGCGGGTTGCAATCGGTAAGCATGCCATACATGGAGTCTGACTGGCTCAGTCTGATGGGGACGATTCCGTGAATCTCCCTATGTGCAAGAGATTCTGACACTGTGAAGTCGTATAATGGAGTGACTGGCTCAGTTCAATCCGTGAATCCCTCTGTGTGGGAAAGTGGAAAAGTAGTAGTCTGCTGGCTCAGTCTGATAGTCGATTCGGTATCTGTCTTGGTATGGGGTCTGCCTGGCCCAGTTGGGGACGGTTCCGTGAATTTGTCCCCGCTTGGTGTCTGACTGGTCATTCTGACATTCGCCTCCAAATCCCTTCGCATGGTGTCTGCTTGGAGTTTGACAGTCGATGCAACGAATAAGTCTGCTTGGAGTTTGATGGTCGCTTCCAAATCCCTCTGGGAAAATAATGGAGTAACTGCTCAGTTAACTTCCCAATCTCCTCCGCAGACTACATGACCTCCGCCCTCCTCCTCCACCTACATATACGAATCGCGGTTCCGAATCACCCAACAAGATGCTCGTCCATATTCGGGTGGAGCCCCAACGGCAACATCCAACGCTCTATAGCCATCATTAGTAATGTAATACCAACGACATCACTCCTACCAGCCATTAAAGGCACCTCGGCTGCTTCAACCATCTCTTCTGGCGATTGCCCCATTTGTAGCCATTTCTCTCTTTTCCTAATCGGTACATTCAGTCGGTTACGCAAAATCTGGGGTACCTCGCAGCTGACGGACGAAGGGTCCCTCCACTACGGCCGCAGCCGGAATCACTTCCTGAACTATGTACCAGTAGCCTATTGGACCCGTCACCCATCCTGCTGGTACACTTTCCGTCCCGTTTGGACAACCCCTACTGTTCTATCCTAACCACTTTTGCTCCCGATTGTCTTCTCGTACCTGCATACACCCCCTCCGGAATAAGAAACTTCCCACCAAAACAAAGACTGTGATTTTGCCAGAAGCGTACAAACGAAACGGTTAAGTACAACCTCGAACCGGACACTTCGTCTCTGGCAGCCCCACCAGAACTCCACTACGACAGCGTCCACCAGCCCTGTCAAATCCCTTGAGTGAGATCCCGAAGTCTCTCACATCCTTCCTTGCGTCTTTTGACAACTAGCAGGAACTAGTTGATTCGGAGACACCACAAGCCTGGAGGCTGGACAGAAGTTGATACCCTGTCATTGTGAAGGTCTGAAAACTCTGACTTCCTCCTGTGGCTCCCACCATGAACTTCGACCGTTTGAATCCGTTGTCCAACTACCTCTCCAAGAATGGCATGGAGATGAGCGATTGGGGCATTGAAGAGACCTCGTCGCGGACCACGTCCCATTTCCTGGGCTACGACCAGCTCAGAAGACCTAGCGTGGCCCACCAGTTGTACTTCGATGATCTCCAGTCTAACCACCTGAACCACGACTTCCAATACTATTACCATAAGCACAATGCTAATCCCATCCTTGCGACCACCGAGAACTTTGCCAAGTTTATCAAAAAGTACCTCTCATTGCAGAACGTAAATGGAGAGTTCTGGGAAAAGTTCAAGTACAATCTAGTAGTGTCCAACGTGTTGGATGATTCCATGATCTTATCCAAGAACGAACAGAGCTTGAATGAACTCATGAGGAAACAAGCAGACTCCGACCATCCCAGGAAATCCTTTGAGAACCATCCCACCTTTATCGATGGCCTCAACTCAGACGGCTCTAGACTCACGGTTCTAAACGTCAACTATAACTTGAGCTACCCTTTCACCTACAATAATTTCAATTACATTATCCCCATCATCAACCTAGTTATTTTTCTCTTGAAGCAAAGACATCACCATGTAAATCATAATCAGATTACTACTCCAAGTCAAGTTAAACTATTCAAGATTTTGTTGATAGTGAGCTCCAAGCTATTCAAATACAAACGGTTCAATCACTACATCAAAACATCGCAGAACCTTCTGGCATTGAATAACTTTTTATTGCTCAACTACAAACTCAACAAAAAAATCATCACCAACCTTCTAGCCTATAAAGAAATGGAGGTATTTAACTTTTTGGATCAAACGCCTGCCAAGAAAGCGGAACAAACCGGATACAAAAAAGAGCTCAAGAAAATGCTACTTCATTCACTTGACTTTCTTAATTTCAATTTGAGATCTTCCATCACCCAACTATTACCCTATTTGAACGGAGAATTGTTCGAACAATACTGCATGATCAATAATATCAATATCGACATTTTGTGTCAAGACTTTGAGGACTCAAACAACGATGAGGATCTGGAGAAAGTCAACAACCCTCTCGAAGCAATTATATTCAGCATTAAGAAGTTCAATCAACTTCGTAAACTCTTGATTTGTCAACTTCTTACATTCAATGAAGTTCCAATCAAGAAGAACTTTTTCATTTACAAATTGATGGATCAATTTCATATGGATTCTCTAGGCTCAAATAGTTTGAGTGAATCTATTAGCATTTCAAGTATTCAGAAACTCAATATTTTAGCAAGAGTCTTTAATGAGCACAACCAGGTACTTGACAATTTCAATTGCTCATTTGAGAGATTCGATCAATTACACTCAAACAACCCTTTGAAGGAAAGTAAACCTACCGTATCCCTTGAACACCAGGATATTCTAGCCATAAAGGATATCAAACAATCACTAAAGATCGACAATGATCAAATGGCCCATAATGGTGTTGTAACAATGATTAACAAGCTTTCAAATTTAACTACCAACTTGAAATTTTTCAACAAATACAATCAATCAACAAAAGATATCAAGAATGTTGACGAACTCAATGAGAAAATCATGATATTCCATCAATTCAGCGACGAACTCAGTACGATCAAGCAATTGTATCAGCTGAACTTGGCGGATTTGCAAAACGAATTGATGAACCAAAATGGGAACTTATCACCATCCAGTTCCAGATCCTCGTCGGGATTAACTTCACCTAGAACCTCAATGCTGGGCCACCAGGGTTTGAAGTCGTTCCATAATTCTACAATCAAGAAGAGATACTCTTTACCGGTAACAACATCACTCAAGTTACCCAACAGCCCCATAAGTCCAGTGACCCCTATGATGGATCCCACGCCTAGCCATGGATCCGAAAAATCACCTGCATCCCTGACGTCAGATTCTTCTGGCAAGAAATACAAACGTCTTTCAACAGGTCTTCAATTGGGCCTACTCACTGTTTTTGAGGATACAGCTAAAGAGTCTAATGCTTCAAGCAAAAGAATCTCTGGAGGCACAAAGCCTCGTATCAGCAATACTACATTTCTTCAAAATAAGGACGAACTTGGTGTTGCCTATGATGACAATTACATCAACATATTACCACCGACAAGTTATGAAACTTACAATAAGAGTGCTTTGGACCAACTCTCAAATGGAAATCATTCTAAAAAGCATAGTTTGAGAAATTCTAATCGATTCTCCATGAATTCGATGAACTCCAATGTAAGTGGTATAAGTGATTTAATAAGTTCAACCCAAATTACCAGCTATATTGAGGACGAGGAAAACAATGACGAACTTATTAAAGGAAACTTCTCAAGAAATGGCCACCAACATATCTCCAAGGAGGAATTGAGATTGAAATTGGAAGAAAGCTTTAGTAGAATATACAGCTTGGAAAACGAAAATAAAATTCTCAAGCTGAATAGATCGAACGAGGAAATGTCCAATGAACTTGGTGAAAACTCCCACAATACACAAGATAGAGAGAGCACAATCCGAGGTGATCATACCTCTGGAGTACAGCCTCATGAGATTTCATCTACATTTTTGACTGAATTAGAACAGACCTTAAATAGACCCAATGTCTCAAACGAAGTCCAATAGCATGTCGGTTAGAACCAATTGTTCTAAAGTACCAGGTTCTCATTAAAGAATTTAGAGAAAGCAGATACATTTTTGTTTGAAAGGACCCTACGAAGTGGCCAGAATACTTCCATGGGAGTGAATGAGTCCATTTATATAATACAGCGGGGCAAGATTAGCACCTACAACTTTATTTCTAATTATTTATTGCATCTATATTTTAGTCAAGACTGTACAACTACGACTTGTTATAATACTCATTAATACACTTTTATACACATGAAGTAGGAAGCTATAGAATTCCACAGCTATAAATTTACACCCTCATCTAGTCGTTCCAATGCCTAGCAGGCTTCAAAGGCTTCTATGAATAGGTACCCTATCGACTAGTTTTGATCCCTAGCTAGCAACAGTTCAATTTCCCACGGAATTCGATGGGGTCACGGTACCAGAGAACTTGCCTTCACCCTCGTGGTACATTTCTTCCAAACGTTTCGTGTTGAAACCAGCGGTTTCGGGAGCAGGGCTATTGGTGCTTGAAGTATTTAACAGCTTATCATCATCTCCGCCTAACAATAAGAAGGCCACATCCTTCTTCTTATTTGCAGCTTCCTCCTTCTTGTTGATCATACCCTTTCCTTCCATGACCACCTGTTGGACTTGCTCTTTTTGTTTAGCTCTATCTCTCATTCTTTCTTCAATTGTACCTTTAGCCAACAACCTGTAGACTGTAACTTGACGTGTTTGACCCAATCTATGGGCTCTGTCCATGGCTTGGGAATCAATGGTTGGGTTCCAATCAGAGTCATAAAATATCACGGTATCAGCCGCAGTTAAATTGATACCCAAACCACCAGCTCTTGTTGATAACAAGAAAATGAAAATTTCTGGTTTTGTTTGCCAATCATGCACTAAGTCACGACGATCGTCCAACTTGGATGAACCATCCAACCTGATGTATGTATGCTGTTTGAAAGTAAGATATTCTTCCATAAGATCCATCATTTTAGTCATCTGGAAGTAAATCAAAACTCTATGGTCATTTTGCTTTAACTCCACTAACAACTGGTCAAGTTTAGCCAATTTTCCTGAGTCAGTAATGAATCTGTTCATGGAAGGCATTCGTATGTTCGAAAAATCAAATTTATTATTCAATTGTTGTGGCAACATGTTGGAAGGTGGGTACGATGAAACTGGAACTTTCTTCGTCATCAAATCGTATTCGGTGTTTAACGATAATGGCATCAAACCAGACCTTATCGATTTGTCAAATAAAACATCGTTCAATTTACTCACATAGGAGGAGGTACTGCAGTAAGGCACTATTGGAGTGGCAGATGCCTTAGGACCCGCTGCAGGCTTCAATTCATTGATTCTCATATCGAAATATACCTTTGAGTTCACATCATATAATTCATGAGAGCCAGAAATTATAGGAGTCTCATAATCACTAATCAAAAACTTCTTATGAGATGGAACAAACTGTTCCTCGTCATAGACATACTTGAAACGATTCGTAGTGATTTGATCAATGTAGTTACGCTTTTCGATTGCTCTTTGGATGACATTCTTGCGAGTAAGCTGGTTCAATTCGCCAGGAGACGAATCCACAAACCTTAACCACGAAAATGCTTGACTATCTTTGGTGTTAGTTGGGTGATAAACATTAAATTTCTCGTAAATTCCCTGCTTTGAAAGCTCGTCATTTGTGAATGAAGGGGTCAAGATTTCATCGTACACTAATCTTGGCAAATCATAATGGATCAAGTTCTCAGTGGTGTATGCAACTTCAATATCGTTTGACTCTCTCAAAAACGACGCAGTCTCGGCAAAAGAAGTCAATGACAAACTGGATTTGACGTCCGCCCTCTCAAATAAGTCCGGGTGGTTACAGACCTTACGGAATTGCATCACCAAGTTGATCAAGTTGGTAGAATCATCATTTGAAGAAGCATTAGTATCCAACAAGTCCATTATTGAGATTTGAGATTTTAACATTTGATAATAACGTTTTTGTCTGTTCGTCAAATCACAGAATATATCAATTTCTACCTTATCACCCAATTCACTTTGAACGTTCTTCTTTATACGTCTCAACATGAAAGGTTTTAAAATCATATGAAGTCTTCTCAACTGCTGCTCGTCCAATCCAGTATTTGATTGAGCGTGACTCTCAATATCTTTCGAGAACCAATCACTAAATTCGTCATGGGAATCAAATAACGATGGCATAATGAAATGAAGTAAAGCCCACAATTCTTGCATAGAATTTTGAATTGGGGTACCAGTCAACAATAATCTGTTACGGCAGGAGAATGATAATAATGACTTCCATCTCGAAGACTGAGAGGATTTGATGGCTTGGGCCTCATCCAAAATCATATATTGCCATTTCATCTTTTGAAAGTACGCAGCATCTGCAACGACTAACTGATAAGATGTGACCAATACATGGAATGGGGCGTCTTTTCCATATCTGACGTTCTTACGATCCCAGAACTTTCTCAACACCTTACGGTCTTTGGCATTACCCCAGTAAGGCAAAACCTTAAAGTCCGGAACGAACTTCGTTATTTCTTGTTGCCAGTTGTGCAAAGTAGAAGCAGGCGTGACAACTAAAAATGGACCCCAGATATTGTGATGCTCAGCCAAGTATGACAACACGGAAATAGACTGAACTGTTTTACCCAAACCCATCTCATCTGCCAAAATACCATTGATACCTTGCTCGTAAAGGTTTGCTAACCAATTGAGACCCTTGAGTTGGTATTCCTTCAATGTACATTTAAGCAAGTTTGGTTGAGTGATGGAGAGATCACCAAGCAAAGTTGGGTTTTGAAAGTTCATCTCTTCACCATTCTTGTCATCGTTTGGACCATCAAACTCTCTAGCTTTGGATTGAGTTGCTTCCAAAGCGTTTCTTGCATTGGCAGCTGCCGCATTATTGAAGAATTCGTCATCATCATTATCAAAATCAAGAGTCTTTATATCATGGACTTTGCTACCGTCAACATCAGCGTACTTATCGTATGAGGGGTTAGACTGTGCTTTAATATTTGGATCTGAATCGCTCCCTTCGATTTCTTCAGTTTTGATCTTTTTACCAATAAAATGCGAGTATAATTCTGTCTGGGTAATCAAGAAATTCAACTTTCTGGATTGTCTCTTTGCTTCTCTTTCTTCTTCCTCTCTCTTTGCTTTGTCGATCAACTCCTTTTCGTGTTTCTTACGCAATTCACGTTCAATTCTTTCATTGCGCTTCCAAAAGTTGAACATTTCTCTCATGGCTCTTCTTGCTTTGGTGGTCAAGTCCTTTTGACTCTTGTTATTCTTCAACTGCCATCTCTTGGCTTCTCTGGCTGCCAATATAGATGTTTTCTTTAAATTGATAAGCTTCGCCTGGGTAGACTGTTGAACAAGTCTGCTGACCTTGGGACCATCCTTTCTGGACAAGTCCTTCCATATGGCCACATATGTATTGTCGTATTGTTTTATGACTGCCTTTTGTTCTTTTGAGTTCTTCTTGTCGTCGCCCAAATCTTCTTCTTTCTTGATAGTTTTGAGCTTGGACTTTCCGTCGGTGTATTCGGGATCCTCGTCTCGGGTCAACTTTCTCTTTGGTCTCTTCGAAGGAGGGGAGTCCTCCAAGTCTTCTGGGGTGGGGGAAAGTCTACCTGCCCTCGATTTGTACCCGGACTTGTCGTAATCTTCATATATGCTATAGTCCCCGTTGGACTTGACGGGACTGTCCTCCAAGGGGGTGAAGCTTGGGGTGGATGTCGAACTGGCCGGCTTCTTGCGCTTAGGCTTGGCTTCCACCTTGTTGACTTCACGGGTATTGCCCCACTTGTACTCTCTTCCTCTGGTGGTGTTATGATGGAGCGGTTTGGACGAATCGAGAAGATGCAAGTCCTTGTTCTTGTTGGTGTCTGAGATCTTGTTGTTTCTGGTGGAGATGTCTTCGGCAACCACCAGCTCGATGTGGTTGGAAGCAAATCCGTGGGTGTGGATCATGGTGCTGTTGAGCCTGGCCTCGTCGAACTTCAACACCTTGTAGGCGTTTGAAAGCTCTAAGTTCTTATCCAAGGAATTGATGATGTTGATGTTGGACTCGAATGTTTTCTTGTACTCGTTGTCGACGAGGCCACCACTGGAGTCCGTGGACTTGATGGTGTCGACGACACCTGCCTGATCCAGTTTGGCGGGAGGAGGGGAGGAGCTATCGTTGGATAGCATTGCGGAGATGTCCATAGTGTCGATACTGCCACTATGCTTGGGAAGGCGAGGCGGTGGTGGCGGCAGACGGATGGTCAGGGTGAAAGTTTTTTTATCATAGCGGTGATTGACATCATGACTACACGTGAACGGGCGGGAGACCAGCGTGGGGGTTCGACGATGGAGTTTGGGAGGGGAACGACGCCAGAGGCTACAGGGAGGCAGGGAGACGGCAGGGAGGGAGACCACACTCCGCAAGGGGACCGATTGGCTACGACGTAGTACTTAAGTGTAGTGTAGTGAGGTATCATCGTGCTGTTTCGGCAGTGCTTACTGGCAAACGACGATCAGAGGAAGAAGGGAAGAGAAGGAAGCATGGGAAGACGGAAGCAAACCCAGAGGGAGACGCCAGAGGCTTATCAAAAACCTTTGACTCGATACTCTAGAAAACCCTAGGGCTAGACACATGCTTCTTAATGGTACTCCTGGCACACTGTCGTCTGAGTCGGACGGATGGACGGCAGTCTCGTCCGGTGGGTGCCATCGAGCCAGGCTTGTTTCTATCTATGCTTATCATTACGCCATACCCCCCGCCCCCAGACGCCACCGCAGCACACACGCTGGAACACATTGCTGAGCACCACCTGGGGACCTGATTGGCTGAGACATGCGATCTGTCTGGTGTCCAGCAGTGGTTTTTACCAGACGCGACACGACAGTGCGGATTGGCTGGGTAGCAAGCAGGAGGGGCCAGTGGAAGACAATAGATACACCAAAGGTATAGTATACATCTTTTATACTTCCTAGATCTTATGCACCTTGTATATGCTAGTATGCTACACCCTATATAGTATTTCTTGCAGACTGCTTCGTCTATAGTATTTGTTGTATGCCATACCTCGTAGCATCCTGTAGGATTCCCTCATATGGCGCGCATATCTTTTCAATCCCCAACCACTCCACCAATCATTCATCATGGAACATCCAGCCTTCACCTTGTCAGGATTATGCGCCGTCGGCGGCATCATGGGCTACGCCCGTAAGGGCTCTGTGCCCTCGTTAGTTGCCGGAATCACGTTTGCCACCATCTACGGAGGCGCAGGCTACTTGTTGAAGCAGAACGCCGACTACGGGTTGGAGTTGGCCTTGGGGGCCTCCACCACCTTGTTAGTGGCAGGAATCCTGCGTTCCATTCCTACTGGCTTCAAAAAGCCCATTCCGCTTCTCCTCGTTGCCTTGGGGGGACTTTCCAGCACCTACTACGCCAGAAAGTACAACGAGTTCTACTCCGTCTTCTGAGGGTGCTGCCAATTGTATATAGTAATAATATTGTGTTTTCAGCGGAGTGTAGTCCAATTGGGGTAATTCAATTGGTGGCGATGTATTTCCACCAAAGGGAGGGTAGCTAGCAGATAATCGTGGAGGTGGTCATTATCCATACTTTAGCAGCTCACACCTGATACCACTAGACGTCATTCGGCCATCTCAATCGCCTTGACTTGTACACGCGTCACTAGGCTCACTTCACCACACATACCTTGTGTTCTACATATTTGTATCTATCAGATTGTCATATTAATCATTTCTATGTTGAAGTAAGCTCAGGCTAGAACACAAATTTGCATTTGATCCCATTCAACAGGAATCAAAGGCAGTCGATATCGAAACACAGTTGGACGATTGTATCCTATCACTGCAAAATCCACTAGTCTAGAGCCTTGCAGAGTATTGACCCCATTCCTGAGTGAATTCTGCTTAACAAAACATCGAGGACCCTGACTGTTTTCCGCCACAAAACGGCCATATCTACCTTGTAAACACCTAATCATAGCTACCTCGTAGAGCCCAGCACATCACCTGGCCACATTCATTCGCTGGCGCTTCAATTAGCACCCTACAGTTATTCTATCGCAAACAGTTTATTGAAGTAATACCAAGAACTAAATTCATCAATCATAAATCATCACATATTCTACTTGCTTAATCCAACTGGACAATAGACATGGCCCGTGGACGGTCAGTCTTGTCGTCACTCTCCAATAATGGCGAAAACTTGCCAGCATCTGGCACCGAAGTCAATTTGGGAGACGATAACGGCGATACATTGGGAATGACAAATGGCTCCGACACTTCGGTAGATAACGTCAAGAAGTGGTTGATAGGAATGGCAGACATTTTTGCTATGCTAATGGTCTAAGTAAAAAACGATACTGAATCGTGTGAATTTTGCAGCGCTTGCCTGACTTTTATAGTGGCGCAGGAAGTTAACCTCCAGCAAAATCCTCGCATGTTATATGCGTATCTCCGCAAGTCATCTGTTATTAGAAATCAGGTATGGGGGAAAAAACTCCGAAAATCAGTCGGACCGAGGGAAGGACCAGGGGCTTATAGTTGTGGCACAAGCTAACGAAAGCAATTTAATGCTGGCTTTCGGGGGTAGGGAGATTATCGACATATTCTAGTTGCTAGTGGCTTCTTGCCGAATTCTGGCCTTGTTCAGCCAGAGAAGGAGTGCTCCGTCTTCAGGCCATTACCCCATTCTATCGGAATCGCTTGGGCACTACCCCATTTCGGAGTATCACCTCCGCATATGCCGCGAAGAGTCATCGAAATCGGGCGGGGTGATGCGCGTAAATCACGTGATCGCATCGGTTAATACGTCACCTGAATGTTCACGTGCTTCTTCCTCCAACAAATAGGGCTCTTTGGCCGAGCGGTTAAGGCGGTAGACTCAAGTTCTACTATCGTAAAGATGCACGCGTTCGAATCGCGTAGGAGTCACTATTCTTTTTTTGAATTTTAAACATATTCATGTCTTTATTTTTAGTGAGTTACAGATGAAGGAGCGTTCAAACACATCTCTGCGAATAAGAGTATGACAGCTATAGACTAAATTTCCCATCTCTCTTAGCTATGGCAGGAGTAACTCATCCTTAATTTGGTATCACGTGTTTGGTCACATGATATTTATTGACTCGTCACGTGAACTAAACCCATCAAATCATCATCAAATAGGGCTCTTTGGCCGAGCGGTTAAGGCGGTAGACTCAAGTTCTACTATCGTAAAGATGCACGCGTTCGAATCGCGTAGGAGTCACTATCTTTTTGTTTTTTTACCCATGGTGAAGATACATGAGATGAGCTCGTTCTTTGACTGAATTTGTTAGTGGTGGAACATACTATAGCACTGCCCAGACCCATAGTATGTCTGACCAGTAGAGGATCGCTTTGCTCCCTCTTATTCCTACTAAATTATTGTAAATGCAAGTCAATCCTATTATTATATTACTATAAAATTTAAGCTTGAGCTTCTTCTTCTTCCTTTGGAGCTTGCTTGTAAGACTTGACAGTTGGAGCTGGGATAACTTCATCTTCATCCTTAGCTTCAGAGATCTTAACAGCATCTGGCAAGGCCTTTGGACCGGTCTTGTTCGAAGCTGGGTCCTTCATGATCTTGACTCTGATACCCAAAACACCTTGTCTCATCAAGACGTGTCTGATAGCAATGTCAATGAAGTCGTTGGTTGGTTGACCGGAGTGGATCATGAAACCGTCAGAGTACTTTTGAGACTTGGCTCTAGCAGCTCTCAACTTACCGGAGATAACAACTTCAACACCCTTGGCACCAGCACCCATGGCGAATCTCAAGACACCGTAAGCGGCTCTTCTGATTGGCAAACCAGACAACAACTTGGTCTTCAAGGCTTCAGCTTGAACGGCAGCGGACAAACCTCTTTCTTCAACTCTTTCAGCGTAGATAACAATACCTTCTGGGGAGAGCTTGAATCTCTTGACGATCAAAGAGGTCAATTCGTGGATTCTTCTACCTTGTTCACCCAAAACACCTTGGGTGTTAGAAGCCTTAACGATGACTTCCAACTTGGTTGGGGTCTTTCTGACTTCGACACCGGCGTAACCTTGTTCGGCCAATTCTCTGGTGAAGAATTCGTTCAATTCGGCGAAGAAGACACCGTCAGCGACTAACTTTCTTTTCTTGGATAAAATAGCGGAAACCATTGTTGAGTTGTATGAAGAAGAAGAAAACAGGAAATTATCTGTTGAAATTTTTCACTATAGGTGTGGTGAGAGTAAAATTTTTCATGGTGTGCGCACACGACCCTTTTGCAAAAAAATTCTGAAAATTCTCAGTTATGTAAGATGTTGGTAAGCGAGGTCGTGTGCATGTATCTTGGGTGCAAAAGGCTGGTTTGTACCACCCATAATTATGGAATGCTGCCTACAACCACTAGCTCCGACTGAGTATGTATAGTCTCAATACATTTCGAAGTATCTACTTCAGTACCTATTCTGATCGCCAGCAACTACATTAGATCGTTACAACACTAGCATGGCTAGCTCTTTTTTTCCTATATTTTACATCATTAAAAGTTGTCACCAACCCATTCTCTGGCAGATCTGAACAATTGGATCCATGGACCATGTTCGCCCCATTGTGAAGCCTCACTAGGGTACCAGGAGTTAGATTCCTTTCTGGTGACTCTTTCTGGATGAGGCATCATGGCCAAGACTCTACCATTGGCAGAGCTGATACCAGCAATACCGTTTGGAGAACCGTTGGGGTTGAATGGATAGTTCTGGGTGACCTTGCCGTAGTTATCAACGTATCTAATCACGGCCTTGTCGAAAGATTCTTGGGTGGCTGAATCCTTGAAGTTGGCCCTACCTTCACCGTGGGCAACAGCAATAGGCAACTTGGAACCCTTCAACTTGTTCAAAAAGATAGACTCAGTCTTGGCATTCTCGTCAATTTCAACCATCACAAATCTGGCTTCATATTGTTCCGACAAGTTTCTTTCGAAAGTTGGCCAGTTCTCAGTACCCGGAATTAATTCAGCGATTCTACTAAAGAATTGACAACCGTTACAGGCACCAAAAGCGAAAGTGTTGTCTCTGTCCTGGAAAAATCTCTTAAATTCAGCACGAGCACGCTCGTTGAACAAAACAGACTTGGCCCAACCAGCACCTGCACCCAAAACATCACCATATGAGAAACCACCACATGCAGCCAAACCCACAAATTGATCCAACAGCACTCTTCCGGTCAAAATATCAGACATGTGCACATCGTAAGCTTCGAAACCAGCCTGTTCAAATGACCAAGCCATTTCCTGTTGAGAGTTAACACCTTGTTCTCTGAGAATTGCAACCTTTGGTCTTTGTCCTTGGTAAGATTGAAAGTTCTTTGGATCAAATGTCAATTGATAAGACAAACCTGGATCGTTGTTGTCTGAGATGGCATCATATTCTTGCTTGGAGGTAACTGGATTGTCTCTCAATTTCTGAATATGATAAGAGGTGTTAGACCAAAGTTGCTGTAAGGCAGCACGAGTGTTGGAATAAGCAGAAGAACCATTGAAGTTAACGTTGATGGTTTGAGCTTCAAAGTTTGGCTTACCGACCACCTTGATGTACTCCTTACCAATGCTGTTAGTCTCGAAGACCTTAACGAAGTTTTCATACTTGTCAGAATCGATTTGGAAAACAGCACCCAATTCTTCATTAAACAATTCAGTGAACAAATCTTCACCTTCAACATTCAAATCAATACCCGATCTTCCAGCGAATGCCATTTCAACAACGGTTGTGAATAAACCACCTTCGGATCTATCGTGGTAGGCCAAAACGTCGAACTGCTTGTGCAATACAACCAATGCTTGCAAGAAAGATTTCAAAACTTGGTTAGAGTGCACAGTTGGAGCAGAATCTCCAACTTGCTTGTAAACTTGTGCCAATGCGGAACCTCCTAAGGACTTCTTGACGGTAGCGGCCAAATCAACCAATACAAGAAGGGTGTCCTTTTTGTTGACCAATTGTGGAGTCCAAGTCTTGGAGGTATCGTCTACTGGGGCGAAAGCAGTGATGGTCAAAGCCAATGGGGCAGTCACTTCCTTGTCATCCCATTTCATCTTCATGGACATCGAATCCTTACCAACTGGAATGGAAACACCCAAGTCAGGACACAAGTCCAAACCAATAGCTTGAACTGCCTCATATAACTTGGCACCTTCACCATCATGTGAAGCAGCGGACATCCAGTTTGCAGATAACTTAACGTGATCTAAGGAAGGAATGTCAGCAGCGAAAACGTTCAACAATGATTCCGCAACTGACATCTTGGCAGAAGCAGCAGCAGAAATTAATGCTAAAGTAGGTTTTTCACCCATAGCCAATGCTTCACCAGTAGTCAAGACGGTTTCACCCAACGAGGTAGCAGTAACACCGACATCTGCGACAGGAACTTGCCATGGACCAACCATTTGGTCTCTGTCAACTAAACCAGTAATGAATCTATCACCAATAGTGATCAAGAAGTTTTTAGAACCAACAGCAGGTAACTGCAAGACTCTTTCAATAGATTCTTGCAATTGCAAGTCTTGAGTTGCGAAAGGAGACAATTTCAAGTCTTGAGTTAAGGCAGTCTTGGACATCTTAGGAGGTTTACCGAATAAAACAGACATTTCCAAATCAATTGGAGTGGTGTTCAACAAAGAATCAGTGAGAACCAATCTTTGCTCGGTAGTTGCTTCACCAACAACGGCAAAAGGAGCTCTTTCACGTTCACAAATCTTGGCAAAACGTTCCAAGTTTTCAGGAGCAACACCCAAGACGTATCTTTCTTGGGATTCGTTACACCAAATTTCCATAGGAGACATACCAGGTTCCAAAGATAAGATGGATCTTAATTCGAATCTGGCACCCAAATCATTGTCATGAACTAATTCAGGCAAAGCATTGGATAAACCACCAGCACCAACATCGTGGATAGATTGAATTGGGGTGTCTTTAGCGCCTAATGATACACATGCATCAATGACTTGTTGAGCTCTTCTTTGAAGTTCTGGGTTACCTCTTTGAACAGAAGCAAAATCTAATTCAGCAGAACCTTCACCAGACGAAATTGAAGAGGCAGCACCACCACCTAAACCAATCAACATGGATTGACCACCAAGAACAATCAACTTAGCGCCAGGAGTAATCTTGGTATCTTTCAAGGCCAAGTCTGGTCTGATGGCACCCATTCCACCAGCCAACATGATTGGCTTGTGGAAACCTCTAATTTCAGTCTTGCCTTGATGGTTTTGGACTTCGGTAGTCAATGTTCTAAAATAACCATTGATAGCAGGTCTACCGAATTCGTTGTTGAAAGCAGCAGAACCAATTGGGGCTTCGAGCATAATATCCAAAGATGAAGCAATGTGGTTTGGCTTTCCAACATCCCTTTCCCATGGTTGGGTCAAGTCAGGAATATTCAAATCAGCAACCGAGAAACCAGCCAAACCAGCCTTGGACTTGGAACCTCTACCAACAGCACCTTCATCTCTGATTTCACCACCAGAACCAGTAGCAGCACCGGCAAAGGGAGAAACAGCAGTGGGGTGGTTGTGGGTTTCCACTTTAACTAAGGTGTGGACTCTTTCCTTAGTGGAAGACCATTTTTTAGATTCGAACTCTGGGGTGAAGACGTAACCTTCTGGACCTTCAAAAACGGCAGCATTGTCAGAGTAAGCAGAAATAGTGTATTGGGGGTTTTTGGAGTGGGTGTTTCTGATCATCTTGAAGAGTGACAAATCCTTCTTCAAGCCATCAATGGTCCAGTCAGCATTGAAGATTTTGTGACGACAATGTTCCGAGTTGACTTGGGCAAACATGAACAATTCGACATCGGTGGGGTTTCTTCCGATGGTTTCGGTGAAAGCCTTGATCAAGTAGTTGATTTCGCCTTCATCCAAAGCCAAACCCAACTCCTTGTTGGCCTTGGTCAAGTTGGAAGTGTCGGAGATGATGTCGACGTGAACCAAAGGCTTGGGGGAGTGGTGGGCGAACAAGTCGTCGTATTTGGGGGCATTTTCGTTGAAATATAACGATTGGGTCATTCTATCGTAGACAGAAGTCAACACTTCACCAGAGAATTCACCTTGGAAGGAAGTCTTGGTCTTGATTAACAAGGTCAACCCACGTTCGATTCTTTCGATGTGATCACCCAATCCGCAGATGTGTGCAATATCAGTCGCCTTGGACGACCATGGCGAGATAGTGCCCGGTCTTGGTAACACTCTGATCAAGTGGTGATGGGAGTCGAGCTTGATGGAGGCAGCCGCTGAGTCACCACTGATAACAGACAATTCAGCCAAAGCACCAACCAAAGCGTTGGTTGTGTCGATAGGAGTGTCGTACTGCAACAACACTTTCACCAATCCAAGCTGCTTGTCGGTCAAGTCAGTCTTGGTGGAGACGTAATGAGTGTAGCTGGAAGCTACCTCCTCAACAATCGAGCCTTGGTTGAGTTTCTTCTCGATCTCCAGAACCAAGTTGTTGACTCTGAACTGGGAGAGAGCAGAAGGACCCGGCAAAATGAGGAATCCAGACATTTTAGAATTGGAAGTTGAAGACGCCACCTAAGCTTCCTAACGGACTTGTGGTGGTTTTATATAAGCCGTGCCATCGCGATCCAATTATTAGCACTCGAAAATTGACTCGGTTGGCGGGTGCGGCACGTGTAATGTGTCACGTGATGTTACTACCCCTAGACATTTTTGCGAGATGAGGTTTCTGGTCGGCAGACATGGCTCAAGGTAAATTGAAGTTAAAGCCTTCATCTGGTCCAGGTAGAGCTGCTAAGAAGGCGCACGCTTCCAAGAAAGCTGCCCCAAGAATCATCAAGCCCAAGAGAACTCAGGCCAAGGACGCCCTGAAGTTGACTAAGATCCACCAGGGTCAGTTGATGTCATCCACCGAAAAGTTGATTGCCAGCAGAGTTGGACACTTGGAAATCATCAAGGGCTCAAGAAGACAGGTTGAGAAGGCTGCCAAGGAACAGGCTAAAAAGAAGTAAATCGTGGGTGGTTTTTATGACAACTAAAATGTCCTTATCGAACATTCTCTCGTCGTTTCCCTCAAAACTGGTACAAGTGCCTGAAGTGCCTGCACAGGTCCCGAAATACCTCGAAGAGGACCAGGTGGAAAAGAAGCCGTTCAAAGGCGAACTCACGCGTGCTGTTCCCGAATTGATAGCGTTGGAACCTGATTTGGTCCGTGAAGAAGAAAGGAAACAGCGCAAACTCCGAAGGGTACAGTAGTGTATATTGAACAGTATTCTCACTTTGGACAAGCTTCCAATCTGAGGAGTATTATAGTACGATTTAAGATTACTAGTTGGAAATTTATGTATATTAGTGAATTTTTGAATTATTTTCATTTTCTTGGCTTATTTGCAGAGGATTTTAGTATTGTTGGTACCAGTCGACTAATATCCCCACCTGAGTGAAGATTGTAAGATCTAGTAGAACATGCAAGCTGAGAATAAATATAGTCTGGATCAAATGCATCCATGTAGAATAGGCCATGGTTTTTCTACTTTCCATAAAGCCTAGTGAGGTATTTGTCTGGTGCCTGCTTCCTGAGCTTCGAATTCTAGGCTTTTCCTTTTCATATCCAACTCTTGCGAGCGCACAAATCCAATTAAAGTCACCCCAAATATGGCAGTTATTGCTGTTAAGAAGGCGTTGATAGGGAGTGGGTTCAAGTTGAAAACTTCATGAGTGAGTTTGTCCATGACCTGCTGTAAAATATTACAAACACCGGAAAATGCAATGATAGTACCGTAAATGGTACCGAAGTTGTCGTAACCAAACACTTTTGCACAGAAATCACTAACAGCAGTGTAGTAAAATGGTCTATATACCACAAGCAATAAGATTCCCGCGTAGGTCCCTGGTAACCAAGCCACCAATCCCAATAATCCAATGACAACTGATACTATGGTTAGAATTATCAACACCGTCAATGTTGTAAAATTATCCAATATCAAGCCAATGAAAGGAATGGAAGCCAAACCGCCCAACGGCAAGGCCAAGTCAAAGAAATGATTAATCAAAATTGCCAAATCCTCGTTGTATAAGTACCGTTCCTGAGACTTGATAGTTGCAACAAAGTAGTTGATCCGCAACATTTGAATGGTGGTGAACAAAGTCATCAAAATGAACCACTTAGAATGTAATTGTTCTCCAATCGAGGAATTGTGCAAGATTCCGAACGTACCTCCAGAGGATTGGTGTAATTTGTTGTCAGCTTCCTGTTCGTACACCGACTTGGTAGACCTCGTTGACATCATAGAGACTCTCAGCACGGTGGATGATCTTCTGGAGGCCATGGAAGCTTTTCTCATCAAAAGAGAGGTTGTTTCGGATATGGTAGGCTGTTGAATAAACTCCACAGGCGAGTCACGGTCTTCTGGCAACAACAAATCAGTATCCAAAGGCTTTCCGGTTTCATCGATTCCGGTTTCGGCAATTTTGGCCAAAGTCCCAATCGTTTTGTAGGAGTCTCTGGGCATGATGAACACCTGACAAACAAGAATAAACACGGGGACCACGAGATAGTAGGAGAAGAAGGTGCTGATGGAGATACGCTTGACGTTGGTGTAAATCAAGCGGTAGACCAAAAACAACGCAGAGGACGAGTCGAAAGCTCCGGTCAACAATGCCAAAATCAACCCCGAGTTTTTGGGGAAGCTGTTGGCTAACTGGAAGCACGATATGAACACGAAAGGCCCGGCCAACGCCATCAAACTGTACCCAATCAAGTAGCCATCCACCTGGGGCCAGAGAGCAGCATACCTCAAACTCAAGGTTCCCACAGCCAAGATGATCGAACCGATGATGCCAGTGACTTTAGGCCCGTACGAGTCGAGAATCGACCCCACAGGCAACGCAGACACGTTAGTCACCATACAGGCTATGGTGAACAAGAAGTTCAACGACAAGTCTTGCTCATTACACGCCAAGCCTCCGTTGGCATCGTTTTCGGACGCTTTGGCATCACACCTATCCTCGTAGATGTGTTCGCTGATCAAGATGGGTTTGATCGCCGCAAACCCAAACACTGGTCCTGCTGCCAACAAGCACCAGGCAATGGCACAGGTAATCTGAAGTAATCGTTTTGATAATGCGATGGGAGCCATGACAGGGATGGAAGATTGTTGATGTCAAGTAGAGGGCTCTTTGTAGCGAATACAGTGCTTTTGATGCCTGTGGAGGTGGCAATGGGAGGGGAGTGTGTTAAGGGTCCATTGCAAGTTGCTGAAGATAAGACTTAAATAGTGATAAGGCAGATCTGTGCAGGAGTCGACTCGGAAATTGCCGAGAGCAGGCGAGATGGAGATGTCCGAGAGAAGAGCTACAGGCAGAAAAGACAGGAAGAAGGGCCGGGAAAGCACGTGGAATGAAGGAACTAAATATATATGGGTCTCAGGGTTGGCTTTTGTGAAAAATGGGTTGTACTTTAACATGTTTTCCACCGCAGTGTAACGAGCGTAAGGAACAGAACAGAGAGCAAAACAAGGTTCAGTATCAGTGGAAACCTGCAAAGCAGGCAGTTCTAGTTATAGACGGGTGGGAAGATTATTATCTTTCATATCAGCAGCACTTGTATGCATTAATGGCATCACGTCAGACCTATTGGTGTAGACAGCCCATTTCGAGGAGTTCTAACCTGGGAAATGTTTCAATCATAACAAATCTAAACTGGGCTAAGCGATTCGTCTCGCTCCCCTGGTCAGAACGGTGTGGTCAACTAGAAAGGCGATATCACCTGCTCGACATTTCTGTAGCTCTTCTCTGATCTGGTCATTAGCTGGAATATGTGGTGTATAGTGATGGCAACCATGTTCAAGATGATAAAAGCTCCGATCACCAACACAACACGAATAGCAGGCTTGTCAAACACCTTTTGCACCGCACTTTTGGGCTTGGATTTGCCGGTTTCCTGGCTATCATTATTGGAATTATCATTATTACCATCGTTGTCGGCTCTCTTCGCCGCAGTAGCCATGTACTCGGTAAACTCGCTGGATGTAGGCTTGTGGAAGTCGAAATCAACGGTTTCAACCGTCTGGGAGTTGAAGGAATTACTCAAACTAAGCTCTCCCGAGCCATAGATCACCAATCTTCCTAATGCAAGAATGAGAACAAAGCACACAGTGAGGAGAAACGCCTTTGTTCTGAATCTCTGCTTCTCGAGCATGAGATGGGCACTGTCTTGAGATTTTTCCATGTTGTACGGTGACTTTGCTTCGGTACTCTATTATTAGATGTTTATTCCACACTGCCTGAGCCAGGAAGGAGGTGAGAATGTGTGCGCGTGACTTTTAGCACGTGTGTTTTCTCACCTGACCGTACTACATTCATCTCATCAATGAAAATTTCTGGCCACTACCACCTCCACCTCCACCACCAAAATGTCGGGAATCTTATTTGAAGATATGTTCATCGTCGAGTCTACCGACTCCGGTAGATACAACAAAGTGTCTAGAATAACAGGCCATTCCTCCACCTCCTCAGACATCAAAATCTCCCTTGATATCAATGCCGAACTCTTCCCTGTCAAGGCCAACGATTCCTTGACCATCACCTTGGCTGGATCCTTGGGTAATGAAGCATCAATGTTGACTTCCAACGGTTCTTGGAGACCACCAAAACAGGGCGACTCGTCCTTGGCTGACGACTTTGACTACGTCATGTATGGAACCGTGTACAAATTCGAAGAAAACGAAGGTGACGACAAAATGTCGGTGTATATCTCCTTTGGTGGTTTATTGATGCGTTTGGAAGGTGGCTACCGTTCCTTGTCCAACTTGAAGCAAGAAAACGCTTACATCTTGATCCGTCATTACAAGGACAACTAAGTGGGTCGTTCAAGCCTGCGTGGAGAGTTGACCTGGACTAATTTTCTATACTAGGGTAAAAGCTCACCTAATCTGGGGTCGTGGAGTGTCTATTGGAATATTGTTTTCTTTTATGTTAATTTAACTGCCAGGCACATCGGCTTCAGACGGGAGCGTTATCTCTGTTTTTCCCTGTCAGCAGTTACCTTTTGACTTCTTCATACTAGTCCAGGACATACTTTGTGTACTATATTTTCAATAAAAATTAGAGTGAAATCAGTAGTGTCGCTGCTGGAGATTGTAGTGATGTCGCGCGATGTCGCCTATATCACTGAATCATGCGAAGTGATCAAATAATCAACTATGGATGATACCGATAAGCGTACGTACATGGACAATTGAAGGAATGATGGAGGGTAGTCCTTCGAATGGACACCTCAGCTGTTCTCTAACAGTTAAATCTAACCAAAAGCGGATCCTATCCTTAAACAAGTACCCCTTGTCAAGAACCCATCGTTTCAACCCCCCAAACCAGTGACATTGAAGACCAACTATGCAAAGCTAATCCCAACTTTGTCCAAGTCATCGGTTCCCCCAAAGATCAATTTGTCGGAGGATGACTTGAGGAAGTGGTTGAACGAAATACAGGCCTTAAAAGCCAAAGTGGCCAATCTGGAGGATCCAAGCGACTTGGATGTCCAGAAGTACGAAGAGTGGGTACAGCTGCAGCAGGCAAAAGTCGCTCCAGGATTCTATTCATTCGAAGGCGTTATGCAACCAAGCAAAAGGGAAATTGTCCCAGAGAAGGTGGTGCTAGAAGACCAAGAGGTGAACGAACTAGATAAAGTATTTGGAAAATCGACTATTTAGATCATAGCTGTCAATTTCTGCTGAGCAGTACGCCCTAGAAGAGCTGATTGCCTAGTTCAGGATCCATTAGGAGGGTTTTTGCCAATATTGTGATTAACCTTGTTGAACTAGTTAAACAAGTCGTTCACAGTATTCATTTCCTCAATAGGATCTGGTGTTCGATATTACTAGATCAGGATCTGGTGCCAGTTATTCAATGACCTGGGGCCAGTTATTTCTAGACCAACCTGGTGCTGGATATTCAATGATCTGGTGCTGGTTCTCCTAGGCCCATAATTCTTCTTTCTTGGGTAAATTCTCACAATTCGAAGTCCCACGGCTCACTTAGACCCCGTGGTGAATCTGCTCAATCCCTTGGCGTTGACATTCCTCAATATCTCCTTCTTGACCTCATCATTGAGGCCCTGTTTATGGTCAAATTTGTGTATTCTATTCTTATCAGATATTCCCGATTCCTTGAGCTTCTTCTGATGTAGCTCGAGTAGAGTGGGCTTCTTTGCGACTTCACTGTCCGACTTCTTGCCATCTTGGTGCTTTTCCTCTTGTAGAGACGGTACTTGGGGCACTGGAGGCCCTAGTTGGGGTCCGTCTATGTCATCATCGGAAGAGATATCTTCGGAAGGTTCTGGTTGTGTCTTCTCAGCTTCCTTCTGTTTCTTCCTTTGTTCCCTGAGCTCCTTCGGAATGTGGGGTCCAATCATGTTAGCTCCCAGAATCTGTTTACCCTTCACGGTTGAGGATATGTGTCACGTGCCATTTTCCAGTTTATCTCCTTCTGACGACTTGATCCGATGCTAACAACGTAACATCGGCCAATTCTATCCGCAATACGCGTGCAGCCACGCAATTGGCATCGACGTCAGATAACTGCTCCTATCCCCCGCTCGATTCCTTCACACTCGCTTAAAACTACAATGATCACCATCCAGTCCCTCAAAAGAGTCAGTCAAAACCTCCTCTTGCGGCGTAGGGTGTTGCTTCTTCTCCTAGCCATCACGATTTTGGTCTACCAAGCATCCACATTTACGTCACGAGGTTTTGGTTCTTCGTCAGTGCCTTTCGTCAAGGTTGACATACAGAAACAGCGAGATACAATCAAGAACCCAGTCTACTTGGAGGTGAGAGATCAGTTGGAACGAGAAGAAAAGCTCGAGAACAAATGCAGTATCTATTTCAACAAGTTGAACAAGGTGCAAACGAAGAAAACTGCTAGTGGTGGAAGCAATCGAATCATGAGCTTGGACGAAATTAACGCGTTTTCCTACGACAATCTAGTGTACAAAGAGAAGAAATTCATCAGGCAAAAATTGCTTGAAATGAAGATCCTGTTGAATAAGAAGGGTAGAAAAATGGTAGATTCCGGTCGTCTTCAAGTAGAAAACGAATACGCGAAATTGAGCACTTTGACTGCCGATTACGAAAGACGAGTGGCTCAGGATTTCCGCCACATGGCCATATACGGAAAATGCTTTGTTGAGGAGTCCGGGGACCTCGATATTGGGAAAACACGGGACCAGTGTCAAGAATACGGTGCGCAGTTGTATCCGTGGTTGTCAAATTCGCTACCCCGTTTTGAGAATTGGAAAAATGAAATCTTACCTGCCAACGAGATTCCGATCTATGACGAAAGGAAGTATGCGGCTGCTAAACCTTCTAAGTGTTTTGTGCAAGACTTGAAAAGAAGAAGCAATGGCAAAGGAATTGTGATTCCAGTATACTTTTCCTCTAATAAGAAAAGACAAGATATGGTTGATAATGTTGTAAGATTGATCAGGGTTTTGCGGGGCTTAAAGAATAAATTGCCCATTCAGTTGGTTTATAGAGACTTGGCCTTAAATGGTCACGAAAGAAATCAATTCATACGAGCTGCCAGAGACGATTTGAAGTTTATTCCCCAATCATTCAACGACACCCACCCCATTACTGACGATTCATTTCCTCAACAAGATATATGGTTTGTGAAAACTGATAGCTCCATTAATACCAAAAAGTTCCCACTGATCCTCAAGTCGGCTGTTTTCAATTCGACAGACTTCAATTATGGTTTAAGCACCATTTTAAACTCCTTCGAAGAATTTGTTCTTCTCACTCCTCATGCAATTCCAATGACTGAAGGCTTCGCTAATGATTTTTTCGATGATGAAAAGTACCAGGTCGGGGGTCTTACCCTTTTCAAAGGTCCAACCCTGTATGGCTACAAGCCAAGTAAATTCCAAGAGGGGTTCCATGAAGTGGCAAGCTTCGTCAAAAATCTGTTGATGCCTTGGAGGGATGATTCCCGTGTGTTTGGGTTGAATCTCAGACGCAATGATCCCGCCATCGCTAGGTTTTATGACGGAAGTTTTGTCAAAATGATCGATCCTTCCATGATGGTAATCAATAAGTCAAAGGCATTCAGTGGTTTGTTGATTGGTTGCAACTTTCAAATGCACAAACTATTCAAGACGAGATTCTACTCTGCCAAGCACTTCGATCATGAAGGGGACGATATCAATCCAGAATTTATTTGGGTAGGACAAGAAGCTGCAGGAACATTTGATCGTATCAACTTCAACATGGAATATGCTGTCTCTGTTGGATTGCAAACACCCAAACAGATTATGTCTAGCAAAGTTGCCACCATGGCGCATGAAATATGCAGCTCGTCATGGGGTCAAGTGGTTGAAGATGACAATTCGAAATTGGTTTACTTAACAACCCATCAACTCGAAAATTGGAAAGATAAGGACGCACATTTCCGGTTGCGCCTCAGACACAAATTCACCTATGTTGCTGGAAGTAACGAACAAGAAGAGCTTTACAGCAAAACTTTCGAACGACCATTATACATAAGTCATATTCTCAAGCCTCCAACCATCGTCAGTCCTATGTTTGATGAAAATTCTCGGGAACCAGACCAGGCCTGGATATTACAACCAGATTTTGCAACTCCGAAAGAATTTCCATATTGGTGCACTTACGATTTGGTGGGGGGAGGTACAAGCGGAGTGAGAGGGGGGCTCGTTGGCTTAACTGGGGAATTGTCGGCAAAGTACAATGCGGTGGTCGATTTGTGGATGGGAGAGGATAATGATGTAGACTTTTGAATAATGTAAAATATGATAGTCTTGGTGTAGATAGATAGGTGCGAAAAAACAAAAAATAACGTCACAGACAGGATTCGAACCTGCGCAGGTAAAACCCAACACCTAGGCTGCTAATAGCAGGGTGTCGCCTTAACCACTCGGCCACTGGGACTTTTGTGTTGGACTTTCGAATTTGCTTAGCTGTTGTCCACTAAAATGGAAATACTTGGTCTGTGCACGACCGAACTAACTCTGGCTGGTTACTTGTTATCTAACGGGTCATCAATGGGGTAGTTTACAATAAATCTTATTCCAAAAATTAAAAACAAATGTGATATAATTATCAATTTTCGAATTTTGGGAAAGGGTAGATTTTTTCCTTACGATGAAGGTTTTACACACACTACAAGTACATCGTTGCTGGAAAGCTTAATCAACTAATACAGACCATTTATTCAAAAAAAAAGAATGCTAAAAATCTCTCTCTAGCTTTGCGTTTTCAGTTTCAAAAAAATTATAACGTTCTGACCACATTAGTGCATTTTCCATTGCAAGAGGTAAACAGTTATCAAGAGAGTAGATTGTAATATACTTTCCATTAGCAAAAAACGAAAAGAAAAATGAATTAGATTGTAAATTTCTTACAGTGGCAGGAACTGTGTGAACCACTCGAATGATCATGATCTCAATCAGTGGTTCTTCGCGTAACTAGAACCAAGTGTTGAGCCGGCGGTGGCTAAAGGACTGTACATCCAAAGGAAGTATAATCAATACCATTAAACCCCACTATTTACGAAGATTGACTAAAGCATATTAAATATAAGGAAATGTAGTCTACTGTTCAGACGGAGTTGGAGGCAACTTCTTCTGGATTTTGTCGGGTTTTCACTGTCTTCTTCCCGGGCTGAGCCGGCACCAGTTGCTTCCTTTTGGTCCCTTTCAGAGGGAAGATTTCATCCCGAAAATCATCCGGAGCAGCTCAAAATCCGTACCTCAATACCAGAGGAACACAATTTCTAGCTGGCCGAAAAAAGTTGAAAATGGAAATTAATAAAGCACCATTGCTCAATGTTTGGTTTGGTTACAGCAAAGGTTGTGAAAAGTGAAAAATCGAAATAATATACTTCCCATTAAAAAAATGTTTTAATTTTACAAAAATTTCGCAACTTTGCAATTGCTATCCACCTAGTTGCAAGGAATCACCAAAAAACAAAAATTAGTTTTCTATAACGGTTTGACGACCATGGTGTGCTGTTCATAGCAATAGGTGTATAATCTTATCCGACTAGCTCTGGCCAGCAATTGGCGATTATGGGTTATTTAGAGAGTTTAGAATATACGTCCCATTAGCAAAAAAAGTGCATTCAGTACTAAGTTGCTGAAAATCTGGTTTTCCACGGGATAGTCCTCCTGTGGGCCTGCTTGCCGCAACAGAGTCGGGAATCGGACACTGCTGGAGACTCATTGCTCGCGTTCGGGGCAATCGCTCTAACGAAAAATTCGATGCCCCGCTAGACCGCACAATGGTTGCGGTCAGAGAGCAGCTTGATATTTCGCAATTGATGCCATGATGATTCGTCGTTTCTACTTCTGACTGGGGCCAGTACCCTGGAGGTACCTTACTTCACTATGACCCCCGGTAGCGGTGTCCAAATTCGGTGCTGTCCAGATCAGCCCCGCATTAGACAACTATTGTTGGACACGAGGGTTCTCCCGTGCACAAACCCGTCGCGGCTGCGCCGGTGTAACACAGCACAATTAGCGTCTGCAGCGGACCACTCCGACACCGCGTCTGACATCGCTTACGAGCCAAACCCCAGCCGCAACAATAGGCAGGACGCAGACACCAGGGCGCAGACGAGTACCATGCCACCCACACCACGGCGGTGACGATTACCCTACCAGCGACACCGCGGTGTTCTGGCCGTCCCATCGTTCCATCTGGTGTCTCCCCATGTGTCAACACGCGATCGGCCCACACCTCCCCACACACTTGGGTGGGGAACTGCCCCCACTCCCAGCCCCTGACACCAGGCTTGGGATGCGGAACAACCTGGCTCGTGGCCACCATGCTGCACCCGCAGCACCTCCGGAGTCTGCGCTGCCCGCCTGTGGTACGCCCTGACCTTTGTGTCGGTGTTGGCGTGTCAGTGTCGTGTTGGGCGGTCGCGCACGCCCAATGCACCACGCCCCACCATATATGTAGTTCTGTCTGCCCTATCAATTCTTTTCACCACTAGACTCCACCATGGCTACCCTTGCAGCTCCAAAGAAGCACAACAAGACCCAATCGACCTATGTACGTACCTCTGCATAGCCCCACCGCAGCCTTCCATACTAACCCCCAGGCGTTCGACAACACCGCAACCACGGTTGCCGCCTCCCAAATGCGTAATGCTTTGAACTCATTGGCTGACACTGTCACCGACACCGACGCCCAGACCAGATTCGAGAATGAAATGGACTCGTTTTTTGCCCTCTTCAGAAGATACCTCACCGACAAGGCGTCTGGCAACACCTTGGACTGGGACAAGATCAAGTCGCCCACCCCCAGCGAGGTGGTGGCCTACGACACCTTGGGCGAGTCTGCGGCATCCAACTTGTCCAAGCTTGCCGTGTTGAAGTTGAACGGTGGCTTGGGTACCTCGATGGGATGCGTGGGCCCCAAATCCGTCATTGAGGTCAGAGACGGCAACACCTTCTTGGATTTGTCGGTCAGACAAATCGAGCACTTGAACAGAAAGTACGATGCAGACGTGCCATTATTGTTGATGAACTCGTTCAACACCGATGCCGACACCGCCAAGATCATCAAGAAGTACCAGGGCCACAGAATCAGAGTCAAGACCTTCAACCAGTCCAGATTCCCCAGAATCTTCAAGGACTCGTTGTTGCCTGTGCCTGAGTCGTTTGACGACTCTTTGGAAGCCTGGTACCCTCCTGGCCACGGTGACTTGTTCGAAGCTTTGGTGCAATCTGGCGAATTGGACGCCCTCTTGGCCCAGGGCAGAGAGATCTTGTTCGTTTCCAACGGTGACAACTTGGGTGCCACTGTTGACACCAAGATCTTGGACCACATGATCGAAACCGGAGCCGAGTACCTCATGGAATTGACCGACAAGACCAGAGCCGATGTCAAGGGTGGTACCTTGATCAACTACGAAGGCCAGGTCAGATTGTTGGAAATCGCCCAGGTTCCAAAGGAGCACGTCGAGGAGTTCAAGAGTATCAAGAAGTTCAAGTACTTCAACACAAACAACTTGTGGATCAACTTGAGAGCCATCAAGAACTTGGTCGAACAAAACGCCATCCAGGCCGAAATCATTCCTAACCAAAAGACCATCTCTATCGGCAACTCCGATATCAACGTCTTGCAATTGGAAACCGCTGTTGGTGCTGCCATCAGACACTTCAAGGGTGCCCACGGTGTGGTTGTCCCAAGATCCAGATTCTTGCCAGTCAAGACCTGCTCCGACTTGTTATTGGTCAAGTCCGATTTGTTCTACTTGGAACACGGTGCTTTGAAGTTGGACCCAACCAGAGATGGTTTCTCCAACCCATTGATCAAGTTGGGTTCCCACTTCAAGAAGGTTAGTGGTTTCCAATCAAGAATTCCTCACATGCCTAAGATCTTGGAATTGGACCACTTGACCATTACTGGTAACGTCAACTTGGGTAGAGGTGTCACCTTGAAGGGTACTGTTATTATCGTGTGTAACGACGGTGAAAAGATTGACATTCCTAACGGTTCCATCCTTGAGAACGTTGTTGTCACTGGTAAGTTGACCATCTTGGAACATTAGAGATGCCCAAGATGCCTCATTAGTTATGATCTACGTCACTCGCTTTGAATTTAGTATTGCATGTATTGTATTGTAATAGCAGCGGAATACCTATTTTTGAGAGTTTCCGTTTGTCTTACTTAGTTACTGAGAGAATCTGATACTTGCCACCCATGAATGGGCACAATCCCCTACTAGGCTTGAATATCTTAGCTGTACTCTGATCAAGCTAACAACTCTTTGGCAGCTGCCACATCCTCTTCACCCTTATATGTGTCCAAAAACACCCTTAAGGCTTCTCTATGTTGAGAGATCTTTTTGGTAACTTCTGGGACCATTCTCTTCGCTTCTTCTAACACTTCCACTTGCTTCTTCAATTCGTACTCGTCTGCTTTATTGCTTCTCATTTGGTTCACATATTCTTCTTGCTCTTGCACTTCTTGCTTGTACAAGGACTCTTCCTTGATAAGTCTCTTTAAAGCATTGATCTTGATTTGTAATGGAGTTGGGGACATCCTGATACTGGTAACGATGGTGAATCGACCTTACTGATCTAGCCTCGTCTACGCGTTTCAATATCACGTGACCAATCAGTTTTCAGACACCTACAAGAATTGCTTCACTACCGCGATGTTATGTCTAACGGTCAAAACGGTTTATTTTGTTGGGGTCAGCCAATTAATTGAGCGGATCCAGCATCAGCGGTGCATGAACCAAAATAATTCACAAATACGGAATAGAAATTTCACTAGCTACTCATGCAGGTTTTAGTACAGGGGAGAGAAACTTTTTTACCAAAAGCAAATCTTATTTGACTCAAATTACCATTTTTAGTGTAAAATTGGAATGGCTTAAAAATTGTTACATTTTTTTCAATTAATACAATGGAAACAGTCGACATACAAAAATGAAGAATTCTTAGAATCCAGGAGGCGAAGCCTCAACGGTAGCAATGGCGCTTAATTTAATTTCAAATTTTTTAGCTCAAAGCACATTTTTTCCAGGTTCCACCCTCCGGAACCTTTTCCTTGCTCAAGACCATTTTTAATATGACCAGATTTGATGGCATACAAAACCTTCTTATCGTCAATTTCGACAATTGAGTTATGCCATGGAGTTGGTATATGTAACAAGTCGGTGAGTATGGGCGCCTTGTGGTCTTCAAGAGAGTTAATGACTAAACAATTGTTCGAATCAAGAAGTTTTATACCGAACTTAGGGCCACAATTCTTGTGAGCATGAATGGATAACCTCAAGCAAAAAGGAAAAAATAGTTCAACCAAGTTCGAATATGCGTCGTTTCGCTGAATGTTAGTAATAAACAAGGTCAAGAAATTGAGTAAATACGTACTTTGATCATCTCAAAGGCAACCTTAGAGATTATCTTTTTAAACTTCTTTCTGGACAACTTGGTAGCGATTGGATGAAATTCCAAGTCCTCAGTCATGAATCTTGAAAAGCCTCTGTACAAATATAGCCTAGGGTGTTTAGGAGTATTAATGTCCCTCATCAAAGAGCCACTATCGGTATCACAACTTGTCACCAAGATTTTTCGACAGATTTCAGCCTCCTCGTCAATTTTGGTGTCCAAGTAGTGTCCAATTTGGATATCCTTTAGTGTAGTCTCCTTGAACAGTGAGTTATTCAAGGAGAAGATATCAACTAGCGAACTAAATTGAATTGGGTCCTCATCATCTGATTTAAGTGTTTGATACAAGTTTTTTAGTGCTGATGAATACACATTTACTTGGTCGTCGTCGACAGCAACTATAAGTTAGTAAGAGTCTTTAATAACCTCTGAATGTACTTACTGCAATCACTGAAAACATGTCCATCGCTCACAATCCAAAGTTTTATCCCTGGTTTATATATTTCCTTCACTTTTCGTGCAAATGTGATAAGCTTCTGAAGAGCCATCTGCTCTCCTCTGTCGGGAAGTGGTCCTGAGACTTTCTCAAGATTTGACGATTTGCATGGAAATGCTGGGAGAACTGCTTGAATGGCAGTATTCCGACTTGTGAAAAAATCAACAACTGACTTAAAATAGTCGGAGCCTCCAAACTGCCACTCGTCATACTCAGTTGTGTTTTTTAAGTCCTTGACAAATAACTCCGCAATCAAAGAGGTGATATTTTGGTTATTCTCATTTTGAATTGGAAAGTTCACTCTAGAAGTAGATAAAAGTAACTTGATAAATGATAATTCAAAGTCTGTATATTCGAGGTCATTTGTAATAATCCCAACCCAATAGCCTTCTTTGCGAAATTCCCAAGCGATATCGTCATCAATACTTACTTTGATTAAATTATTCTCCTCCATGTTTCTCTTACCATTTTTAAGCATATCAAGTAAACCTTCAGAGATCAAGTACGAGAAGCATTTGTGGCTAAGAAATGAATTCTCATCCCTTGTGTAAATAACCTTGACTCGTTCAAAAATAGTTCTGGGTTTAATAGACTTCAAAAGTTCCTCACTATCATTTCCCGATGAAAAGGACTCATCAAGCTTCTGCTCTCCAACCGGCATGTTTGTTGAACTACATTGCTACGAATAATGAATTCATATTTATAAGATCTTATGCAATGTATTAGTTGCACGAGTATGAAATTGTGGTTAACAGATACTTTCCTAATGCACTTGATTGGCAGAAACTATGATGTCAATTTACAGAAATGCAAATTTAGGAAACTATAACCTAACCAAGAATGAGGCTTTTACGAAAATTACCACATCACCAAATGCCGCCTGAGTTATGAAATGTAGCAGAATATTTTTGGAATGAATGGAAGAATCTCTTGAAGAGCAATTTTTTTAGTAAAATTTATAAATGCACATGTGTAGCGTACTTTCAAGTGTTACTGAAATATCAAAAATGCTAGAGGACACATCTTGGATTCAAATAACTTGCTCAACTATACTATGCTTCGTATTTTACCAGGTTCTTTGTGTTGTACTACCACCCCCAAATTTTCCTAAGAATATTCCTACCATTCCATTTTATGTTTCATTCCTAAGTTCTTATACAAGTCTTGACCAAGGTGAGATTTACGAACAATATTTGAAAAGCAAGTTAGAGAAGCATGGTGCTGTAAAAATATATTTTGCTTCTAGATGGAACATTTTAGTCACTAGACCAGAGTACTTGTTAGAAGTTTTCAAACACGAGGATATTTATGCTAAAAGTGGAAACCAAAAAAAGATCCCCAACTCAGTATTAGCTCTGTACACGGGAGACAACATTATCAGTGCTCACGGTGAAGTATGGAAGACTTACAGAGAAATTCTTAGTCCCAATATTCAGTTTCCTGAATTAAAGTATATGCAAGAAAATACTGAAAAGTTCATTCAAATTTTACACAATAAAGTGGCAACAGAAGGAAGTTCATTATCAATAACCAGTTTGTTGCAAAACTATGCCTTGCAAAATATTGGTCAATCAGTATTAGGTGTTGACTTTGGTACTTTGGAAAATCAGCTGTCTCATTTGCATAAAAATATAATTTATGTAAAGCTGCAAATCTTTAGACCCTTTTTCTTAAATTTCCCAACTTTTGATAGTCTACCAATTCCCAGTAGACAAAAAGCTAAGAAGGAGGTTATTAAGTTTAAGAAGTACTTTGCTAATCTCTTGGAGGACAATAGGGATAGAAACTCTAAAAATGCTACCAATAGCCTCTTGAATGCACTAAATACGGGCAGGATCAATAAGCAGCAATTTATGGACAATGCAATTATTACTATGATTGCAGGACACGAGAATCCGTTGTTGTTAATGTTGTCTTTGTTCTATGTTCTTTCCAAACATCCCGACTTGCAGGACAGGATTCGAGATGAATTGCAAAGGGTAGATGATGCGGGCAGTAGTCCATTACTTTTAGCCACCATCTATGAAACTTTGAGGTTATTTCCTCCCCTTGGGCAAATCATTAATCGAAGGACGACACAGCCAGTGATACTTGGGAAAGATATAAAAATACCCAAGGGGGTGTATGTTGGCTATAACAACTTTGGAACTGGAAGAGACTCTAGTTCATGGGGTAAAGATGCGTCCCAATTTGTGCCCGGAAGGTGGGGGAATAGTATTGACGAAATTAATCATAATTTCTTGCAAGCAAAGAGGGAAGCTACGCTTCCAGCTTTTCACGGGAGAAAGAGGGCATGTTTGGGTGAGAAATTTGCTCTTATCGAAGTCAAATGCCTAATAGCCGAAACGGTCTTGAATTTTAGAATATTAAAAGATCCGGAATGGAAAGAAAGGTTGACTCCTGCGGGACCCGTTTGTCCAATGATGTTGAAGGTCAATTTTGAGCCATTGAACTCTATATAGGAAAGAATAGGAAGCTTAATAAATATTAGCCGTGCAATTTACCGTAACCACACTGAAATACTATTGTTCTTTCCCTATCGATTTATTTGCTCACTATTCATACCTTAAGCCGACTTTTTGCAGCTTTTGTCGAAGCGAGCAAATACTTTCTCCATTTACGCAATGGTTCGGAGCCCCGTACACGCCAAACATGCATCTGCGAAATGTGTTGCAAGGCTAAGTTTCAAAGGCATTTATGCGTTTATAAACCTAAAAATGCTCTTCTGGCGAGTTACAACGTCGACTACAAATTAATACTCTTCTTTCATTTTCCTGTTGGCAATTAATATGTCTGCATCAACTAAGTCAACAGTTGAGAAGGATGTCCATTCGCTGGAAGGATCTCTGAAGGATCAAGAAATTCAGCTTCCTGTCCAACAAGAAGCCCCTTACACGGCGTTCTCCAAGAACAGATCCTCGTTGATTATAGGAATAGTGACAGTGGCCGGTTTTCTAGGTCCTGTTTCTGGAAATATTTACATCCCCATCTTACCTCAACTTCAAGAAGTTTTTCATGTATCATCCACAACTATCAATGCCACCGTATCAGTCTTCATGGCAGTTTTTGCCGTCGCCCCTCTAATCTGGGCTTCATGGGCAGACGTCGGAGGAAGAAGAATGTTGTATTTGATTTCCCTTATCATGTTTATCCTTGCAAATATCCTATTGGCAGCATTGCCTGTAAATGTCGGTGCTCTTTTCTTCTTGAGAATTTTACAAGCATTCGGAGCATCATGTGTCATGTCTGTGGGGGCAGGAACAGTTGCAGACATCACACCACCAAAGGGCAGAGCAAAAGCCATATCATATTTCATGCTTGGGCCACAACTTGGACCAATCCTAGGTCCCATTATTAGTTCTATCGCAACAGATGGACAGTGGAGATGGATATTTGGTTTTTTGGCAATACTTGGAGCAGTGGTTTATGTTGTGATTTTATTATTTTTACCCGAAACTTTACGGTATTTGGTAGGGAATGGTGAATATTGGGAGTCTCGAGGTAAATGGCTTGTTCCCCCTAAGCTCATTCAAAAGAAAGTGGTACCTGAAAGTCCTAAGTACCCGAAGCCACCTAAAATTGGAGTAAAGAGTTTATGGGGATTGGCACTTTACAAGCCGGTTTTACTTTGTTCTGTCAACGGAGGTCTTTTGTTTGCTTCATTTTATGCAATGAGTGTTACATTCTCTCATATCCTACAAAGCAAATACCATTTCACAGACGTGCAAACTAGTTTGTCTTACATTTGCCCAGGAATTTCGCTTGTAAGTGGATCAGTTCTGGGTGGAAGGATATCTGACTACTTAAGAGCAAAGTTGGAAAAGAAAAGTCCAGGAAAGTATATCCCTGAAAATCGATTTTCCATCCAAATTGTTGGTTTGATCATATCCATGGCAGGAATTTTGGGTTATGGTTGGTGTGTCAACAACCATGTTCATGTTGTATCAGTTTTTGTTTTCACATTTTTAGGAGGGTTTGGAATGACATGGGTTTTTGTGACCAATACTACATACTTAACAGAATGCTCCACTGGCCAGCCTGCTACAATGGTAGCTCTTGGGAACTTCATGAGAAACATCGCGGCTGCAATTTCTTCGGCGATTATTGATAAATTGATAGAAAAAATGGGGTTCGGATGGTGTTTTACCGGTCTCGGCTTAATTGATCTTATCGGTATTGGCTTAGTAGTCATATTGATCTACTATGGGCCGAGATGGAGGGCCGAACATAATAAAAAAAAGTAATACTAGTGTTTTCGGATTTATTTTTCATATCTCTCATGTAATTATTTCTTAATTTATAATTCCGCAACTTTAGTTCTAATAACACCCTGTAAAATTTGTTCGAAATAAGGTAGAGTTTCAGGAATTCGGTCTTTATTAAAACAGGTAATATTTTGTGCTCACGGTTTTAGTAGGGGTAATTTGCTCAAATAGTTATCTGATCCTGAAGTGGAAACTTTAATTTGCCGAAGCCACTTTTTAGTTAAGTATAAAAATTGAGGCAGTTTCTGCAGTTCTTTCCACATTACAAAATGAGTAGCTCACCAAAGCAAAGAGAGGGAAGCATAACTTCAATGGAGAATTCCAAAGATGTTGCAACCACTTCTCAGGAAACTGTCAAGAGATCCAATGATTTAGATGCTGAAAATCAGGAAAACCCTGAGAACTCAATTTGGACACAGAAGAGTATTTATCGTGCATGGTTACTTTTATGTTTTACAACTGGTCCTGTCGCATCAATGTCCAGAACCTATGTCCCAGCTTCAATTCAGTCGATTGCCAGAGCTGTTGGTAAAACTAAAGCTGGTCGCAAGTGTGGATTCAAAGGGAATGATTGTTATGTTAGATTTGGTACCGGAACTGTTCATTTTACTTCATATGTTTTGTACCTAAATGCCATTTCCACTGCTTTGGAAGGTGTGGTGGCAATTTTGTTAATGGGAATTGCTGACTATTCAAATTATAGGAAATTATTTTTGATTGGATCAATTTTCATGTTTGGTGTATTTGCTTTACCATTTGCAGGTTTGACAGGAAAGGATTATCCCACAATGAAGGCACTCTCTGCCTTATATGCTTTGATAAGCATTGATAATTCCATTTATCAGATTTTAGAGGGATCTTATATTCCCCTCTTTATGAGGGCTTCGAGCCCAAAAGGTACCGTAGCGGAGGAAGTGAGAAGAGATATGGTTTTGAAAAGAGGTTCAGTAGTTAGTGTCATGGGAATTTTCTTGGGAAATGTTGGAGGAATCGTTGCATTATTGATCGGAATCATAATTTCATATGGAAGAGGGGGACCAATTAAGGATGGCTATCATAACTTCTTATTGGCAATTACCATTGCTGGTGCAGTTACAGTTGCTTTCTCAATCATTTCTGCGTTTTTCATTCCTAGCGTCAGGGGAAAACCCAAGCCTAAAGGTGAGTTCTTACTTACTTTAAGTATTAAAAGACTCATTAGATTAACCAAAGACATACAAAAGTACCCTCATGCTTTCTTATATTGTGTTTCGTGGGTTATTTGGAATGTGAGTTACAGTAACTTTTTGAGTGTCTTTGTTTTGTTATTCAGATCCACACTTGGTTTAGGATCCTCAGATGCTGAGTACACGGTGTATACCTTTATGTCATACGTTGTTGCTTCAATAGGTTCATTATGTTGGATGTGGTTGTATCCAAGAACTAAAATAGGAATTAAGTCTTGGGGATATGGCTTCTTAGCCTTTTCATTATTCTCTAACTTTTGGGGATGTTTAGGTATTAGTTCTCATACTAAGGTAGGGTTCAAGCATAGATGGGAATTTTGGATTTTTGAGGTTTTCTATTCTGCCAGCAGTTCAGCCTTGAGATCATTGAATAGAACCGTCTATAGCACTTTGCTTCCAGAGGGTGAAGAGGCACAATATTTTGGACTTGAAATAATGCTTGGGGTTGCCACAGGGTGGATTGGAAAGCTTGTGAATGCCACCATTCAAGACAGAACAAATAATGACAGATATCCATTTTTACCTAACCTCTTCTTGGCTTTGGCATCCATAATCCTTTATTATTTTGTTGACTTTGAAAAAGGAATGAAGGACGCCGAAAAATTGATTCAGGAAGAAGATACTGCAAATATCAGTTACCAAAGTACTGAGGAAAATGGGGAGCCACTTAAGAATTGATTACTTCTCAGTTTAGCAAACGAAAGCATGAGAATACAGTACATCGAAGTTTTCTTTAATATATAGTCGATTCTGGAATGTACCCTTTACTTTTGAAACTCATAGGTTTTGGAAGTGCTTACTCAGAACTGTCTTAGTTTTTTAACCTAAGCCTGTAAATAATAAATGCCTTTCTTTCACTACCTTCTGTGACCAAGCTCTAGTTCTTGTAGCTTCATTGCGCTGTCTGTGTCATGTCGCGATATTTCTAGTATTTTGATTCATTTTATAAAAATGTTATCAAGATATAAGGATTATATGAGAACATGTGTGCAAGTTTTAAACAATACCAATCAACAACGAGTTTACAATTTAGCTTAGTATACGAAAACCTAAATCAAATTATCACTTTTGTCTAGATGACCGAGTAGTCGCTAGATCAGTTTTCAGAGTCGGGTAAGGATTAAAAGCAATATAAAACACACAATTAGTTTATCGCATATGAGATAGATTTCAAACCATACATTTTTTATTTCGGTGAAATTGCAATTCGGTGCATTACCAGCATCCGTTGTAAGCAAATCACATTTGATGATTGAATTTTGTCAAATAGTCAGACTGAAAGTGCTACAAGGCAACTTGCAGGTGGTTGGAGGGTGAAACTCGCTCGTCATTACGTCCATAAACTCCAAATCCATAATCTCGAATTTGTATTTTTTTTCTTACTTAAACACTTCAGAAGTATTATCAAACCTTTTATACTTCAATTGTTTTTCAAAACCTTGAAAATGTTCTCTCATAGCCTTGGAAATGGGAAATCAAGTTAGAAATTAGTTTGACAAACACAGTAAGGGTTACATAATCCTCAGAGACAACAAGCTTCGTTCCTCATGGCCCAATGGTCAAGGCGTCTGGCTACGATTTAGTAACCACTTCTCGGTTGGAACCAGAAGATTCCAGGTTCGACTCCTGGTGGGGAAGCTTATTTTTTGATTTTTGCTGCGAATGGGCTGATATGGTCTGCATACAACCATTGGTTTCTAACCGCCATATATCATCCGTTTTAACATCGACTAGTACCAACATGCTTCCCCAACCAATAAATATCCAAAAGTGGATCAAAGAGAACGGCCACCTCTTACAGCCTCCCGTGAATAACTACTGCCTTCATCGTGGCGGGTTCACTGTGATGATAGTGGGAGGTCCCAACGAGAGAACCGACTATCATGTCAATCAGACGCCAGAGTACTTCCACATGTTTAAAGGGTCGATGTGCTTGAAAGTCGTGGACGATGGAGAGTTCAGGGATATTATCATCGAGGAAGGAGATTCGTTCTTGCTTCCTGGAAATACTCCTCACAACCCCGTAAGATTTGCTGACACCATTGGATTGGTGGTTGAGCAGGATCGTCCTGAGGGTGTCAACGACAAGCTCAGGTGGTACTGCCTGAACTGTCAGCAAATCGTGCACGAGGTGGAGTTCTACTGCGTGGACTTAGGCACCCAGGTCAAGGAGGGCATTCTTGCGTTTGATGGCGATATCGAAGCCAGAACATGCGGGCACTGTGGGACGTTGAATCACTCCAAGCCACAATAATAGAAGGGGCTACTGCAGGAGATGGTTTCATCCAGCGTATTGCAGCAGGGAGATTAGGAGAAGAGATAGAGACACGGAGCACTGCAGGACGTTGGGGAGGAGAAACGAGGTACATCCAGGGACATGTATATAGCTCCATTGATTATATGAATTATGACAGATCTACAGCCGAGGTATTTTGTGTCTAGGTTAAATCACTATATCAGTCACTATTCTATACCTTTGCTGGCTTGTTGGTCAACAATTCTTCACCCTTTTCAAAGGCCCAGTCCACTGCGGCCTCCACAGGCTCATCAAACACGTATGGCAATAACGGAACAATTGCCAACCCGATACCAACTGGACCATACGTCTTCAAGGTCTTGGGGGCGTTCTTGAACAACACTGACGAGTAGCGCACCGAGCTGTGGATGGTGAACGCAGGCAATCCCATGGAGGCAATACTCTGGAAGAGCGCTCTCTTGACAGCATAGATGCCCCAGTTGTTGTCGACCATGTTGGGGTTGGAGGCCAAGAACGCCTGGGCGGCCTGGGGGTCTCTGGCAGGGAGGTTAGTGTCCCAAGGTCTCAAGCCAGGAGCCCAGCGGCCCTCAGACTTCATCTTCACGATCCACGAGTAGTACGACACGTCTCCCAAGATGTACATCCACGAGACACCGTATCCAGCCTTGACCAAGAACGGGTGTGCAACTGGGCGGAATGACTCGCCAATGTCCGAGGTGTAAGCAACGTATCTGTGAGATGCCCTTAAGATGGTTCTGATTCGGTTGGCATAGGCAGTGTAACGGAGGCTGCTGTCTTCAGTCAACTTATCGTCGGAGCTGACATCGTCGAGCGGTTGTGGGGGTTTTTCAATGGAAGACATGGTAGATGGTGCTTGTAGAGCCGAGGGCTGGCGAGGTTTATATGGGTGCGAGCTGGTGGTGTCGCTAGGACGGGTCGTGTATCTCAGCGCAGGGAGGGGCCAAAGAAGGAGACAGTTAACGGCTACAACTGCGCAGATTACGGCAGATTACGGCAGATAACGGCTCCAGAGGGTGCATGTGGATGACTCGTAGTAGGGCTAGAGTGGGATGGTGGCGACTGAGTGGTGGTGGGTGTAGTGGAACGTGTGGTGAGTAGCGGCGGTGGCGGTGCTAGCGCGCTATCGCCGGTAATCGCCACTGCGAGCATTCTCAGGAGGGTAGACTCGTTGCAGTCATGTATATGAACAAGTCAGTTGACAAGCTGATTAGTGAGCAGCATGCCCACTTCCTGATCCGTCATTGTAGATTGGGTAGTGAAGTGGCATTAGAGGGTGGTTCATTACTGAGCGAGCATACTGGAGTCTCGCTAGCAGGCAAATGCTGTCCCTGGCCCCCCCGCGCTAGCGAGCCTGGTGTCACAACCACGCCCTCGGGCTCACTATTTTTCCCCTAAAGCCACTCACTGCTCACTATTTTCCAGCGCCCTACCACATCTCACTTTTATCCCCACAGCGCCATCCACTTGCCACCATCATGAAGCTCACGTTGGTCATCAGGTTTGCGGCAACAGAGCCCATCCCAGACTTGGACATCCCGTTGACCATCAACTTCGACAAGGACGACGTCAATACGTTGGTCAATGCAGGATGGATCAAGAACGTCATCCGCAGTAAGGTGCCCCAGAGCACCAGCAACAGAATCAGATTGATCTACAACGGACGAGTTTTGAACGATAAGACCAACTTTAGGCTGGAGGTGCTCAAGCCACCAGCAGACCCCTCTACAGAGCCCAGGGAGCAGCAGATCTACATCCACTGTGTGATCGGGGAGAAACTCACAAAACAACAACTAGCGGAGGAAACCCAATTGGATAACCGTCCCCAGGAGGTATCCACAACCACCCAGCCGATAGGTTTTGACCGCTTGCTCGAGCGTGGGTTCAGCCAGGAAGATATCAGCGATCTCAGGCGCCAGTTCATGATGATCCACGCTGACCAGTTCCCCACCAACCTGGGGTCAGATATCCACGATCTAGAGGACGAGGAGGCTCGCAGGCATACGCTCAGGCAAATGGAGGACCGCTGGATCGAGAGCACTATCAACGGAGATACCAACAATGGAGGAGAACCGGTACCTGGAGTACCGGCACCTAGTGCGGCAGGAACCGGAGAGGCCCAACAGACAACACCCCTGGGAGACTTGGAGGGTTGGCAAGATAACCGCGACATCCTTTTAGGAGTTCTTTTGGGAATCTTTTTGGGGGTGATCGCAGTTATCTTCATCCAGGTGGACGACACTGTGTTCAACAAACACACCAGGGCGGCGATATACATGGGATTTTTCATCAACTGGTCGCTTGGAATCATCAGATTGGGTTTGTGGACGTAGAAAGTACCTAATGAGCCTTTGGCGACAAAAGATGGCAACCAGGGAATCTCGACAGACACGAGTTCAACTCGAGAGGGATAGTTTAGAACTGAGAGTGGTAGTTCACCCCGACAGGGTAGTGCAACAGGTCGACTGTACAGCTACACTAGCATGTGCAGACCAGCTCAACAGTGGCAGTAGAACTCGACAGTTCACTCAACTTACAGTGGTTTCAACTCATTATCAGCTCCAGCTTCAGCTAGCGGAAACTGCCAATCTTGTAATAGAATAAAGTATTAGTTCATTACGATCATAATACAAGCAAAAACGGAATGAAGCATAGGGTGTAAGCTAATTACGATCACAATACATACAAAAGCATGATACTCTCCGAATTTGCTGGAGTTATTATTGTCAGAAGAACTGGGCGATGCTACAATAGAAAGCTTGCCTTACCAAAGGAAAAGAGGAATCCACGAAAAACCAAATGGAGCTTGTATAATGGAGCTTGTAGATTTCAAAGTACTGGAATCACTATTACTGCAAGCTTATAGCCGAGTAAGCTTCTGCTGTGTAGAAATTGCAGTCGAGTACCAAATAGCATCAGCTCTGTAGAAATTACAGAGTTCTAGAAGTATCAGCTCTGGAAGATTACATCGAGTACCAGTGGAAGATTACATCGAGTACGAGTGTTGGCGTGTTTGGTGTTCCATTAACAAATTCACGCTTCAACACATTCACATAAAGAGACTGAGAGATGATGTAAAATTTGCACCTCATCTGGTTTTCAAGTGGAAATTTGCAACTTGGTGCTCGATCTTGATGCTCAGAGACCAGACAGTCTTGTTCAAGCATTTGCATGCTTATATGTAATAGGTATCTTGTTCAAGCACTGGATGTTCGTACTCAGCACACGGCTACACTACAGTAATGTTTGATCCACCAGCCCTCACTTGTCCCTAGAAAAAAGACAAATGAAAGGGCATTAAGATGATCTATCTCCGAAAGGATGTTATTCCCGCCAGGAACTTGACGCTCGCCAACTCGTAGGGATATCTGAAAAAGACAAGCAACACGGTAATAGTTCTGGCTGCCGCACACCGAGCAAGAGTGGGGATCCCGCTGCTTATATAGTCAGGGCGAAGAGTTACCCGGACACCATTCTGGGTAGGGCTTCCCGAGAGGTTTAGCGGCGAGTGGTAGCGCCACGGACATCAGGATCCAGCACGTGACTTTTTCAGTGGCCCCAGATGGATCAGGCCAGACCACCACGGTGGGCCGAAGCAGAGCATCGTCAACAGCGCAGCTGGCCACCAGAGGTGCCACAGCCCCCAGGCCCAGCACAGCGGCCCAGCCTCGTCCACCAGCGCAATCGGACCAATCCGCTGGCGCCCATTGGCATGAGTCACAAGAGGTTAAGTCACGTGACCCCGGTACCGGCTTCCTGCCGCCAGTGGCCCCAGCCAACGCGGGGTTCACTACTACATGTTATCGCGCCCGGTAGTTTCCGACCACTTAACACCGGCATTGATCCCCCTCCACAGCGCTAAGCAACCAGCGGGAATCTTTAATTTAACCTTCACTTCTTTTTCACTTCCTTACAGCGTCTGTTGTTCCTTTACCATGACAGAAGCTCCTAAACCATTACCTTTCTTCTACCAATTCGCCTCTGGCGCCATTGCTGGGGTTTCCGAGATCTTGGTGATGTACCCATTGGATGTGGTCAAGACCAGACAGCAATTGGACAGCACCAATGCCTACAAAGGCACCATCAACTGCTTGAAGAAAATTGTCAAGGAAGAGGGCTTTTCCCGACTCTACAAGGGCATTTCTGCCCCCATCTTGATGGAGGCCCCCAAAAGAGCCACCAAGTTTGCTGCCAACGACGAGTGGGGAAAGGTGTACAGAAACTTGTTTGGCGTGCAGACGATGTCGCAATCGTTGGCAGTATTGACAGGTGCAACTGCGGGAGCCACCGAGTCGTTTGTGGTGGTTCCGTTCGAATTGGTCAAGATCAAGTTGCAGGACAAAACCTCCAAGTTCAACGGCATGGGCGAAGTGGTCAAGCACATCGTCAAGACTGACGGGTTGCTCGGGTTATACAAGGGTTTGGAATCGACTTTGTGGAGACATATCTTTTGGAATGCTGGTTATTTTGGATGTATCCACCAGGTCAGAACCCTCATGCCCCAACCCAAGAACTCATCGGAAAAGACCCTCGTGGACTTGACCTGTGGTACCATCGGTGGAACCTTCGGTACAGTGTTGAACACCCCCTTTGATGTCGTCAAGTCCAGAATCCAGGCTGGTTCCAGTAGATACATATGGTCCTTCCCATCCTTGTTGATTGTGGCCAGGGAAGAGGGCTTCGGTGCTTTATATAGAGGTTTCATTCCCAAGGTGTTGAGATTGGGTCCAGGTGGTGGTATTTTGTTGGTGGTCTTCACGACTTGCATGGACTTCTTTAGAACACTTCAAGATTAGGGAACGGAAAATAAAATCATCAGACAATTTTTGTAAGTCAGTTGGTACCACTGGAATTCTAGCATTGACTTCCACTTACGATTGGGAGTTACTACATCTTGATCCGCGAAGGCTCAATTGTGAAGTATTTCTATTATTTCTATTTTAACGTTAAATTACTAATGACTCTAATAGACAAAGCTCACTTCAGTAACCATTCGATATTGCACTCATTTGAATTCTTCTTTCAATGCAACATTAAATGCCTTTATCAATTCTACTTCCCGAAGATGCTGTACTTCAACATCCTTGTTCACATACTGCATGGTCTCACCAAACTTGAAGCCCTTGGAAGCTTCCTTATTGATCTCCTCATCTTGTGCATCTTCATTCTGGACTTCCCTGAAGGTGAAGCCGTTAATCACGGTTACTAGTTCGGGCGAGTCAAAATCACAGTCAATTAAATCAAGCTTATCTGAATTTTGATTCTGTACCTTTGACTCTTCTGTCAAATGTATTTTTCCCTCGAAATATTCAAGACAATCTCTGAACCTACCTAAATGTTCCAAGTCATCCAAGTCGTATTCAATAAGTAGTTCATTGACCCTTTCGTAATTCAACAAGATGTTGTATATCAAATCGTAGTTAATAGACCTAAAAATCCCTGATCCATCTGTCTCCTTCGACCTCTTCACCACTCCTAAGTCTTCTTGATATTGTATTGTGTCATTGAATCTTGGTAACAACAAAAAGTCTAAAATCACAAATATTTCCTCCACCAACGACTTCAAGCTCCCAATTTGTTTAAGACCTTGGAAATATTTTGACTTGATCAATTGCTGTCTGTTGATGAACTTCAATAAGTTGAAAATAGTTGTGTAAAATTCCACCCAGACGTACCTCTGTAGTTCAATGGATGGGTCTTCATTGAATGCCACCACGATTTGATACATCACATTCAAGGCCATTCTAATGTTCTCGATGTTCAACTTGTTAGTCAAGTTAAAACGAATTAAATTCTGCACTATATCCAAAATGTAGAACAAACTGGATTTAATTCCAAATTTTCCGAGGTCATTAGGAACAAACGGACTTTTCTGATGACTTAGCTTCCATTTGAATTCATTGATTTCAAAATTCTTCACTCTTTGTAAGATTTGAACTTGACTGTCTGATTCATCTATAGGTGTCACAAACACCACGGGGGAAGTAAGCTTCAATAAGATCAGTAATGAGATTTTTGTAGTGGTTAGTATATTATCCGATCTATATTGATATTGGAAAACATAAGACAAAACACATAGCCAAATCTCAAACAATTCAATATGTTTATTTTCAAGTGGATCAATATCTTCAATTTTGCTGGTAATTTTATGGCGCTGTTCTGTAAAAATACTCAAAAAAGATGGATTCTTTATGTAGGCCGCCAATAAAATGCTTAAGGGTAAAAGTTCTGGAAGCTCTAGATAGTCATTTTCCTTTGCCGTTATAACTTTAAGACGGTGGTCGTAGATTTGCTTGAGTTGAACCAAATAGGGATCATCAATTCTCCTGATTATGCTTAGAGTCTCGTAATTCTTGTCCAAGTCAGTAACTAAATGGACTGTGTCATAATTGACATACAAATTGTCACCGAATCTGTTATTGGTTAACCAGTTCATGAACGAAGAGTTATGAATCTGCGTCACCAAGAGATCCTCTCTAAAGTTGTAACAATAGCTAAAAGTCATAGCCAAAATGGGAATATACCTTGAAGCGAATTCTTGCACGAATTTGACCGAGTTAAACGATTTTTGTCTAATAAATTGGTGCTCAAAGCTATTGGGAGACTCATTAATAAGATTAGTTATATCCGAGGAAAGTGTGGTAGAATTTAGGGGTAATAAGTTTGATGGTAGGTTCGCTAACGTAGCTATGATTGTGAACACTTTATTGAGTGTTTCGGGAGAAAGGGTGATCTTAGGAGCACTAAATTTCGGGTTTGACTCCTCAGAATCAGGTTCCACATACCCATTGGATACTCTTAAAAGCCTGTCAAAGGTGGATGCAAGATCTACCTTGAGGAATGAAAATATCAAGCTTTTGATGATAACGAATTCGTTGGTAGATTCTTTATGGAATGAAATTGATAAAAAAAGGGTTTTCAAGATATCTCCTATAAGGAAGATGATATCCTTGATTACGACAAGATTATGAAATTCTGTTTCTGAGGAATCCTCAATATGCTTGATGGCATTGTTAAAATACCAATTTACTTCTTTCAAAAGCGTTGTTAATGTTTGATCATTGAAAAGACCAGAGGTGCCTGGCAACTGGAAGATTTTTGACGCCACATCGGACGTGGCCGATTTGGACTTGGTTTTCTTGGTGATAATCAAATTGGATTCGTACAAAGACTGGAACCACACCTGTATGACAGCCACTATGTTGGAGATCAACTCGATACGAAGGTCGTCGTCAATATCATCAAAATGACCTTCCGAAGCAATTGGAGAGCCAGAATGGGTTCTCTCAGGCGAGCTTGACTCATTTCTTTCGGTTGAAGTGTTCTTTGTGGCAGGGGATTTCTTGATGTCGGGAACAGAGTTTTTTCTGGAATTGACAGAGCTGGCGCTCGAGACTTCTTGTTCCAGTTCTCCTTTTCCCGTCAATGTGGTGATATCGTCACCATCTAGGTCCAGAACGATCGACACTGTCAGAACGCGGCCGTTCAACGATGTTATGTCGTCGCCCCCATCGTCTAACTCTGGATAGGGACCACGGGAATTCTTGTCCCTGGAGGAGAATTCACCCTGGGCGTTGGAGGGATACTTCATGGCATCCCCAAGCAACAGAACTCCCGACTGCAACAACTGCCTCATTATGGCGATGTTCTCGGACCTGGGCGTCAATGTTCCGATGACTTCTGAGTTAGCCACCAACACCGACCGCAACGCGTTGGCGTGAACGGGAGTAGTATATATGGAGGGATAGAAGCCGATGTCTTTGGAGTCCCTGGACCCGAATATCTTCGAGTAGAGTGCAATTGACTGGTTGTGGTGATTATGGCTCATGGTTGGTGGGCATGGATGGAACTGGCTGGTCTGAACGGGATCAAAACGGGCAAAAATGTAGGATTTGAGTGGCTGATTTCACAGAATGCAGTTTGGAGTACGTAGTGGGGCCCAATGAAGGTCGCTATTTGCACGCAAGCAGGTGGATAGAGGCTGTTTGCACGTATTGGAGTCTGTTCTCGATATTAGGCGTCGGAGAGTCCAGTCTGGGCTATGCTTGTGCGAACCTGCAAATCAAACCAGGGTCCACCAGCGAGGTTCAAACAGGCACAACTCCTGCCTCCGAGGCCCAAAAGAGCTGAGACCTCCACGAGCCGCCCCTGGTCACAGAGAAGTATGGAAAAGTCGTTTTATCCCGGTTTCTTCCCCCAAAATGACTCAAAACTGGCCCCATCCCCCGATATCCGTTTGCAGGTTGGGCCCGCGTCTGAAGTGGTCCTTATGTGTCTATAACAGGTATCGATTTGGAGCTAATGCACCCGCTCCCACACCAGATCACCATCTGACCCACCGTATAAATAGCCAGAGCCTGGACGTGCCATGCCGCTGCCGGTAGAAGAATACGAAATGGTGGACCAATTGCCGGTCGAACTCGAGGCAGGACCCTCGATCCACTCCCCCAGAAATTCCCGAAATTCCACCTCCAGCACATCGTCCACGTCTTCAGTGTTGTTTGACGAGATCCACGAGTACAGCTCCAAGGCAGGCCACGAAGACGAGTCGTTTAACTACAGTCCTCTCTTCCAACGGGTGTTGCACTCGTACCAGGGCCCCAGCAGGTTGGGAAAGTACTGGTGCACCATCATTGGTTTGGCCTGTATAGGCCTCTGGGTGGTGGGGCTAGTGGTGTACGCCCACGAGTCGCCGTTGAAGATCATCAGTGAGCTCAACAAACACCCCACCATCGCAGTGAGCGGAAAGAACGTCACTTTGAACGAGTACAGTGCTAAATTCACCAACATTTCGCTAACAGACTACCGCAAGGGCAGATATTTTTCGTTCCGAGAGCCAATTACGTGGTTGAACCCCGAACAGCAACAATCCAGCGCTTCTGAAGACACTGACGGAGGTCACTACCTTACCAGGGGGCCCAAGGGATCGTTTGTGGTCCGGCAAATTGACACTGATTACACGAAAGACTTCATTTCCAGCACTCAATTTGCCTACAAGAACAATTTCTTCTACGTGGAAGGGGTCCAACTCAACCCAAACCAACCCTGGGACCTTCCTCGAACTCCGCACATCGTGAAAACAGACAGTCTCAAGCAATGGAGACACCTGTCGTTTGCAATCTACTGGATATACAGAGACGGATTTTTCTCTCCAATCCAGCCCCCAGAGAACCTTGAAAAGTTGAAAAACCCCGATAATCCTTTGGATGCCGAAGTCTTGGACAAATTGCATTTTGCTGAGTTCTCTCCCAACGGAGATTACATCGTCTTCGGGTTTAATCATGACTTGTACCTTCAAAATTTGGAATCGGGACATGTCGACCGAATTACCAGCAATGGATCGAAGCATATTTTCAACGGAAAGCCAGACTGGGTGTATGAGGAGGAGGTTGTGTCAGATTACAAGTTGTTCTGGTGGTCGCCAGACCAAGCAAACCTCGTATATGTTACGTTGAATGACACAGACGTGCAAGAGTATCAACTTGATTATTATGTCAAAGATAGAGTTGAAGTGGGAACCCAGTACGACGAATCCGAACAGCTTAAAGTGGATAATGTCAATCAATATCCAATCAAGACCACTATCAAATACCCTAAACCAGGAACTGCAAACCCCACAGCCACAATCAATAATTACAAAGTATCAGAAAAGAAATCCACAAAGCTCGAAATAATCCACCCGACTCGTGATCTTGGACACGATTTTATCTTCTATTCTGGATCATGGATAGACTCCAAGAACTTCCTTATGAAACATGCAGACAGAACAAGTAAAATATTGAAGAAAATGGTGTACAGGCCCCACGATTCCAACCAGATTCACGTTGTGAATGTACAGGATACTGCGGATTACAATGGTTGGGTTGATAAGATGACTCCGGTGACAGTAGTTCCAGGTAAAGATGGAGAAAATAAGTACATCGACAAAATAGTGGCCAATGGAAAATTGAGTTTAGCTTTGTTCGATAGTGCAAACTCCCAGAATTACTCAGTGTTACTCACTAGGCCATCTGAATGGGAAGTGGTTTCTTCTTCACCAGCAGTCTTTGATCAGGAAAATAACTTCGTTTACACCCTATGCACTATTCGTGGTGCGTTGGAAACAAGTTTAATCGGAATAGATTTGGATTCAGAAAAGAGAGCGAAATTAATCCAGATAACCGATATCGATTCAGAAGGAGTCTACGACGTGGAATTCAGCAGAAATGGACATTATCTCAATTTGAATTATGCTGGACCGTTGCAACCCTGGCAAAAATTAGTCAACATGAATCATTTGCATGGATATGCACAAGACGATGAGCCCAGTAACTACATAGCTCGTCAACCTTACATAAACCGTTACGAGGCTTTTCAAGAAAAGTTAAAGGACACAAATATACCCACTAGGGTCTATCGGGAAATCACAATTGGAAAAAACCTGGACAATACTCCATTAAAAGTAGGTGTTATTGAGATTTTACCTCCCAGGTTTGACCCAAAAAGGGGAAAGTACCCGCTACTTGTCAATGCTTATGGGGGACCTGGATCGCAAGTGGTGGACAAGTCTTTTAAGATTGAATTGGAGGACATAGTCAGCGCAAAACTAGACACCATAGTATTGATAATTGATCCCAGAGGGACAGGGGGACGTGGCTGGGACTACCAGGCAGCAGCCAAGGGGCGTATTGGGTACTGGGAGCCCCGTGACATTACCACAGTAGTCTCAGAATATATTGCTGTGAACAAGAACCTCATCGACGAAGAGAAGACGGCTATATGGGGCTGGTCGTATGGAGGATTTACAACCTTGAAAGTACTTGAGTACGATTCAGGAAACACATTTAAGTATGGTATGGCAGTGGCTCCTGTCACGAACTGGCTTTTCTACGATTCCATATACACCGAAAGGTATATGGGCCTTCCAGCAGAGAATAAGAATTATGAAACGACTGCTAGAATATCACAGTATGAGAATTTCAAGAAGTTGAAGAGGTTCCTAATCATGCATGGGACTTCAGACGATAATGTTCATTTGCAGAACCTGCTCTGGTTACTTGACAAGTATAATTTGAATAATGTTGAGAATTACGATGTGACATTCTTTCCCGACAGTGACCATTTGATCGACTTCCATAATGCCAACTCGGTTGTGTACGATAGGTTGATGTACTGGTTGGGTGGTGCATTCGGAGGGAGATACCAGTGAGAAGATAGAGATGGATTTCAGGAGGGTCTACGATGTCCAATCTAGGGCATTGTACGTGTAATTCGTCACGTTATTTATATCAATATCAGAACAATTCGATTCAGAAGTTGAATAGTCGGACGAGGAAGTTGGAATTTTTCTAAAATTAATACTTGAGTTGTCAGCTCGCTGGCACCAATGACAAAAATCAATAAAGGCGATTTGATAGACTTACAACGACTGTAGCTAGGAGATGCACATCTGGGTGGCTGAAACCTCGATTACGTAAGCATACCATGCCTTTATTGGGCCCATCCTGGGAGATATAGACGAGTTGTGGGAGGAGCTTTTAGGGAGCCAGGCTTACGGCATCCTGCTACTTTTCCTTCTAGCAGACTGCAGAATGGTGTAGAACTCATCTATCTCTGATATGTCGCTCATCTCGCAGTGAGCTCCTCCGCACGACATAATCATCTCATCGCATTTTTTTTCATTTCAAACTATACTCTACACTAACCACCATGGCTAAGACATCCAAATCCACCAAGAAGTTTCAGTCGAAACACTTGAAGCACACATTGGAGCACCGTAAGGAGGTCCAGAAGCACAACAAGAAGTTTGCTTCCAGAAAAAAGGGAAAGACTCAAGATGAAGAGCCAAAGAAGCCCAAGGAAGTCTTTGAAGACATGCCAGTAGATGAATTTTTCGAGAGTGGATTCGAAGTTCCAAAGGAAAAGAAGAACAAGAACAAGCCAGTCGAAGAGTCCGAGGACGAGTCTTCTTCGGACGAAGAAGATGCCGAAGGAATGAAGGAGACCATGAAGGGATTGGCTGAAAACGATCCTGAATTCTACAAGTACTTGAAGAACAACGACGACCAGCTTTTAGATTTCGAGGGTATCAACCCATTAGATGCCATGGAAGACAGTGACGAAGAGGATGCCGAAGCTGACGAGGGAGAGTTGGAAGATGAAGACGAAAAGCCCAAGAAGGCCACCGATTCCAAAACCACCATAACTTTGGAACTTGTCAGAAAGTGGAAGGCTGACCTTGAAAAGCCTACTGCTAAGCAAATCAAGACCATCGCTATCGCATTCAAGGCAGCAGTCAACATCACCAACACCAAGACCGACGAATACAAATATTCCATCACCGATCCTAAAGCATTTTCTGAGTTGATGGTCCTAGCATTGAAGCAATTGCCCCAAGCCATCCAAAAGTTGATCAAGTACAAAGTCAGTCCAAGCGGAGTCAGAAGCTTGCCACAAAAGAACCAGTGGTTGTCTCAAATTTCTAGTATACTTAAGTCCCAAGCTGGTTGTTACATAACCTTGTTGAAGGATATCACCAATACCGAGACTGCTTCGTTGATTTTGGCATCGTTGCAAGAAGTTTTCCCATACTATATTTCATACAGAAGATTGCTCAAGGAGCTTTTGAACGCAGTTACCCAAGTATGGTCTACTTCGAGAAGTTTGGACACTCAGATTGCCACCTTTGCTTTCTTAAATAACGTGGCCAAAGAATTTCCAAAGTCCGTTTTGGAAACCATCTTGAAGTCCACCTACTCTTCGTTTGTTAAGAACTGTCTTCAAACCAACGCCCACACCATGGCTGGTATCAACTTCTGCAAGAACTCCGCCAGTGAATTATTTGGTATCAACCCTGTTCTTTCGTACCAAATTGGATTTGAGTACGTCAGACAGTTGGCTATACATTTAAGAGGTAGTATAAATGCCACTACGAAGAAGACTGCCAACTCTTCGCCCAAGGATGCCCACAAATTGATCTACAACTGGCAATACTGCCACTCGTTGGACTTCTGGTCAAGAGTGTTGAGTATCCACTGTGCTGCCACAGAGCAAGGGGCTAAGAAGGCCGAAAACTCGTTGCACCAATTGATCTACCCATTGGTTCAGGTCACCTTGGGAACCATCAGATTAATTCCTACTGCTCAGTTTTTCCCATTGAGATTCTACCTCATCAAGTCCTTGTTGAGAATGTCCAAGACTACTGGAGTATACATTCCCGTTTTCCCATTGCTCAGTGAGATCTTGACCTCCACCATTTTCACCAAGCCAATTGCTTCCAAGAAGTCTAACCTTCAAGAATTTGATTTCGAGCACAATATCAAGGTCTCTGCCGGTTATTTGAACACCAGAACCTACCAACAAGGTTTGGAGGAGCACTTTGTTGAGTTGACCGCCGAGTTCTTCAACATTTATGCCAAAAGCATTGCATTCCCAGAGTTGGCAACTCCATCCATCTTGATCCTCAGAAGATTCACTAAGAAGTCGAAGAACATCAAGTTCAACAAGCAGTTGCAACAATTGGTTGAAAAATTGAATGCCAACTCCACTTTCATTTTGCAGAAGAGATCCAACGTCGAGTATGGTCCTTCCAACAAGTCTGAAGTCGAACTGTTCTTGAAGGACTTAGATAGTACCAAGACTCCATTGGGTCAATACGTCAGTGTTCAAAGACAAGTGAAGGAAGAGAAGCTCAGATTGTTAAGAGAGGCAATGGCTGACGAAGAAGCCGCTAGAAAGGAGCAAAAGGAACAAGAGGATGACGAAGACGTTGAAATGGAAGTGGAAGAGGACGAAGATGAAGAAGAGGAGGATGAAGAGTAAAGAGCTTTAAAGCATTGAAGTTTGAGGAATATCTATCCTCTGGAAGAATCATCGAATCTCTGACGAAGAGTCAAGACCACCAAGTAATACATCTTAGCGGAATTACGGCTATTGCAAGTGAAACAGCCGTAGCTTAATGGTGCGACCTATGTCGTGTATTTATAGATAGTTTATATAATACAAAGTGTTACAATCAAGTTATGCAAAGCTAGCGAACTAGCATGATGTAGTGGTGCGCCACCAGATGTGATGAACCTTTGTGAAATGTCCTTTAGGTCGAATTAACCACAGCACCTCTTTTAAGGGTAATTATTTGGCTGACGAGTGGGAGATCATGGATCGATGGGGATGAAGTTACCAACAATACAACTGGGGATATTGTAACGGTCCCTCCGAATGGTGAAGCTGAAACAACAACTCTTCCTTTTGATTCCGTCTCTGGTACGGAGATTGCAGCTTGTTAAAACAGCCTTTTGTCCCTTGTCGAAGGCAATCGCCCCGTATTTTTCCCAAAAGTTGACAGCACTCTCTTCACTCATCAACTCGTATATGGCCAACTTTCCGTCTTTCAAGTCATCCGTCATGACTCCCACCAATGATGCAAATTCTTTATTACCCCGATAGATTTCTCCTGTACGTCTCCAGAGACACGCTGGAATTGCCATGGAGGTGAACACACGATCGTAGTCCAACAACATTCTTTCAAAGCTTTCCTCTACCAACACCAAGTCCACATCCTTTAAGGTCCGTGCAATGGCCCTGAAGGCAGGTCTGAAAATTGAGAGCGGCTTGAGGATCCTTTGTCTGCTTGAAACATTCATGTAGTTGTCCATGTAGCTCTGTAAACGAGCATAACCCTTGGCGTAGTTGTATGGTTGCAATAAGCCAGCCTCGAGTTTCGCTTTGATGACTTGCTTCAATCTCTCTTCTGGCGAAATTTCTGTAGTTGGATCTGCTGCTGTGAGGAAGAACTTGTCTCTGGCAGAGTCGGAGATTACTGGCTGATGGGGGTCGGTTGTTTGCGACGATTGTGCCTTGTGAGGCGGCACTGGCCCCGAGAGCGATGTGCGCTGTGTGCTGGGGTTGGGGAACGATGCAGGAGCACTGGTGGGTTTTATAAATTGGTTTGGTTGTGGCAATTGCTGTTGGGCAATATTTTGGAGCTGGTCTACGCCTTCATTCTGGAAATTGGGTGGGAACATGTTGGAATTGGGCGAGAACGAAAGGATGGTATTAATGTTGTTTGAGTTATTGTTTGCTTCGCTTGTGGAGACGTCACCGAAGTTCAAGACCGGTCCAGAAGTGATGCCAGGCGCGTTGGAGGCGCTGGACTGGTCGTTGGCGATACCAAAGCCCAATACCAGGTCCGCACCGGTGCCGTCGTCGTTCAAGGCTCCGTTGACGAGCTCAGGGTCATCGATCATGGAAAGGAAATCATTCAACGAACTGAATTCACTTCCTGCATGTTCCGAGTAGAAGAATGGTTCCTGGTTGTAGGGCAAGGTCTGGGCCAACACCGAGTTATTTATACTTTTGGGAGGACCTCCCTGGGTGGGTGGTTTGATTTGCAGGGCTGCAGCTGGTGCGGGGGGTTGGGGAAGAGGTTGGAGCTTCTCGTCCTTGAGTCCCGGAGACGCACTGGCGATTCCCGGAGCTGCGTGCGCAGGTTGGCTGAGAGGGCTTTGGTGGCTCTCTGGGGGACTGTTCTTACCACTGCCACTGGGGGTTTTGCGGAGCGCCGCTGCCTTCTTCTTCTGGCGGAGATTCGACGGCTCGTCATAGCACAAGTGGCCGATTCCTCGCTTGATGCATCGCTGGCACGGCCTCGAGTCGTCACAGATCATGTGCGACCGCCGACAGTACACACACGCGATTTCGACCTTCTTCTTCCGCTTCCGGGTGGGTTTGTCGGAGGAGGACGACGATCCGTTGTTGACATCGTGGGAGCTCTCCTCCGTGGACCATTCACCGTCTCCATCACGGTCCTGCGACTGGGACCTGGCGAACTGAGCCGTGCCGCCGTTGGTAGGGGTGGATTTGGTTCCGATGTCGTCGTCTGTTGCGGCCAAGCTCCGGGACTCCTCGGTTTTGACGTTTTCGGGGGAGTCTGAGGGGTCCATTTTGGTGGTAGCTCGAGTTGGACGTGGTTGGGGTATATCTAGCTCGGATGCAGCCTTGCGCTATGGTACATTGAGCCGGTGGCGATGTCCAAAGAGTGTGGGTAAATTCGTTTAGGGTGAGAGGTTCGGAATTTTTGTTACCCCAGGGTGGCACGTGACCGGTGGTGGGTAGTCTCTGGACCCCGCGATCTGCGCACCATCGAGAATACATGCCGAGTCTCTCCGGGGCGATCGGGAGCAACAGGACCTGGGTGGCAGCGGGAAAATGCGGAAGCTGTGCAGTGTGGGGTGGATATGCAAGGAAGAAAGCACGTACCACCCGAAAGCGTGAACTTTTACAAGGCCCACTGGGACAGATAGATTGATTAATTTTGTAGCAAGCACATAATAGCCATTACATGATTAAATCCTAAATTGCACTCTGGAACAGTGAGGTTACAAGAATAATTCTTGGAAATGCATTCTTGCTGTACCATCCAAATCATTAATTAATTACATAGAAAATCTATTGTTTGCTCGTACCATCCGATACTTAGAAAATCGCTATTCGAACAGGAAGAAGATCGATACTCAATTAATTCTCAAGAGAGTGATAATAATTCCACACCAAGATTCTACACCCAAAGAATAAGGTTAACACCAAAATCTACAATAAAAGTCGTAGTGGATACAGCAGATATTATTTAGCTTAGTGGTTTAATATTCATTTGCGCATAAAAGTATATCTGGATCAGATGTGGTTGTGGCTAAATCGTTTCAATGCTCGTAACTTATTATGGTAACTCCACATTCAGCCAATTTTTTTTCTCTTAGCTACTCTGGATGATATCATAGTGTCATGGTAATCCATATTCAGCATCTTTTACATGTCTCCTAGGTTACCTGGATGATGTCATATTATTGTGGTAAATACACATCCAGCCCATTTATTGATTCTGCCATTTCTCTTACTACTGCACTGTTTCAATGTTATAGATGTTGGATCTATAGAAATTGGGAACATTAATAGTTTTATAGAGGAATCCCAGCAAAATGTAGTTCTTACCAATTTGCACTTTGATTTTTTCCATTTTTCTATACACTTTCAAGCGTCTTATTTTAGCGACTCATCTCTGCATAGATGTAATACCGAGAAAGTGCCTCGAGATTCCGGAGCTAGGCAATGAAAACTACCTAGTTAACTATGATACCGGCTTTGCAAAAAATCTGGGTAATAGAAGCCTAACCATTGATTATTTATTCAATATCTCTCCCATAAGTGCAAACCAATGCAGTAAGCATATCACGAGAACCTACCGGGATAGAGAATTAGCATTTTGTATTGTTGCTGAACTCTCAATGGTTTCACCTAGGCGAAACCACAAATGTGTACTTGGCAAATTCTAGTGCTCATATAGTAGGATCCAGAATATTGGGACTCAGGGCAGAGATACATACCGGAAGGAATGCTAATTGTTAGACAATACTTCATTAGCACGACCAGCAAACGGAATCGAGAATCATTACAGGCATTTGAGAATTATACTTGTAGAACGTATTTAATACTCTACATTGTTGGGCCCTCTAGACAGCGTCGAGGTGGATGGTGTCGTTGCTGCTTATGGAATTGGACCGGGAAGGAGTACGTTCCACAGTAACACCAGGCGAGTTTTGGGGCGTGGCGAAATGGGAATGGGAGGTGTCAATACTCACACTGAGGTCGCGGCCTTCCGACTGGTTGAGGGTGGATGCTGACGAAAACTGGCTCAAAATATGCAGTGGTTTGGAGTAGAACCGACGAGACGAGGTGTTTGCTGGTGGGGTGGTGGCAGCAATTTCGCTGGACGCCGAGTAGAACGAAGTGGAATCCGATGCTTGCGACTCCAGCGCCGAAGTCAGCAGGTGTAAACCTTCGAACTGGGAAGAGTCAGTGTGGTAGGTACTGGAGACAAAATCGAAGTCCTGGTTCGGGGTTGAGTCTGTTAAGGGAAGCTCATGGTCCTGGGAACGTTCACCACGAAAGTGTTCCAACTCCCCTTCTGACCCGGGGTCCTGTGAGGATCCATCGCTGTGGTACTGCTCATCAGGGCTGAATATATGGTCCACCTCGTCAGAATTGACGTAAGTGTAGTCGATAGGACGGCTCAAGTGGAGGGACTCTGCGTCGTGGACCCCAGGAACCAGAACTTCGAGATTCTGGGCCTCAAGGTCGTTATCGGTGCTGCCGTAATGGAATGCTCTGTCTTGACCAGCAAGAAGAGACTCGTTGGGGGCACTGATCACCGTGTTACACAATGGACAGCTTCTTTTGAAGTTAATCAACCAGTTAGACAAGCACCGCTCGTGGTAGAAGTGTTTGCAGTCCAAGATCAAAACCCTCGAGTGCAAAGGAGTATACTTGTCCAAACAAATAGAGCACTTGTAGGATGGATAGAAATCGCCAGGGGCAGTCAACACATGTAAGTTTTGGGCCGATTCTCTGATATCAATCCCGTTGATGATGATCTTGTTCAAGTGAGAAGTTGACGAGGTTGTGCTCGTGGAGGGCGACTCTACGAGCGAGTCATCCTTGGGGGTGTTGGTGGTCTGGCCTGTGACCTTCAAATAGTGGGCCAACCCGTTTGCCTCGATCAAGTGGTCATTGTTGAAGATATAGACGGTCAACTCCCGAACCAACTTGGAGTTGAGCAAGCTGGCCTGGCGTTTTTTGATATTCTGGCCACAGATCACCACCAAGTAGAAGATCAAGATCAACAAAGGGGGCGACAAGATCATCGAGAGCATGATGCTGAGCCAGCTCCCAAAAGACGCAGTGGACAATGTCAACACCACATCGAGCGACTCCACTGCCAGGAGCGACTGGTACGACTCGTACGACACGAACATCACTGGCAACCGCAACGAGCCGTCTTGGTTGAACGAGTTGGAGAACATGGTCACCAAGCCGCGGTAGGGCTCGTCGTTGGCCACGATCACCGCGAGCGGCTTCGAGTTGGAGCCAAGGATGTTGGTGACCTTCTCTACGAACGTGCAGTTGCCTCGCATCACAATGAGGATCTTGTTGGTGTGCTCTTCCCCTAGCTCCACGGGAGAACAGGCACCGTCAGCCAAGATATGGAAGTTTCCCCTGACCTGGTGGTTCAAAATGGGGCTGAACGCAGCGTAGCGTGCTCTGAGCTCGTTGGTGGTGATGTTGCCAGAGCGTTCCGTGGTGTTGTACTTGATGGTGGCGTCTATGGGGAGAAACGAATTGACGGCGTTTCCGAGCGGGTAGTCGATTTCCACCGCGTCATGGTGGAGCTTTTGCTCCTTGGAGGGCAAGTACAGCTGCTTGAGCTCCCTGAGCGAGTTCTTGGTCAAGTACAAAGCGTCTTCAAGGGCTAGGCCATTGTCGTTTCTGGTGCGGTAGGTGAGGATAAGCGCCAAGAGCACCAAGAAGGTGAGGAGGAGCCTGGGCTGGAACAACAGCCGGGTGGGTTGGGGCGTGCTATACATCGGGGGAAAGCAGGGTGTATGGAGCAGCAGGTGTGGGGCTCAGATGATATGGGCAGGTAAGACATGATCTGGAGTGCAGCTGGCAACCATCACGCGATGTGCGTCACGTGACCGCCCCCTGCCTGGTCACCTACTGCTGGCTGGTAGAGAACAATAGAGATCCCCACGGGATGCTTGGTGGGTTGAGGGGAGGAGTGCAGGTGAGGTAGCGTGCTGGCAGCAGCCAAAGAAATCGGGCACTGTAGCGAGATTGAGAATCGGCTAGTACGGCTCGCCTAAGTCACGATTTCTTCGTCAAAGGGACGAAAGGCATTTAGTGGGCGCTAACGCCTCGAAACTTCGCTAGCGGATAGAGGGCTTGTATCTGAGCATACTTTGTTAGGGCAAGTAGCCCATTATTGGACAGATGATTGTAGTAGTGCCGCCACTAGTCCCCCGGCGTGGCTCGTGCTAGCGGTAGCGACAGATGCAATTGGCGAGCGAGATCGCGCAACGGTTTGCAAGTAGCGAGAAAGAGGAGTTGGGGTGCAGATGGGGCAGCCGGGGCCATTGTGCGAGGCGTAGCAGTTTTGGGCCCGTTTGGGACCTAATTGGGGCCCGATTGGTGTTTGTTGAGGAGGGCTGGTGTTGGCAGTCCCCCACAGCAGGACAGCTACTGGAAGATCAGCGCTGCAGCTGTCGGCAGGGATATGGTCGTAGTGGTGGTGGTGCAGGGGGGCTTTTCGCGGTGGCTCGCGAGGCCTCGCTAATTTCGTACCACTACGGGCACTACTAGTGAGAAAATGCCAGGGAGGAAGACAGTTGAAGTGCCAGAGGGTTATGGCAGGAATTATGATGCTGCCTTGGCTGTAGAGTTTAGTCGATTGGCCTCTAGTGCACATCTGGTGGTAGAAGCGAACTCCAAATAAGGACTTTGAAGACTAGGCGAGGGCTAGGATGCACCATTGTGACAGAATTAGCGACGTTATGGCTAGAACGAGCCGTTGTGTTAGAATTATGATAGTCAAGACAGAATTATGCAATTATTGTTACATACTGCAACGTTATAACCGAGAAACGTAGGATTCTTCACATGGCAATTAATTGTGGGACACTTCCACGTCAATTAATTGTGGGACACTTCCACCTCAACTATCTCTTGCCCCAACTCCTGTAGACGTTTCTACACTTCTCCTGATCCTACCTTTGCATTCAGGTCTATATACATTAAAAAACGTCTCCCAACTTCAATCTAGGAGCAATGTTCATGGAAATAAGTTCCTGGAACAACAACTTGGCAGCATAGGGGATGGTCATCTTGATGATGTGCTCGGAACTCTTACAGGTAGTACACCACGAGTTATAGCCCATCAAACCACAGTTGTTACAAATGTCCACCTCAAATGCATCGGACGAAATCATCAAACGCTCCAACAACAATTGCGAGGCACCGTAGGCAATAACACAGTCTCTCTCCATTTCTCCCAATCTCAAACCACCGTCTCTGGATCTACCTTCGGTCGGCTGTCTGGTAAGCACAGCTCTAGGACCTCTGGCTCTGGCATGCATCTTATCCAAAACCATATGCTTCAACTTTTGATAGTAGATTGGACCAAAGAAGATGTATGCTTGCAAACATTCACCAGTGATACCCGAGTACAACATATCCTTACCAGAGTAACTGAAACCCTTTTCGACCAAGATCTTAGACATGTCTTCCAACTTGCTTCCTCCAAAGCAGGTTCCGTATTCCAAGGAGCCGTTGAGCACACCGGCCTTACCAGAAATCAACTCAATCATCTTTCCAACCGTCATACGAGATGGGAAACCGTGTGGGTTCATAATAATATCAGGAGAAATACCTTGATCGTTGAATGGTAAGTCTTCTTGTTGGACAATAATACCACAAACACCCTTTTGACCGTGTCTAGAAGAAAACTTGTCACCCAATTCTGGTCTTCTGGTCTGTCTCAACAATACCTTGATTAAGGCCTGGTCATTGTCACTAACAGACATCATGACTTGATCCACATAGGAAGGCTCTGGACCCTTGTAGTAAGCAGGAGTCTCTCTGTGACTCTCTGCTTGCTGTGCTTGTTCATTATGGCCCAATACCGACTCTCCAGCATTAGTTGGAACACACTTGTTGACATAAACTTGTCCATTTTCAACTCTGGCACCAATTTCACCCAATCCGTCTGGTCCCAAGGCTTTATGGGGGAAAATGGCGTTTCCTTCCTCGTCCACTCTCATACCAGACACTATATCCTTGGTATGGTTTGGATATCTCTTAAGTTGGATTGTGTTCTTACGAACAACTTGACAACGACCGAAACCACGATCAATGGACGACTTGTTGAGGACCAACGCATCTTCAATATCGTACCCTGAATACGACATAACAGCCACAGTGGCATTCTGACCGGCTGGTAACTTATCGTACTCAATTAACTCGATAGTCTTGGTTTTAACCATAGGTTGTTGTGGATAAACCATGAAATACAACAAGGTGTCAATTCTTCTGAATTGATTATATGCTATAGCACCAATAGCTTGCTTACCCATAGCACATTGATAGGTGTTTCTTGGGGACTGGTTATGATGAGGGTATGGAATCAATCCCGCAACGGCTCCCAACACGGTAAAAGGTTCAATTTCCAAATGGGTCACTTGATTAGCAGCATTCTCTTCAAGATCCTTTTCATACAATGCTATTAACGAATCGTTCTCTTCGTTGACGTCCAAGTATTCAACCAAACCATGGGACAAGAAATCATCGAAGTCCCAATCGCCATTTTGAAGCTTGAACAAATGATGAGCCTTGACTCTGGGGATGTTGTTTTCGACAATAATTAATGGACGACAAATTCTACCACCGTCAGTGGCAATATGCACAGCTCTTTGATGAGTATTGGTGTAGATGGAAACGAATTCCGAAACCTTACCAGTTCTTCTTAATTGACGGAAATCATTAACGAATTTGGCAGGAAATCTGGAAGACCCAACTAAGGTACCGTTTAAGAAGATTCCGAAATTTCCTGGTGCATGCAAAGTGGCTGAATCAATTCCAAGGATGTCTTCACACCCTAATACGTAACACAACTTTCTGATGGGAAGTTCTTCATCATCAGTAGTGATGTGTGTCATTAATGCCAAGTTTTTAACCAAACCACAGGCCTCACCTTCAGGTGTATCAGATGTACACAACATACCAAATTGAGATGGTTGCAAGGCTCTTGGACCCGAGACTTTTCTAGATTTTTCGAATTGAGATGAGATACGAGTCATCATACCTAAAGCTGATATATATGATAATCTTGATAAAACATGAGTAACACCAGCTCTTTCCATCTTGAAACGTTTCAACGACCAGTTACCAGTAGAAATGGCCCTATTTAAACCCATCGTGATGTTATTGGAGTGAATATTGATTGACAATAATGCATCAAATTCTGAGGTTCTGCTGGGCTTCTTCAATATTTTATCGATATTAGCTTTGAAGTCAGAGTTGAATTTCTTGAACAAATCTTCGAACAATAATGACATTAATTGACCCGCCAATTCTAATCTCTTGTTACCAACGTAATCTCTGTCATCAACCATCTTGGGGTTGTGCATGGTCATGATAACCCTTCTGGCCATAGTGGCGATGTAGAGTGCCTTTTCACGGAATTGCAAGTCGGAAACGGTGATATGAGCTATGATAGTAGTAGCAATGGCCTCGATACCTTCTTGCAATTGACTCAACTTTGGTGCACCTGCTCTTCTAATAGTCTTAACTCTCTTACCCACGTAGTTCAATGCTTGTTGCTGAGTGAAAACTTGTAATTTGGCAGCTTCCTCGAAGTTGACGACGAACAAGTCTTGGTAGTTGGAATCAGCACCACAAACCAATTGCAAAATTTCCAAATCCGAAGTGATACCCGCGGCCTTCAATACGATCACAATAGGAATGTCTTCACCAATGGAGTTGTGCTTCAAGTAGATCTTATCGTTCTTGGTAATGACATAAGTCTTGGACTTACGCTCGTGCGTGGAGGAAGTAACCGAGGCTTGGACAATGCCCTTTTTATCATCTGATTCCACAATGATTCTGTTCTTGGACAATTGTTCTTGCACCAAAATGACCTTTTCAGTCCCGTTGACCACGAAATACCCACCTGGATCGATGGGACACTCGTCGAATCTCGCCATTTGCTTTTCGTCGATGCCATCGAGAATACACTTGTTCGATCTCAACATCACAGGCATTCTTCCGATTTCAAGATCCTTGTGCATGATGATCTTTCTACCTCTGGTGTACTCGACATCCACGTAGATGGGTGCAGAATAGGTCAAGTCACGGAGTCTGCACTCATGAGGCGGCAAGATCACCTCCTTGGTTCCTGGAGCAGACGAAGACTTGTGGCCGACTCTGATGTCCAAGTACTTGAGATAGAACTCGGGATCCACGTCAGAAAGAACCAACTCGTTGGCTCGTATGATTTTCTTCAAGTCCACATCGACGAAGTAGTTGAACGAGTCCAAATGTTGCTTGACCAACCCTTTGACCTTGAGAAATGCTGGGAGAAGGTTCCACTTGTCTTCCGCAGTATTGATCTCGTCAAGTAACTTTTTGCCCTTATAAGTTGGCTGGAGAAGCTCCTGGAACGCCTCGTCGGACTCGGCTTCCACGTGGGATGCTTTACGCTTGGACATGGGCGGTGGTGGCACTGGATCGGACTGGTTTAGTGATGACAAACAACTCTTCTCAAAAGTTTTGTTGGAGATGGGTCGTGCAGGAAAGGCCGAGTGCGAGTGACAGATGGTGAGGATGAGATATTCCACGGGGACGATGGAAGAGGATGAGGTGGACGGAGAGTGATGGGGAATAATGAGGAAGATGGAGGAGGATAGGACGAAGTAGGGAATTTTTTGTATAAGTATGTTTTAAGCAAGTAGTTTGGTTTTTTGGTCTGGTGCCATTTCTGACCCGACACTAAGAGAGAATACTCCAGCTACAGTAGTTAACGTAGGTTCGACACTGTAGCTCTTTCCATAGATCGAGGCGAGGACACGTCCCTGTCTAGCAGTGGCTTATGCCTCTCTTTGAGTCTTTCATGAAGTGATATTGTGTTTGAAAAGTCAATATTAATAATTGAACTCTTCCTTTAGTCACACTAACTTGGGAAGATAAATTCTCGAAATCTCTAGCAATACTCTCGATCGATAAATAGCATGTTCCCACCCTACCTAGACTCCTCTAAGTCGCCATAGCTTCCAATAGTACCTTTCACTGAATTTGCAACTATCTCAGTTACGTAAGCACATCTACGCACGTGACACCAACTATACAATTCAGCTTCCATCGTACGGTCCTCCCCACCATGTCGTCGAGTAATCTCTTCCGTGCAACAGTCAATGAGTATCTTGAAGGGCTTCCGCAGCCTGTGCAGTCCAAGCTATACGAGGCTCCAGCCACCTGTCTTTCTATCTTCAGATTGCTCCCTCCAATGACCAAGTTCTACATCATGACCATGTTGTTCAACGAGAAGCCAGTTGCCTTGAGAGATATGGACAAATGGTGCAAGCCAGGATCTAGAAAGCTCCAGTTCGAGTCGTTGAAACGACTCAAGGCGTTGCATTTGATCAAAGAAGACAACACGGGAACGCACATCCGATTGAACTCCACCTTCCGACAGAACTTCCGAGATTGCTTGACAGGATCCCAAGCAGCAAATGCGTTTGGTAACTTGTGCACAACTCCCGATAAGCACAAGGTCGATGCTGCGTTTTTGGACACTTTTGCCTCCCAGAAGTGGGAGACTATTTTGCATTTTATGGTGGGTACCGAATCCACCGTAACCCCCTCTACTTCGGTTTTATCCTTGCTTAAGCTGGGAGGCCTTATGGAGGGCCCTGGGACGAACCCCAACAATTTGAAGATCACTAACAGTGGGTTCCAGTTCCTATTACAGGACGTCAACGCCCAGATCTGGACTTTACTACTTCAGTACCTCAACTTGACCCAAGATTTGCATATGGATCCTGTGGATGTTCTTAATTTCATTTTCATCTTGGGCTCGTTGGAGTTGGGCAAGAGCTACACCGTTTCCAGCTTGAGTGCCACACAAGTGAGCATGTTAGCGGACTTAAAGGATTACGGTTTAGTATACCAACGAAACGGAAACTCGTCGCGGTTCTATCCCACCAGACTAGCTACAACTTTGACGTCCGACTCTGCTGCGCTTAAGTCTCCTTCAGTGGCCCTTGACCAGGCATTAGAAGGTGCAGAGAACCAGGCCGTGAACACTTCTGCCACTCCTTCCTCCCAGCAAGGTACCATTATCATCGAGACCAACTTCAAGATGTATGCATACACTAATTCTCCCTTGGAAATTGCCGTGCTTAATTTGTTTGTCCACCTCAAAACTCGTTTCGCCAATATGGTGTGTGGACAAATTACCAGAGAAAGCATTAGGAATGCCTTGTACAACGGAATCACTGCCGACCAGATCATCAAGTTTTTGGAAACTCACGCACATCCCCAGATGAGATTATTAGCGAAGGAGAAATTAGACAAAAAGATCGAGTTCGATGCTAGTCACAATATTAACACTGCTGGTGGTGCACCACAATCACAGGCAGCCAGAGACGGCGCAGTGGCCCAACACAAGTTGGAATTACTACCACCCACAGTTGTGGATCAAATCAAGTTGTGGCAGTTGGAGCTCGACAGAATCCAAACTTTCGACGGGTACTTGTTCAAAGATTTTTCCAACCAGCAAGAATACGACGTGTTGTCCAGCTATGCATCAGAAGTGGGGGTTTTAATATGGTCAGACAAGGTCAGGAGAAAGTTCTTTGTGACTCAACAGGGTGTTTCGCAAGTTGTTGATTTTGCTAATAGAAAGTTACAAAGAACAAGATAGCCAGATGCCAGTAGATGAATGTCGTCCGGTATTTCAGACAGCTATAGTTGATTCATAGAATAGCTAGTCTAGTGCGGATTGGTATTCACAGATTATAATCACAATATGAACCGGTAATTGGAGGTATCGAGACTAAACACATCTTGTTATCTGCTCATCTACTTTCGAATGGACTTGTTCCTCAACAGCTATCTTAATAGATAATTCATGATAATTATGACCATAAAACCATGATTGGGGCTACAATATTCTAGCTAATTCCATTATGATAAGATTCTATGTACGTCTATCCCGAACAGGAATCACACTGTTCAGGATCTAATATATTACAAGATAATGGGGTATCGTCGTAAATGTCATATCTGTGCGGAGTTTCTGAGGAATTCTTCGTATTAATCAACGCACTGGTGGAACCTTTCTTGAGCTTCTTTGTCAGCAGATCATCAAGTAATCTGGGCGATAGTTCAGGAATACGTTTCGATGGTTTTGGATTTGACTCTATAGTCGACTCTTTGAATTGTTTTAACGCCTTGTATCTTTTTCTGTTCAAGGAAACTGTAACGGGCATAGTTTGTTCTGCCCTATTCTTGACATCCACGGTGAATTGGATAGCTCTTGCCGCTGCCTGGGTTCTCAAGTAATACATACCAGTTTTCAAACCTTTTTCCCAGGCGTAAAAGTGACAGCTAGTCAATTTCCCAAACGTAGGATTTGACATGTGAACATTCATACTTTGCAGTTGATCAATGAATCTTCCACGGTCACTCGCCATGTCGATTATGCTCCTCTGGGGGATTTCCCATACAGTTTTATAGAGCTGCTTGATATGATCTGGAATTTCTGGGATGCCTTGCACGGATCCGTTGTCGTGAATAATCTGATCCTTCATTGAAGGGGACCATAATCCCAATTCAATCAAATCTTTGAGCAAATTGTGGTTGACAACTTGAAACTCTCCTGCCAATACCCTTCTTGTGTATAAATTCGAAGTATATGGCTCAAAGCATTCGTTGTAACCCAATATCTGGGATGTTGAAGCAGTTGGCATTGGTGCAACTAGCAAGGAATTGCGAAGACCATTTTTTATGACCTTCTCTTTGAGCTCATCCCAGTCACTGAAGAAGTTGGAGGGTTTATGTTCCCACAAATCAAACTGAAGGAGCCCTTGTGAAGCCGGAGAACCCTTAAAGGAGCTATATGGACCATGCTGCATTGCGAGTTCCATAGATGCTTCAACTGCAGCATGGTAAATAGTTTCAAAGATTTGAATGTTGAGTTCCCTGGCTTGTGCTGAATCAAAAGGCAATCTTAGTTCAGCCAATAAGTCCGCAAGGCCCTGAACTCCAATCGCAATAGGCCTGTGGAGCATGTTGGACCTTTCTGAAGTTTCTATTGGGTATTTGGTGATGTTGATAATTTTGTCAAGGTTACGAGTGACGACCTTCACAATGGAATGGAGTTTCTTGAAGTCGAAGCTGATTTCACCATCCGACATCAGTATCACATATCTTGGTAGGGCGATCGATGCTAAATTGCAAACTGCAGTTTCATTTTCTGACGAATACTCCACTACTTCGCAGCATAAATTGGAAGACTTTATCGTTCCCAAATTTCTTTGATTAGATTTGAGATTACATGCATCTTTGAAGAGCATGTAGGGCCCACCTGTTTCAGTCTGAGACTCCAAAATCGAGTACCATAATTTCTGGGCCTTGATTCTTTCACCTTTTCCTTCCGATTCATACTTGGTGTAAAGGGTTTCAAATTCGTGTCCATAACAGTCACTCAAGCCTGGACATTCGTCTGGAGAGAAAAGCGTCCAATCTTGGTCAGCTTTTACTCTTCTCATAAATAAATCTGGAATCCAGAGCCCATAGAATAAATCTCTTGCTCTCATTTCCTCTTTTCCGTGGTTCTTCTTCAAGTTGAGCACCTCAAAGATATCTGCATGCCATGGTTCTATGTAAACGGCTATGGCACCAGGTCTCTTGTTACCTCCTTGATCAACGTATCTAGCAGCATTGTTGAAGACTCTCAACATGGGCACCAAACCGTTCGAAGTGCCACCAGTACTGGCTATTCTGGACCCTCTAGCACGGATATTGTGGGCATGGAGACCTATTCCACCTGCAGCCTTGGAGATGAGGGCACTTTTATGGAGCGTTTTGAAGATCCCATCGATCGAGTCGTCCTCCAAAGCCACGAGAAAGCAGGAGGACAAGTAATTATTGTTTGTTCCAGCGTTGAAGAGGGTCGGAGAGGCGTGGACAAAGTACTTTTCAGACATCAAATCGTACGTTTCCTTGACCTCGCCCAAACTGTTGCCATGGATCTGCACGGCCACACGAAGGAACATGTATTGAGGGGTTTCCTGGACCTCGCCGTTGCATTGCAAGAGATACGACTTTTGCAACGTCTTGATTCCGAAATAAGGCAAGTCGAAGTCTCGCTTGGGGACGATAAGGCTGTCTAGGTACTCTGCGTGCTTGGAAACGACTTGAAGGAACGCATCCGAGATCAACGACTTCTCGGAGTAAGAGGCATGGATTTGTGCTATCGTGTTGCTGAAACTAGTCGTAATGGACTCTTGAAGCTTGTAGGCCTCAACTCGTCCTGCCAACGTCGAGTAGTCCGGATGGTAGATGACTCGCGACGCGAGTACTTCACTTGTGAGGTCGTAGATGCTCGTGTTGGTGAATTGTTCAGGAAGTCCGTTTTGCACAATCTCCACCACCCGATCTATACCTAGGCGTGTGTAATCAAGATCTTGGGCTAGTGAGTTGAGAAGTTTGGCCAAATTTGGACTTCTGAACCCATCCTTGGAAATGGACCCTTCTGCGCCGCTGGACGCAACAAGAGGCTTATTTTCTAGGGTCATTCTGGTGTGGTTCCAGCATTTGCCGCCTAAGAAGGTTGAAATTGTGATGGGGCAATGGTCGTGTGCTGCACCGATATGTGCGTAATTTAACGGTTTGGACCATAAGTGAAGGGACATTTCCGCAAAACAATAGGAAGACAATAGAGAAGCCAAGTGGGTGGATGGCAGGACAATGTAATTGTGGCCAATGGTGGAAACCTGGAATGTGTTCTCGTTTTGAGCACAACAATTGAACTGGAGTGGCTGTTTTTCTGATACTCCACTGCTGGTTGGGTTGTGTCAATGTTGCCCAAAAAGCGATACTGGCGGCATTTCCAGAGTATTGAAGAACGGATGAGGTGCTGAGGCGATTGGGTTGTGATGACTTGGGAAATTCGGATTATTGGGGCTTCGGGCCACGAATTGCCAATGGACCCAATTTTGGGCGCCACTATCTACATAGGAAAACAACTGATATCAGTCTACGGGTTGGTGCAACATTAAAGGTTTACTGTAAATGTATTTAGGAGAATTAAAGTGGTCCATTGCCTGCGCGTTCATATGAACCTCAATTCTTGACAGTGCAGGCAAGCTCCGAAGCTTGCAGAGTAGTGCTGCAGGGGAACAAATGTGCATTGATGCACAAATATACATCAATGTCCAGCAGCCCTCTGCGATAGACAATGATTTTGGGAATTTGAAACTGTTGGCCATAGAGAGAAATACAAGCCATTCTGGGGCATAGCCTGTTGGCCACAGAAATGCAGTCAACTCTGGGAACCGTTTAGGGAGTACGTCAATTGTTGGTCGATTTGTTGGTCAATTTGTTGGTCAATCTGTTGGTCAATTGCTTACAAGGTTGGCCACAGCTCAATGCTAGCTAGATTCCGCATCTTTCTCAGTGGGCCATTTGGCAAATACCTGCAATTTGGCCTCGTCGGGGCTCTTCTGGAGAGAGAGACAAGCAGCGAGAAAGTCTCGCTGGTCAAGCCACTGGGCAATTTGACGGTCCAATTCGCTCTCCCTGCTCAAGAGTTGGCTCTGATAGTGTTGCGGACTTAACGGTTTCACAGCCAACCGTTTTGGGGGCTGTACGTTCACTTCCAGTGGATGCTGGTCTAACTTCCTCTTGGTGGTGGATTGGAGCATGGTACGAAAGTGGTAGACATCAATTGGGGGCAGGTATATTCAAGCAAAAATGTAGCAGGATACCGGAGTTTGCCAGAGGTTATATATGCTCGGAAATACCCCTTATGTACCTGAATGAGGCTAAAAGGGGAGGCAACCAGGCGGTCGCAACTATTGTCGTGCCAACAAATGCAAAAAAGAAAGCTCGCACTCAGGATTGAACTAAGGACCAACAGATTTGCAATCTGCTGCGCTACCACTGCGCCATACGAGCTTACTTGTACAACGAGGCGGGCGGGTGCGGGACCGGTGGAGTTGTGGGTCGTGCGCCAGCCAAACGCACTACCTGCAGGACGCCGATATCTCCACCAGGCCCGCCCGTTTCGAGCATTGTTCTTCACAATAGCCCAGGGGCTTGGATTGTCCGCCCAAAACACTCGACGAGCAATAATGGGCGGTGGCCCGCAGGTCACGCAACGGCCATATCGGAGATACTACACGGGCATCGTGGGTATCGCCGAAGGGTTTATGGGTGAGGATTTTGCCCACCTGGCCCCCACACCCCCCATCACCAGGATGCCCGGGGGTGTGGTCACCATCTGCACGCGGGGCCAGGCATTCGCAGCTTGGTTCATTGCCCGCCTGGCTCAGATCAAAGGTTCGTAACCGTGCGTCAAGCACCAGTTTCTCTGCAAGGTCCGATGCCAGCGTCTGGAGCCCGTTGTCGACACACAGGTGAGATCACGAGGTGGTGGCAGGGATGCGACGCCTGGGCAGGGCCCCCGAGCCAAGGGGCCAACTGTGGGGAGAACCAGGCCCTGGGCAATCAACCAAGTAGAAGATTGACGAGGGGCTCTTCCAGTGCGGTGCAGAATATAACCCGATTCGAACACCATCGCGCATGACAAGATTTGGCCAGATTTACCTGCCCGCCTGGCCGGGTATCTACGCATAATAACCGGAGTCGTCTATTAGTACCGTCTATAAAGGAGAGGGGGAAATTAACACATTAAGGAAGTGAACAGTCGTGAGTGGTCTAGAAGACCTCGTAAATCATATGCATTCTGCGCCAGGACTAGCCTGGCGGTAGTAAGGATGTTGGGTGGTATCAGTAGGCACCGAGTGCATCAGGCGTGGTATGACTGCATCAGTGGCATCAGGCGTGGACTGACTGTATCGGTGGTGTCTTTTCGTGCCTAGTAGTGGGCCTTGCGGGCCCGCAAGATGTAGTTGATGGTGTCCATCATGTGGTCGTGGGTGGTGGCCAACGGCTTGGGAAACGTAAAGTCGATGCCTGCAGACTTGTAGATGGCCACGTCGCTGGCAGTGTTGCGGGTGGTCACCGCCACAATGCCCCACGAGTCGTACTTGCGCTGGCTGCGCATGTGGCGAGCCAAGTCCACGCCAGTGATGCACGGCATCTCGATGTCCAAAAACACCATGTCAAACGCCTGATGCGCAATCACGGGCTGCACCTTGGTCAGGTCCTGGATCTTGGTGATGTGACTGTTGGGATACATCCGGTTGAGCACCCGCTCCAAGATGCGGAGGTTGATGGCGTTGTCGTCCACCAAGAGGAAGCTGTAGGCCACTGTGTTTGGGGCGCGCTTGAGCAACGGCATGTGCACGTCGAGGGCGATGGGAGCGTTGAAGTACTGCGCCAGCAGCAGCTCCTTGGAGTCCACCAATGCAGGCGTCAACGGCGTGAATGGCGTAAACGGCGTGAATGGCGCACCTCCACGACGCTCGTCTTCCTCGTCATCGTCGTCGGCTTCGTACTCTACCAGGTACTCGGGAGGCGAGCTGAGGTTGCTGGCGGAGCTTGCATGAAACGGCATGCGGTACATAGGATAGTGGGTGGCATTGATATCGTTGGAAATGGTCACCGAGAGCTTGGGCCGGATGGAGAAGTAGTCGTCGGTGGGGGTGGACCCACAGCTGTCGCTGCTGCCGGAGGCGGCGTTCAGGACATGGGGGACCCCGAGCTCGATGGGCGTGTTCAATTGTAACGGACGGGATGCCATCATTGGGCTGGATGGTGTCAGATCATCGGGGATTCATGTGGTTATATAGTCTGGGTTGCGGGTGGTGCACCATGCAGAATTTCACCTGCGTTGGCAGGAAAAAATAGAGGCGGGTATGGCCATTCTAGGTTCAGACGAATGCGAAATCCCGGTGCAGACAGTTGCGCTTATGTAACCCAGGGTCTGGGATGGGGGGCCCGTGATGGGTCCAGACCGTCACGGGACAGGGGTGGGCTCCTCACCACCATGCCAACGACCCCAGCCACTGGTGTCACTGTCTACCTGGCCCTGTTACCAGCCGTGGTTGCCACCACCACCCATCCGTGGAGGGCGCAACCAACGTCTGCCCGCCCATATCGGAGGTGCCGGATTTGGTGGGTTGCTCATGCTGTTTGCAGTAATAACGGTGGAAACAAAAAACTGATCTGGGCAAGCTGGAATGGGCAACGGCGACGCCTGGCGTGGGCTGCCGAAGGTCCTGCCCAACGCACCTACTTCTGCCCAACGCACCTAGTCCTTCCTGGTGTGGCTGCGGTGTCGGCATGTTGGGACATTCGCCCCCATTTGGTGACTGTCCGGTGTAGATCTGTCTCTTTCCTAAGGCGGAGGGGATGAGACCGCCCTGGCCAGACGCACGCCTGCCGGCACGCGCGTTGCCCCGCGTCTTTCTTGCTGCGGTGCGCCCGTCGCTACTGCGCTTCCATGCGTCTTCTGGAATTGGTTCCACCCGAGGGTCCCCGCCAGCAACCTGGCCCATCATTTCTGGCCCCACCACTCCTGGCCCCAACCCCGCTATCCCCGACACCCCATCAGAGGCTTAGTGGGAGTTGATCCGCCTGGCCCCTTCAACCACCCCCACGTCCCAGCCGTGCCTCGTGGCCTGACATACCGTAGTTAAACTGTTTCAGATGTCTATTTTCTGGCGTGCATTGCCGAGTACGTCTATATGCGTGGCCCGCTATCTACAACTGGGCCTGGCGTAGCCGAAACCATACCCAGCTGGAACATTCCTCAGTTTCAGACAACTTCCTGAAACGGCAAGGTTTTCGCAACCACCGCCATGTTCCTTTGACATATGCTGAACCTTCCCAGACAACATAAGCCTGGTGCAGAAGCCACAGTGGGCGACATTCCTCCTGTGACCTTTATAGCCTGCGACATTCGTCCTGTTACACCTACGGTGTAATTGAGTTCTGTCATGCGACATCCTATTCTATTTCTGTTCACCTTCCACATCCATGACTGTTAACGGCTGGTCCAACATTCTTCTCTTTGACCTTCCTCATCCATGACTGACTGTTAACGGCTGGCCCAACATTCTCCTCTTTCACCTTGTCTGGCATCGCATCCTACTGATATGCGATCTCGCCCATCAACCTGATACACCGCTCGATATTCTCTCCTCTTTCTGCACACACAGGCACGATCTTCCAGCCTTCTTCGCTCTCCACAAACTGCTTCAACAGACCATATTCGGCTCCAGTTTCACTCAAGTCCGCCTTGGTGGCCACCACCAAAACCTTCTTGTCCCGCATTCTCTTCTCTCCCACCTCCTCCAACAATACCTTCAAGTCCTCCACCGGGTTCGGCTTCTCGAGCGAAACCACAAACACCAATCCGCCCGACCGCTCGATGTGTCTCAAGAAGTCTAGACCCATACCCTTGTTCTGGGAAGCCCCCTTGATGATCCCGGGAATATCGGCCACCGTAAACGGGTCCTTATCTATGGAGGTGAAAATGGTTCCCACAGTGGGTTGCAAGGTGGTGAATTCCCAGTGGCCAACCCTTGGTCTCGCCCGGGAAATCGCTCGCAATAAGGTTGACTTTCCTGCGTTGGGGAGCCCCACCAACCCTAAATCGGCAATAAGCTTTAACTCAAGAAGAAAGAACGATGTGATACCTTCTCTTCCACGCTTACTAAACCTGGGGTTTCGGATATCCTTGGTCAAAAAATGCATGTTGCCCATCCCGCCTCTTCCCCCTCTGAGCAACGGAATAGGACGCTTGGTGGGCTTGTCGAAATCGATGCCTACCAACGGAAACTTGTCCTGTCTGAACTCCTCCACCACAAGCTCGTGGTCGTGCTCGGTGACCCGCTTGTTGAGGTCGGTGAAGAATTCTCTCGACCGGTAGTACTCTTCGTCGTTCTCCTTGAACGACCAGCCCTCGCCTGGCTCGTACCCACTGCGGTGCAATTGGATCTGGTTTTTGTCGTCGCATTTCAATTCAAGCTTGATATCATCGAGCTGTTGGCCTTCTCTGCGGTACAAATACTTCTTAAGCACCATGGGGTCGGGGATCCACCGGATAGTGGTCCCCACAGGTACTTCTATGATCACATCCTCGCCCACAGCTCCGTCAAGCTGGCTGCCTTTGCCTGGAGTACCGTTTTTGGCCTCGTAGGTCCGTTTGATCTTGTGCAACGAGCTCATATTCCGATTCACCACGCTGATGAATACGTCGCCTCCGTCGCCTCCGTCACCTCCGTCTGGCGGTCCTACTGGCCTGTTGGCGTCTCTGAAGAAGGACACACACCCATTGCCTCCGCGCCCACTTTTGGCACGAATGACTTTGAGGTCAATAAACGTTCTGTTCTCGGTTTTCTTCCCTTGTTTTGACAAGGTGTTGACGGTGTTGTAGAAGACGTGGTGGGTATGGTGCAAGTTACCAAAGAAGTATTCACTGAGCGACAAGAGTCTGGCACTAAGACCATCTTCATCCACACCCAACTCGCTGAATTTGATGGTTTCATCGCCGTGAACAACCGTCCCTGTCGGCAATCCTTCGTACTCGGGATTGGTCTTGAGCTCTTCTTCTGTGTGGATCACATAATTGGTGATGGGCTCGGCCATTACTTGCTCTTCTTCTTCCTCGTAGACATTTTTCACGGTAGACGAATGGAAAAACGGACGTGACGGCTTCAACGACACGCATGGCCGTAACTGTCCACATCTCGAAGCCCTGCGGGACAAACTGTGGAGTGTCCGTAACATGAGCAGGAATGGCAGCCAAAGCTGTTTGGGAGGCGACGTTTGTATGTGCGGTCACGTTACTCTGGATCACGTGCCGCCCCATCTCATCTCAATTTTCATCCTCCCCATCAACTCCAGCTCCACCACAATGTCGTTTGAATCCCTAGGCGTGGCCAAGTGGCTCGCAGAGGCCCTCGCGGCCATGAAGATCCATACCCCATCGTCCATTCAGTCTGCGTGTATCCCTGCAATTCTCGCAGGCCATGATTGTATCGGAGGTGCCAAAACAGGAAGTGGTAAGACCATAGCCTTTGCACTGCCCATGCTTACGCAATGGTCCCAAGACCCCTTTGGGATCTTTGGCCTCGTGCTCACTCCCACCAGAGAGTTGGCCTTGCAGATTGCCGAGCAGTTTGCTGCATTGGGATCGTCCATGAACATCCGAATCAGTGTGGTTGTGGGAGGAGAAGATTTCGTCAAACAAGCCATCGAACTCCAAAAGAGACCTCATTTCGTGATCGCCACGCCTGGAAGACTTGCGGATCATATCTTGAACAGCGGAGAGGAGACTATTTGCGGATTGAGAAGAGTCAAGTACTTGGTGCTAGATGAAGCCGACCGTTTGTTGAGTAACAGTTTTGGAGGCGATCTCGAGAGGTGCTTCAGCGTATTGCCACCCTCAGAACAAAGGCAGACGTGTCTTTTCACTGCCACTGTCACTGATGCCGTGAGAGCCTTGAAAGACAAGCCCACGGCTCCAAACAAGCCTCCAGTGTTCATCCACGAGGTGGAAACCGTCGACAAAGTCGCCATTCCAGCTGGATTAAAAATCCACTACGTTTTCGTCCCATCCTACGTCAAGGAAGCATATCTCAACAGTATTCTTAGCTTGTCACAGTACGAAAAATCCACAGCCGTCATTTTTGTCAACCGCACCAAGACAGCAGAGGTGTTGAGAAGAACTTTACGGAAGCTCGACTTCAGGGTCGCTTCGTTGCATTCGGAAATGCGTCAGGCTGAAAGAACAAATTCATTGCATAGATTCAAAGCTGGGGCTGCGCGTATATTAATTGCTACTGATGTGGCCTCCAGAGGGCTTGATATTCCTACCGTTGAGTTGGTAATAAATTTCGATATACCTGCAGATCCAGACGATTTCATCCATCGTGTGGGTAGAACTGCCAGAGCAGGAAGAAAAGGTGATGCTGTTTCGATTGTATCGGAAAAAGATATCGATAGAATCCAGTCTATTGAGGAGAGAATTAACAAAAAGATGGAGTTGTTGGAGGGTCTCAGTGATGATCTCGTGATTGATAACTCGCTTGCAAAAACCAGTGTTGCGAAGAGAGAGAGTTTGATGGAAATGGACAAGGAAGACTTTGGGGTAAGGAAGGAGAATAATAGAAACAAACGGAAGGAAGTGGCAGGAAAGGTGTCCAAGTCCAAGAAGAAGTCCAAGAGCGCCTGAAAGGCTCAAAGTAGTTAATACTTTAGTTAACGTATAACAGCAATGGGCTTCAGATTAATCACGACTAGCCATCTGATATGAGCCGTACAACTCCATAGTAATTAATGAATAATAGCAGGAAGTTCAAGTAGTTCACAAGTAAGCTGAGGAATGAGCCTCGCAAGCCTTCATAGTAATTCATTTAGAATATCAGGAGCTTTCCATATAATCGACGAAAAATGATATCAAATCTGCTAAAGCAGATAGTAATTAATTAATAGCACAAGGATGATCAGAAACATCGTAGGATAATGAATTTCTAATCCATACAGCATCAAGCCAGCCTGACGATTTCCCATCCTTACTACCACTGATTCTCACCCCGATGCGCTCCTAGCTTTCCAGGATATACCCGTCCACGATTAAGCTCACGTTGATAGCTATCAACGTGACAAACACACAAGTCATGCACACCACCGTGCTCATATTATTATAATTGTAAGTCTCGATCTTGTGAGAAGCATATCTCTGAATAGTTATCAAATAATTGATTCCACTCAAAATTAGCACAGCAAATGCCAAAACCACAAGCACGAATGCAGCTGCTGTGGTGTAGGCTGTTCTGTTGAACCCCTTCCGGGGTTGGTGTGGCTTCGTGGGTTTGCCTGAAGTGTTGAGTTTGAAGTTCAACACCATTCCCAACGCCGAAAACACCAACGAACATGCAAATCGGATGAACGTAAGACATGTTCTTTCCAGCTGTAGTACGTCTCTGGGCTCTGAGGCGGTGATTTCCATCACAAGGCTGTAGGGAAACCCAGAAAGAAGGTGTCTATTTTGGCCATAATCGATGTCCTGGACTTCAGGAGACGGCGTGGGTTGGACACCCGACCCAAGCGACTTCCGGTACAGCTTCAACTGCTCCTCGAACGTATTCATGGCGATAAAGAAGAAGGATACGAATTTACCATAATTATGTCGCAGCGTGCACAAAGGACCCTGTGTGGCTTAACGAGAATTCGAGGCATGTGCTCAAATGACGTGAGAGAGAAACTTGGCTGGGCAAACTGGCCGCTAGCTGGAAGCTCCACGAAACATCCGTACTTCAACACCGAAATTACTACAAGTTAAGGAAAAGAGGAATACAATACACCCAGACAGGTATTGCAAGAAAAGGCCCAGTATTCCAAGGATCCAGGCTCTGTACCGCGAGCTAGTTGGTTCCGTCGATCCTCTGGATCAGACTCCCCATTTCTGCCTATTTTCTACCGTTTCTCTGTCTTCTCCCTTTATTTCTCCCTTTATTTGTCCATAATTTCTCCATAATTTCTCCCTATATTCTTCCCATCCCCATCATTCCAATGTCGCACTTCCGCGACATCGCGTCCCTCATCCAAACCATAACATATCTATCTCATCTAGAAACAATCACCCATCTCTACAACATGAACAAAAAAGGATGTGTCAACTGTGGCCACCCCAAGCTCATAGTGAATCGCTACAACCCGGCAGGAGACGTGTCGTGTGAACGATGCGGTACCGTCCAGGATGAGAACCCCATCGTCAGTGAAGTCCAGTTTGGAGAGTCTTCACTGGGAGCCGCCATGGTTCAAGGTGCCATGGTGGGAGCCGATCAGGCCAGAGCAAACTACGGAGGAGGACGGCAGAACGCCATGGAGAGTCGTGAACAAACGTTGGCTAACGGGAAACGGAAGATCAAGAGAATAGCCGCTGCCTTGAATATTCCCGAGTACATTTCTGACTCTGCGGGCGAGTGGTTCAAGTTGGCGTTGGCCCAGAATTTCGTCCAGGGTAGAAGGTCCCAGAACGTTTTGGCCACCTGCTTGTACGTGGCTTGCAGAAAGGAAAAGACCCATCATATGTTGATTGATTTCAGTTCGCGATTACAGATATCCGTCTACTCGTTGGGTGCAACCTTCTTGAAGATGGTCAAAGCCTTGCATATCGTGAATCTCCCGTTGGCAGACCCTTCGCTTTTCATCCAGCATTTTGCTGAAAAGTTGGACTTCAAGGAGAAGTGCACAAAGGTGGTGCGAGATGCAGTCAAACTTGCCCAGAGAATGTCTGAAGATTGGATTCACGAAGGAAGACGACCTGCCGGTATTGCTGGCGCCTGTGTGCTTTTGGCTGCTAGAATGAACAATTTCAGAAGAACTCATGCCGAAATTGTGGCAGTGGCACATGTGGGTCCAGAAACCTTGCAGAGAAGATTGAACGAGTTCAAAAAAACGAAATCTGGAGAGTTGACTGTCAACTCCTTTCGGGAATCCGAGAAAACTGAATCATCAAACCCTCCTTCGTACGAGAAAAATAGAAGTTTGGAACAAAAGATTGCAAACAAAATATTAATTAAAGAAATGGCAGTAGCCCAGTTTGATAACTGGCTATTGAAGCAAAGTCAAGCCGAATCCTCGGGTGTGCGAGCTGTACTGGGCAAGTCGGAAAAACCCAGTGATAATACCAGATCTAGGGCTAAAGAAGCAGCAGGTAATCAGAATGAATCCGAGGAGATCGAATCTGAGAAGGATCAATCTGAGAAGGACCAATCTGAGAATCCAAGAGACTCAAATGCTTCTTCGGAATCTAGTACTACAGTCCGGGAAGGCGAGCCGACTTCGATACTTGAAGGCGTTGACATAGACTCCGTTCCTGAAGATGAAGAGCCTAAGGACAATAAGGATAAGGATTCTATCCGTTTGAGAAAGCATCATCTATTCATGGATAAGCTTTTGCAAAACATCCTTGCTAGCAGTGATTTGACTGCTCTGGAGATTCACAATGAAGTGACTCGAGTACTTCAACGTAAGAAAAAAAGTTTGGAAGAAGCTATGTACGCAACTCCGGTAGAAAAATCGGCGGACACAGATGGGGGTGTGGATCCCAACAAGCCTAAGAACTTGGTGAAGTACTTACCTAAAACTCATGAATTACTCGAAAAGGTGTCATCCAGTATCGAATTGAATAGTGATGATGATGATGAAATCACGCTTAATTGCGAGTTGAACGAGGAGGAGAAACAACTCAAAGAGCGGATCTGGACCGGATTGAACCACGACTTCATCATTCAACAGGAAAAGAAGCGGTTGAAACAGGAGGCAGATCAGTTGGCAGGTAACACCTCGGGACAGCCTCGTAAGAAGCGTCAAAAGCAAATCAACACCAATATTGACCAGATGGGTGTAGATGACGCTTTGAAAAACATTGGCGTGAATGAAATTACTGGAGAACCGTTGACGGCAGCCGAAAGTTCAAGACAGTACTGGGAGAAGAAGCCGCTTTCGAAGAAGCTCAACTACCAGACGTTGGATCTTCTTTTCGAAAACCCCAAGTAATGAATAACTCAGTTGACCTACCAAGCTATTGTTTTCAAGGGCTTGGATACCTGACTGCCGGTTGAGACTCCTATGAATCCCAACTAATGACGCTAGATGTATAGGATGTAACGAATAGATGAAATGGGTGCAAATGATTTCGCGATAAAAGGGTTCTCCTAGTAGCAATACCCTAATAAATCAGAAAAAGATGGTTTACAATTTAGAAGATAATGCTTAGCACGAAGTCCATTGTGAGTGACATTTGTGAAGTGACTACAATTCGTTGTTTGTACGTTTCTTGGCGATGTAAAGATTCAAGACAGTGTCGCAGCCACCAGCACAGCTATTGATTTCAGTCCTTCTCACGATACAAGTATAATACCAATAAATACCAGAAGTCACTGAACTTATCATGTAAGAGAAAGGACACCAGTGCCATACGGCACCGCTCCCACCACTTCATCCCCGTAGTGTCTTTACCTCTGGAGCCCATCGGTTTTGGTTATCTACGGATTCACCCCCACACGACTCCATCTCATCGCCCTAAATTTTCCACCCATATTATTTATCAGTTACCATCTCTACTGATACACTACAGACACCATGGGTAAGAAGAGAAGATGTGCCGTGTTGCCTACCAACATCATTTTGTTGCAGAATGTCGTGCGTAGAGATCCAGAGTCATACTACGAAGAGTTCGTCAAGCAGTACTCCCATTACGAGTCGTTGAGAGACATCTTCTTGATGAACCCCAACGGAGACAAGAACGCCGAGTTTGCTGAGCTCATTGGCTTCGTCTCCGCCGTGTGCACCTGCTACCCCAAGGAAACTGCCGAGTTTCCCAACGAATTGAAGACCATTCTTTCCACCAACCACAGAGAGTTATCCCCTGACTTGAGAGAAAAGATCATCCAATGTTTGACCATGTTGAGAAACAAGGGCATTGTCACAGCCGAGTTCTTAATTCAGACGCTTTTCCCATTGTTGACTGCCTACAACGCTGGAAGCACCACTGGACAACACGTCAAGGCCTTGAGACACCAGATCTACAGCACCTTGATTTCGCTTTTGAAGTCCATGAACACAGGAGCAAAGAACCAGAAGCTCAACAGATCCACCCAGGCGTTGTTGTTCAACTTGCTTGAGCAGAGAGACAGCCAGGGGTTATGGGCAACCAAGGTCACCAGAGAGTTATGGAGAAGAGGTATCTGGGACGACTCCAGAACCGTGGAAATCATGATGCAGGCAGCTGTCCACCCAGACGTCAAGGTGGCCACTGCTGGAGCCAAGTTCTTCTTGGGTGCTGACAAGGAAAGAGAAGATAACTTCGAAGAGTCATCCGACGAAGACGGTTTCGACATGTCAGCCTTGAAGCACAAGATGAACATCAACAAGAAGACCTCAAAGAGAGGCAAGAAGATGGAACTGGCTGTCAAGCAAATGAAGAAAAAGAACTCGGCCAAGCACTCGGCCACCTACCTCAATTTCTCTGCTATCCATTTATTACGGGACCCCCAGGGCTTTGCTGAACAGTTGTTTGACAACCACTTGAGCAGCAAGAATGCCAACAAGTTCGACTTGGAGCAGAAAATCATGTTCATGAACTTGATCTCCAGATTAATCGGTACGCACAAGTTGACAGTGTTGGGAATCTACACGTTCTTTTTGAAATATTTGACTCCTAAGCAGAGAGATGTCACCCAAATCATGGCTGCTGCTGCGCAAGCCTCTCACGACTTGGTCCCTCCAGAGTCCATCATGATTGTGGTCAGAAAAATTGCCGACGAGTTCGTCAGTGACGGTGTAGCTGCTGAAGTTGCCTCAGCTGGTATAAATACCATTAGAGAAATTTTAGCCAGAGCACCTTTGGCCATTGAAGCTCCATTATTGCAAGACTTGACGGCCTACAAGGGCTCCAAGTCCAAGGCTGTGATGATGGCTGCCAGATCTTTGATCTCATTATACAGAGAAGTGGCTCCAGAAATGTTGGCCAGAAAAGACAGAGGAAAAGTGGCCAGTATGGAGTTGCAGCATGGAGAAAAGAACAAGTTGCCACAATTCGGTGTGGAAAGCTCCAACATCACCTCTATTCCCGGAATTGAGTTGTTGGCTAACTGGAAGAAGGAAAAGGGTAACGACAATGACGAAGACGACGATGCCAACTGGGAAGTTGATGATGAAGATGATGAAGACGACATTGAAGGTGACTGGGTGAATGTCGAATCCGACAAGGAAATAGACATCAGCGACTCCGAAGATGAAAAGGACGACGAGACTAAGGAAGAGGAGCCAGAGGAGGTGGTAGAAGCCACCAAGTTTGACGACGTCTCCGATTTGGAATTGTCGTCTGACGAAGAAGACCTCGATGAAGACGAATCCAGACCCACCAAGAAGGCCAAGATCAGTGCAACTGAGGCTGCTGTCACTGCCACCACATCCCAAGACGCCATTACCGAGTTGCTTTCGTCCAGAATTTTGACTCCAGCCGATTTCGCCAAGTTAGAAGAATTGCGTACTGCAGCAGGTGTCGAGAAGATCATGGGTAAGAAGAACGAAGACCAAGTTGACTCCACCACCCTTGTGGGTAAGGTCAAGTACAAGCAATTGCGTGAAGAAAGAATTGCTCTTGCTAAGGAAGGTAAAGAAGACAGAGACAAGTTCGGATCCAGAAGAGGTAAGCGTGAAAAGGCACATTCTACAACTAACAGAGAAAAGGAACGTAAGAAGAATTTCGTTATGATGATTCACAAAAAGGCGGTCCAAGGAAAGCAAAAGTTGTCGTTACGGGACCGTCAAAAGGTATTGAGAGCACACATTACAAAGCAAAAGAAGAAGGGACATTGAGATATATAGTAATAAACATCGTAAATAATACGGAGGGGGCTGGCCCGAAGCAACTAATAGTACATCAAGAATTGGAAGACCAGTCAGGAACTGATCATAAACAAAGAAGGTCCAACGCGATTTTTCATCAAAAATCGTAAAAGTAACACCGGATTAGCCTCGAGAAAAAAGTGAAGTAGAATTATAAAAACACAGGCTGAAACCACTTAAACATTATAGGTTTATGAAGAAGCGACAACAGGCTGCTTCTTCTTCTTCTCGCTCTTCTTCTCACTCTTTTCACCCTTCTCCTTGTCCAACTTTCTCTTCTTTTCCTTCTTCTTTTCCTTCTCCTTCTTTTCGATATCCAAAAGTAAGCCATTGGCCTCTAAGGTTTCTGGCAATGCGTTCTGGGCAGCAGCAGCGGCAGCCACCTCTTGGGCGACAGGAGCCTGTTGTGCAATGGCTTGCGCTTCGTCCAACGACTGCTTGTACTTTTCCTTTTCCTTCTGGTACGCCTTGAGCTCGCCTGCGTATTTGGTTTGCCAGTATTCCTTGTCTTCCTTGGAGATGTTGTTCCATCTGTCCTTGACGAGCTCGTTCATGTCAATTGCAGACAACGCAGGCTTGCCTTCTCTCTTGCGTTGTTCTCTGATCACTTCACGGGTGTGGAAAGCAAAGGCAAAGTAGATGGTCAACGGCTTCTTGGGGGCATTTGGATCCCTTTCAGCCTTCTTCTTCTTTGGCTTCTCGTCAGCAGGAGCAGCAGCAGCGGCAGCAGCAGCCGACGCCAACTGGGCGACGTCAACTTCGCCCACATTGGCAGCATTGGCCACACTGGCGATGTCCTCACCTTCGATCTCAGAGATCCGCTTCAAGGTCTCTCCCAAGCTTTGCAAGGCATCGCTGGGGTCGGCCAGAGTATCGTCAGACACGAGCTTGTAGAAGTTGACGGTGGCAGCGGCAGCGTCTTGGGCAGCCTTGGATAATTCGAAAAGGGATGCCACGAGAGAATCCTTTGCTGTTTTGAGGTCGGACATGTTTGGTGTGTGTATGGAGTCTCGCTACGCTAGTGAAGAACGGTGGTGGGAAATTAAAGGATTGGTGGGAATTGAGGGGGGTAGGGACGTCCACGGGCGAGCGAGCGTGACGGTGCCGCGCCAGCGTTTCGTGCTATTTCTGCGGTGCGAGGCGGCACTGGCCAGAACCGTGGTACCGGGAGGGGGGTTACCCGGCTTCTGTGCGCGCGTTTGTTGTTGTTGCACCTGTTTGGGCGCTAGGGGCGGGCGCGGTAGCGGTAGCGGGAAAGTTATGAGCTTAGGTGGTGGCGGTAGCGGGAGCTGGGGGATACAAGCGGTAGTGGTACCGGCGACTAAGTGGTCAGGGAGTGATTGTAGTAACATCGGAACTGTGCGGATCGGTACTACACGAATGTCACTACAGTATCCTTCTACTGCAATCCCTTCTACTGCAATCCCTTCTACTGCAATCCCTTCTACTGCACGATCGAACTACTCGCGGTAGATGTTTGTAGTGACTCTGTGCTGGTGGACACTCTCGCAGTGGGCCAGTGCTGTGCGGTGCGATCTCTACCACGAATTCACCGGGCATAACTCAATAACAAACCAGAAACGTTACAACATCCACGGTGTAGAACAGTGTGCTGGTAGTGATAATTCAAGTAAGATAGGACATTAGTTAGATGAGTAGCTGTTTAGGTTGTAGCTTTCTTTATTGACTCGATTTCTTGTCTTGATTTTTGCAATTTTTTGAAACCTTTCTGTAAAAATACAATGTACGAGCTTTTACCAACAACTAGTGAAACATATTAAGTAAAAGTTTCAGGCGAAATTACATTTGGTAATTGATGAATTTAGTGTAATACCATCCTGCTATATTATGTATTGACCAGCAGCTATACACCAATAATCGAATTTGAATAGACATGGATAATCCTCACTACTCAGGGTGCAAAACGCACTACGAACTCTCTACCAATTGTATTCCTATTGATATATTATGCATAAAACCGCAACGTGCACAGACTGCAACTCATCCAGTCAGTCTTATTTGAGCCCCATGAACCTTTCGCTCGATCCATGCTCTTGCTGAAAAGCACTTTTTGCAATCATTCCAAAGCGAATGTAATTGTCCCTTCATCCTTCCTTCACATTGCAAATGAGGCCACTTTTCGGGGCCTATCACGACCTTCCCCTTATTGTGCTTCTGCCATTTACTTGACACCCCCTCCGCTCCACCTCTTCACGCCTTTTGGCTGTACGTTTTCCCTATCCACTTATTTGTGGCATTTTACCCCAGGTCTTGGGCGCGCACGTCCAACCATCTCATTTCTGGTACCATCCGCCATCAACACCGCCAATGAGACCCCAATACACCCTAGCACTTCCTGGACAAGGAGTTGTCCGCAGCACGCTATTGTCTCCGTACAAGAAGTACAGATCGCTCTACAAGCCCCTATTACAGGAGATCGACAGTGCGTTGAACGAGCCTATTAGCATCCACCTCGAAGCCGAGAATGGAGCTTCGGAGTGGCTCCAACACACCTCCAATGCCCAGCCTGCGATCCTCGCCACCTCCTACATCATCCACCATATCCTCAAGCATGAGCATGGCATCGATTTGGCTGGGAATGCGCTGTACCTCATGGGACACTCTCTTGGCGAGTACACTGCTCTTGTGCTTAGTGGAGTGTTTGATCTTGCATCTGGGGTCCAAATAGTCCGCAAACGGGGCCAATTGATGGAGGACGTGGTAGAATCAGCATCTGGCGCTGCTGGGGCTTCAGGGAATGAGACTAAACCGGGGTACTCGATGCTGGCTCTTCTTTTTGCCAGTAGCCACAAGCTCCTACCAGTGCGAGCTCGCGCAATCGAACAGGGCCTTCTTGCCAACGACAACTCCAGCACCCAGCTCGTGATCTCCGGTGAAACTGGTGCCGTGGACAAGTTTATAGAATCTGCCAATAGTGCCTCGAGGATAATTTCTCGAGCCACTCGTCTCCCGGTTAGTATTCCGTTCCATAACCGCATTCTTGCACAGATCGAGCCAGCATTGGCCAACTACATTAACACATTCAAGCACAGCGAACCAGCAGTGCCTATTGTGTCCAACCTCACTGGGAAACCTGTACTGGATGCTGCGTCTGCGATCGCCAATGTGGTACTCCAGACCCACAGCACGGTTCAGTGGGCACAATCGGTGGATTTCGTGCACCAGCAAGGCGTGGACCAAATGGTGTGCTTAGGGCCCGGAAAGGTGCTCGAGGGTCTCTTGCGCAGGAGCAGCATACTGGGAATTGCAGTGGATACTCCAGATACATTTGGTGGGTTGAGTGAATTCTTCAACCAACTGTAATGGAATTTTCGTACCTCACCTGAACCAGAGATCACAGAAAACCATTAGTTGAGTATCATCCAAAATCTTGATGATTAGAAATAGTTTAGTGGTTTGTTCACGAGAGGATCTTTCCCAGTGTTCGCTGCAGTGGTGCTGTGATTCTTTCTTTCAATCATGCTCAAGAGGCGAGACATCCCAGCCTACTGCTACACCATGAATTCTTAAATTCGCTTTTAGACCAAATTACCGACACCAGCATTACGGTCACCCGACCAAGACGACCTAGGACTCTAATTGGAAAGATTCCGTGAAATTGGACTCTGGGGTGAAAATATCAATTTCAAAATTCATATTCAAATATAATACCGACCAAGTAGAAAAGTCATACTTGACGATATTCGTGCCGTTTTACCACACAACTCGAAACTTGTACTAGATATTTCAAAGAATTGATGAAGTCTCGCATATGCTTACAAGTATTAACCGTAGATTGTCAAGTATTAATGCTACATTCATAAGCAGTCGTTCTGATCCAAAACTTTTCTGGAAAGATAAAGAGATTAATAACTCTTTTCGATGAGTTTCGCTTCAAGGTCTACCAGCGGACCATATATTAGATGATTATGGATAGCCAAGAAGATTTCTGAAGCTATTGTATATATACCTAATAGACTAGAAAATGATACAAATTACCACTGTAAAAAGGTCTTAGGAGGTTCCAAAGAAAATTTAGTACCTGAGCATATGACCAAATTATTTTATTTATCGTTATGGACTTATGTCGCACAACCTACCTACTACTTTTATCACTGCTTAGAGCACCAGGGTTGTTTTATAGTAACGCTTTTGAGAAACCACCGCTCACTTGTTAGAATTACGAAGTCACCTTTCATTTCGTCAAATTTATCTACTTCTACGTATTGTCGAAGAGGGATGCTTCCCCGAGTAGTGAAGTTAGGATGTTTCATCCCACCTGCTGTAGTTCAGAAATATTTGCCCAACCTCTGAAAACTCCCGTTTATCGCGATAAAGCGCCGTTTTCGGCACGGCTACTGGCACCTAAACTCCGGAGTTATCGGGCCCTCCACCATGCTCTATCCACGCTGATACCATCACTACCACCACCACCACCACCACGCCCCCTCCTCCAGTAAGCACCGCCGTCTCTACCAGCCCCGTGCTCTCGTCCCATCCCATCTCTAACCACCCCAGTCGTAACCACGCACGTGAGATCACCGCGTTTTCCCGACTCATTTTTTATCACCTGGCGGCACCGAGTCAAACAAATTTCACTATAAAGCTGGAGTAATTCGCAGCACTTTATTCCCACCAAAACATCTACAGTAATCCGCAATGATTATCGATGGCAAGGCTATTGCCTTAGACGTTAGGACCAAGATCCATGAGGAAATCCGTGCCATCCAGGCCAAATCTGCCGACTTCAAGCCCAGCTTGACCATCATCCAGGTAGGCGCCAGAGCCGACTCCACCACCTACGTCAAGATGAAGTTGAAGGCTGCCGAGGAAGCTGCCATTGCATGCAACATCATCAACTTGCCAGAGTCTGCTACTGAATTTGAGTTGTTGAACCACGTGCAGAAGCTCAACGAGTCCGTGGACGTGGACGGTATTTTGGTGCAATTGCCTTTACCTGCCCACATCGACGAGGCCAAGGTCACATCCGCAGTGTTGCCTGATAAGGACGTCGACGGCTTCGGACCCTTCAACGTGGGCGAGTTGTCCAAAAAGAACGGTGAACCAACCTTCTTGCCGTGTACTCCAAAGGGGATCATGGAATTGTTGGCGAGATACAACGTCCAAATCGACGGTGCTAACGCCGTTGTCTTGGGAAGATCCGACATTGTGGGTAAGCCAGTTGCCAGCTTGTTGACCAAGGCCAATGCCACCGTCACCACTCTTCACTCCAAGACCCCCCAGGCCCAACTTGAGTTGTTCTTGAGCCAAGCCGACATCGTGGTGGCTGCCATTGGCCAGCCAGCCTTTGTCAAGGGCGAATGGTTGAAAGAAGGCTCCGTCGTGATTGACGTGGGTACCAACTTTGTCGACGATGCCACCAAGAAGAGCGGCTCCAGAATGGTTGGTGATATCGACTTCGAATCTGCTAGCACTAAGGCCGCATTAATCACCCCAGTCCCAGGTGGTGTGGGTCCTATGACCGTCGCCAGCTTATTGGAAAACGTGGTCATTGCCGCAAAGAAGCACCACGTCAAGAACAACGCTACCCCAAAGTTCACCAACCCTTTGAAATTGAACTTGGTCAAGCCAGTCCCATCCGATTTCGAAATCTCCAGAGCCCAACAACCAAAAAAGATCGATCAAGTCGCTTATGAATCTGGTATTTTAGACAGTGAATTAGAATTGTTTGGTTCGTACAAGGCCAAGGTTGGTTTGCATCTTTTGGAAAGATTGAAGAACAAGAAGAACGGTAAGTACGTCTTGGTCACCGGTATCACACCTACTCCTTTGGGTGAAGGTAAGTCCACCACCACTGTTGGATTGGCCCAAGCTTTGGGTGCCCATTTGAACAAGAACGTCTTCGCCAACGTCAGACAGCCTTCTATGGGTCCAACCTTCGGTATCAAGGGTGGTGCTGCCGGTGGTGGTTACTCCCAAGTTATCCCTATGGACGAATTCAACATGCACGTTACTGGTGATATTCATGCCATCACCATGGCCAACAACTTGTTGGCTGCTGCCATCGACACCAGAATGTTCCACGAAAGCACCCAAAAGGACGGTCCTTTGTACAAGAGATTGGTTCCAGCCAAGAAGGGAACCAGAAGCTTCTCCCCATCCATGTTGAGAAGATTGGCCAAGTTGGGAATCAACAAGACCGATCCAGATAGCTTGACCCCAGAAGAAATTACTCAATTCGCCAGATTGGACATTGATCCAGAAACCATCACCTGGAGAAGAGTTGTGGACTGTAACGACAGATTCTTGAGAGGTATCACTGTTGGTGAAGCTGCCACCGAGAAGGGATTCACCAGAAAGACCGGTTTCGACATCACTGTTGCTTCCGAGTGTATGGCCATCTTAGCCTTGGCCAACTCCTTGGAAGACATGAGAGAAAGATTGGGTAACATGGTCATTGCTTCTTCAAAGGCCGGTGTTCCAATCACTGCCGAAGACATTGGTTGTGCTGGTGCCTTGACTGCTTTATTGAAGGACGCCATCAAGCCTAACATCATGCAAACCTTAGAGGGTACTCCAGTGTTTGTTCACGCTGGTCCATTTGCCAACATCTCCATTGGTGCCTCCTCCATTTTGGCCGATAAGATGGCATTGAAGTTGGCAGGTACTTCTCCTGACTTGTCTGAAGAAGAAAGAAAGGAGCAAGAGGGATACGTCGTGACCGAAGCCGGTTTCGATTTTACCATGGGTGGTGAAAGATTCATCAACATTAAGTGTCGTTCCTCGGGCTTGGTTCCTGATGTGATTGTCATTGTTGCCACTGTGCGTGCATTGAAGGTCCACGGTGGTGGTGCCGAAGTCAAGGCCGGTGCACCATTGGCCGCAGAATACACTCAAGAGAACGTCGAGTTCTTGCGTGCTGGCTGTGCCAACTTGGCCAAACACATTTCTAACGCCAAGTCATACGGTTTGCCCGTTGTTGTGGCCATCAACAAGATGTCTTCCGATACCGATAGAGAGCACGACGTCATCAGAGAAGAGGCATTGAAGGCCGGTGCTGCTGATGCCATTGTTTCCAACCATTGGGAAGAAGGTGGTTTGGGTGCGGTTGACTTGGCCAGAGGAGTCATTGAAGCCGCCAACTCCGACGATAAGCACTTCAAGTTCTTGTACGACACTGCCCCATCTGTGGAGGAGAAGATTGCCACCATTGCTAGAGAGATGTACGGTGCTGGCGAGGTTGAATTTTCTCCAGAGGCCCAAAAGAAGATCGACACATACACCAAGCAGGGTTTCGGCAACTTGCCTATCTGTATTGCCAAGACCCAGTACTCGTTGTCGCATGATGCTGCACTCAAGGGTGTTCCAACCGGATTCAAGTTCCCTATCAGAGACGTGCGGGCGTCGATCGGAGCCGGCTACTTGTACGCGTTGGCCGCCGAGATCCAGACCATTCCTGGCTTGCCTACCCACTGTGGTTTCATGAACGTGGAGGTCAACAAGGACGGTGAAATCGACGGTTTATTCTGATTCGTTTAAAAAGTTCAACACTAATGATTCACGATATTTCTTCTCAGTATTTAGTTCAACCGTAATTTACATTTTGCAATCGAAACTGTAGGCCCGGGCACTGAGCCTATGATACAAATCACTAACAGGCCACGGTTTGTAAAATCGGGTCAGGCCATGAGCATTCTCATGGCAACGCCAGTGGCCCTATGTGTGAGAGCCAACGTTTTACAGATGCTGGTAGCAAATAGCGAGCCTCTAGTGCCAGCAGTCGCTGTTCTTTCTACCACCGCACCACCCCACGGTGGTGGCAATTCCGTAGCGCGAACGAGCACTGAGTCATCAGTGGGACCAGAGAGCCAATTGTCGCTAAGTGCTGTATCCCCAGTACGACACTCTAGTGTATCACCTCCTTTTACGAGTCCCAGCGGACACCACCGCCACCATTTCTAATCTTCTTCTACGCTATCGCTTCCCTTACTACCGCCATTAGTCTCTCTATTCTTGCTCTCTCCCTGTACTCACCATTCTCGCACTGGCCCCGGGAGAGTAGGGAGCTTGGCGTCCGAGCATTCCAGCCGCCGGCCCTCCCCTAGCCCGCCCCTGGACCACCACCACCACCAGTGTCTGGCCCGCTCGTCCGTACCACCCACCTCACCCTAGATTACCGTGCTAAAAACCCGCGTCGTGGCACTGTCTGTCCTGCTACTCTCACTATCCGGGAACCATCCTTCACCGTTTTACGCAGCCGCTCCCTGGCCAATCCCTAGCAAAAATTATTGGAAAAACGAAAAAGTATCAGGGTCAAAGGTACTACACACCACCACTTCTACCCACAATTACCATCCAGGGACCCCATCAACGCCTCTAGAGTTGCAATCCCACCCCATACCTGCATCGCCATGTACAGCATCAGAAATTTGAGACCTTGTGTCAGATCTCTCTCCACGGGGGCAAGATTGGCCTCGATAAGACTCACCAGCCAATCGGTATGGAAGAACGCCATACAATCGCCTGCTGCGTTGCCCAGATTGACCAGCGCCAGAGCTACCTCTTTCCGTGGCTATAGTGTCTTGACTGCCACCCCAGACGCTAAGATTTACAAGTATGACGAAGTCAAGCAGATTGCCAGCTCCCCCGACAAATTCCCCAATACCGTGTTGGTCGACGTGAGAGAACCAGTCGAGTTCTTGGACGGCCACATCCCTGGTGCCATTAACGTCCCCTTCAAATCATCTCCTGGTGCATTGGACTTGTCTGAAGAAGAGTTCCAAGAACACTTTGGCTTCGCTAAGCCCACCGACGACAAGGAATTGGTGTTCTACTGCTTGGGAGGCGTCAGATCGGCTGCTGCCGAGGAGTTGGCCGCCACCTTCGGCTACAACAAGAGAGGTAACTACATCGGATCATGGGAAGACTGGGTGGAGCACGAAAACAAGTCTCAATAGACGAGTTCCTCTGTTTAATGTAAATACTTCTAGATCTGTGTTCTGCCGGCTACATGGTAGTCTAATGTACGTTTAATAAGAAAGATCTTTTGATACTCAATGCAACTCGTAGAGGAGGGTACTCCTGAGTAGATACTAGGAGTCATGCTCAGTAGACCAAGGGAATTAATTACGTAGATTTTAGCAAGATGAATAGATCTAGATTTGGCAGATTATTACTCCTACGTGGACATGCTGAATCAAGTTTATTATTCATCAATCGTAGACTATTACTATGTGGACTATCCTAATTACCTCTGAATTCCAATTGCCTGAATTCCTTACCCAATCTTCTCTTTCTCTTTCTCTCCATGACCTTCTCTCTTTGAGATGCCTTCATGCCTTCGAACTTGGCCTTTTGGATCAACTTCCGTTGCTCGCTCTTCTTCAAGAAGTATGGTTTGCTTTGATTGCCGTCCTTGAAGCCCTTCAACTGCAGTCTCTTGTGGTCGGCCAAGATCTTAGCCTCCAAGTCTCGGTTCTTCATGGTGTCCAAACGTGACTTCAAAGATTGCAACCGTAACTGGATGTCGTCTCTCTCGTGGTTCGATAGTAATCTCTGGGATTTCTTGTCTTTCAAAATGGCTTGCATAGATTCGACCTCCTTATGTCTGTATTCGTCCAAGAATGCATAGTCTTTACGGGTTTTGGCCAAGTCGGCCTTACCATATGCTGGGTCGAATCTGATATCTGTATGCAAGGTGCTTTTGGTTTCCAAGCCAGGAATGTCTCTTATACGCGACACCGGACGTTTGGATGACGACTCGGTGGGTGCATGCTTGTTCTTCTTTGGGGTCTTTGTGAATCTCTTCTTGGACGAGCTCTGCCTGGGAGGAGCATCGGAGTCCGAGTCGGACTCCGACTCAGATTCCGAGTCTGATTGGTCCTGCTGGTGCTTCAACTTTTCTTGCGCCGCATTCAAGGCACCGAACGAGAGTGTGGAGTACTCGTCATCGCTGTCGTCGTGCAGCCGTCTGGCGGAGGTGGTTCTGGACATGTTGGGGAGGTAGATGGGCCCCAAAAATTGTCAAGAATGCGATGGCTGGGCACGTGCGTCCAGGCACGCGATAATCAGGCACCCAGAGGAATTTGACACCTGCGTCGTGCGCCCGTCAATAACGTGTCATAAACACCGTCAGGTCCTACCTATCAGCCTTCCTGGCAGCCTGGGGGCCAGCCAGGATCTCGACCTCCAACCTCCACTCGGTACTGGGGGCTTCCCCTCAGCCCAGCACCCCCCGGCACTTCTCGGAACCGCTCGCGGGCCCCGGCTCCCCGACACTACCCGGCACTCCTCCCCACTGCGAAACATCCCTGCCGCACTAGCGTCCCCGTGGTAAATTTTTTCGATACGGACAGCTCTACACACCTGTTGAGTTTTCTTCAATACTTGTCTAAAACGATAATTGTCACATCATGTTGTCTAGAACCATTGCCAGAGCTTCAAGAGTACGTGTGGTGCATTTGGCGTGATGGAGCACGCCAGAAATCCTGAATTGATTCCACAAACAACACCCCACGAATGTTGCTAGATCCACCAACACGCCAAACACTAGCCGAGTTGCGGCACGACGAGCTGGAAATACCAGCAGGAAACGACCAGCTTGTCCTGAACAGGCCCAGGGTGGTGTTAGAGTGGCAGTGTGGGCGTTTTGCCCAGTTGACGCCAGCAATTGCGGTTGGCACGGATCGTGGATCCAGATCTCCTGACCCTATACTAACATCTAGTCTGTTACTCAACAGAAGAGATTCTTGTCTTTACATGAATACCGTTCTGCTGCTCTTTTAAAGTCTTACGGTGTCGGTGTCCCTAACGGTGACGCTGCCACCACCGCCCAAGGCGCTTACGACATTGCCAAGTCGTTGGGTACCAACGAATTGGTCATCAAGGCCCAAGCCTTGACTGGTGGTCGTGGTAAGGGTCACTTCGACTCCGGCTTGCAAGGTGGTGTCAAGTTGATCTCTTCTGCTGAAGAAGCTAAGGACTTGGCTGGCCAAATGTTGGGTCACAAGATCATCACCAAGCAAACCGGTGCTGCTGGTAAGGAAGTCACTGCCGTCTACGTCGTCGAAAGAAAGGACGCCAGAACCGAAGCCTACGTCGCTATCTTGATGGACAGATCCACCCAATTGCCAATCATCGTCGCTTCCTCCCAAGGTGGTATGGATATCGAAGGTGTTGCCGCTGAAACCCCAGATGCTATCAAGACCTTCCCAGTTCCTTTGGAAGAAGGTGTTACCGATGCTTTGGCCACCGAAGTCGCCTCCGTCTTGGGCTACACCGACGCTGCTATCCCAGAAGCTGCCAAGACCATCCAAAACTTATACAAGGTTTTCACCGAACGTGACTGTACCCAAGTTGAAATCAACCCATTGTCTGAAACCCCAGACCACAAGGTCTTAGCCATGGATGCCAAGTTAGGTTTCGATGACAACGCTTCTTTCCGTCAAAAGGAAGTTTTCTCTTGGAGAGACACCACCCAAGAAGACCCACAAGAAGTTGAAGCTGCTGAATACGGCTTGAACTTCATCAAGTTGGACGGTAACATCGCCAACATTGTCAACGGTGCTGGTTTGGCCATGGCCACCATGGATATCATCAAGTTATACGGTGGTGAGCCAGCCAACTTCTTGGACTGTGGTGGTACTGCCACCCCACAAACCATTGAAAAGGCTTTCGAATTGATCTTGTCTGACAAGAAGGTCAACGGTATTTTCGTTAACATTTTCGGTGGTATCGTCAGATGTGACTACGTCGCTGAAGGTTTGATTGCTGCCACCAAGAACTTCAAGTTGGACATCCCAGTTGTCGTCAGATTGCAAGGTACCAACATGGCCAAGGCCAAGGAATTGATTGACAACTCTGGTTTGAAGTTGTTTGCCTTCGAAGACTTGGACCCAGCTGCCGAGAAGATTGTGGAATTGTGCCCAAAGAACTAAATAGGTTAGTATAGAAATCTATATTGAGTGTTGAGAAGAGTGTAGAGCATTGTTAGTACGCTGGATAGGGAAAGAAGATAAGTCGAGTAATTGCATCATGGCGAAATTGCTGACCATAATTGAAAACCTATACTTTGACCTTTTGAACATGACCCAAATTCATGACTTGTTGGCGGAATGCCACCCACACCTGAAGACATCGTTACAGCGGATGACCCGCTATTTTTGTAACGAGAAAGACGATGAGACCAAGATGGTGAGCTACCATGTGCTGCTGATTCCATGTGATCTTCTTCACTGGCAATAAACTACATGCCTGCCTTTCTACAGTCTAATTGATGGGGTGAACTCTTCACAGGAGCTTGTACTTTTGCTGGAAATCCCCTCCTGAACTCATTACTGGCGTGCCTATTAATATTAGTGTGCTCACCTCGTTGGGTAGTTAAATCTAAATTATACCTTGAGACTCGAAAGGCTTCCAGGAAGACCACAAAACGGCCACACTATGCCACACACCCGTCGTAGCCCCAACACTGTCCTGAAAACCAATTCATAATCGACTAAACATTTCACATTCATTCTCACTTTTTGACCTCTCCAACCTAGTCCGCGTGCCACAAAACGGAGTTGCCACTCACTCGACCAAACAAAATTCAGTGCCACCTACAAGACAGTTCCACCATACACACAATTGACCCACCAATCACAGCCTATCAACATGTTCTTGACAAGAAGTGAATATGACCGTGGTGTGAGTACTTTCTCGCCAGAAGGAAGATTGTTCCAAGTCGAATACTCCCTCGAAGCCATCAAATTGGGATCCACCGCTATCGGAATCTCCACCAGTGAAGGAGTGATTTTGGGAGTCGAAAAGAGAGTGACATCGTCGTTGTTGGAACACACCTCCATCGAGAAGATCGTGGAGATCGACACCCATATCGGATGTGCCATGTCCGGGTTGACTGCCGATGCTAGATCCATGATTGACCACGCCAGAGTATCTTCATTGACCCACAATTTATACTACGACGAAGAGATCCAGGTGGAAAGTTTGACTCAGTCAGTGTGTGACTTGGCGTTGAGGTTCGGAGAGGGGGCTGGTGGAGAAAAGAGACTCATGTCCAGACCTTTCGGTGTTGCCTTGTTGATTGCCGGTGTCGACAAAGACAAGGGCCCTCAATTGTACCACGCAGAACCCTCTGGGACCTTTTACAGATACGACGCTAAGGCTATTGGATCTGGATCCGAAGGGGCCCAAGCAGAGTTACAAAATGAATACCACAAGTCCTTGACTTTGAAAGAAGCAGAGTTGTTAGCATTAAAGATATTGAAACAAGTTATGGAAGAGAAGTTGGATTGCAAGAACGCACAATTGGCCAGTGTTACAAAGGATGGAGGATTCCAAATTTACAGCGACGAAAAGACCGATGAAATTATCAAGACTTTGAATGAACAACAAGTCGATGAAGAAACTTCTTAGATTATTATATACTAGGTAGCGTAATAGTACATGTCAAACGAATGCAGCAGTATGCGTCCATTAGACGGGATATAGTTGTAATAATGCAAATGTTGGTAAGTCTGGGTGACCAGTCAGCTTTTCAGACGAAGGAAATTATCAATCAGCTTTCAGGAAAGCATCTTTCCAATCTCTCGCTCAAGGCTAGGATCAGTTTATTTTCAACTTCTCCATACCTCCTCAAACCAACAATAAATTGAGTAAGCGAGTCACCAAAATTGTCATAATAATCTTTCAAGGAGCCATTCAAGTTTTCAAATCTTACATCAATCGATTTGGGGTCCACAGACTTTTCGGTGAATTTATCAGGGAAATCTGATGCAAATCTCTCAAACAATTGCTCGTTGCACAAGATTAATATCTTTTTCAATCGGTTCAAATAATGATTATACAGAATAATCAAGTCGAAAAAATGCTTAAGATTGTCCAACAATTCCTCTTTGGTTATTAATGAATCATTGATTAGAGCATTAAGATAGCCATTTAAATTATTCATAAGATCTTCAATAGACACATGATTGTGAGTTTCTTGATTATAAAAGTTCTTTCTCTTATTTTCATGGGACAATATCTTGCTTTCAAACAAGTTTGCATTGTTATTATTGTAGTTGTTTAGAGAGGGATTCCCATGTATGGCTCTGCTATCTGTACTAGTGATTACTGAACCTAACTCAGAGTTGGATAACTGGATATCCACCTTCTCAAAATAACCGGACAATTTTTTATAGTTTGAATCTATCACCTCGTAGTTCAAATAACTTTGTAATTCATTTAAAAAATCCAGTATCCGCTTGTGAAGAATACGGCATCTAAGAATCCATTTTTTTATTCTAGGTTCAAATCCCGAATATTTCCATACTGAGGATTGATTGATATTTTGCCATGTTATGATATTAAATTTATCAAGAAACTTGATCATTATTTGTAATTTAAACATTAATTCATAGTGGTAGGAAAGTTCTCTGTTGATAATGAGATTTAATGGAAAGGGAAGATTTATGGTGAGATCAACGCTACTTATAGCGTATTCATCAGAATGATTCTGATCAAAATTGCTCTGGTTGTCCTGAGATGATGGTTGTGCTGTAGCTTGAGGGTTGATATTTTGAAATATATTCTGGAAGTTCGATTGTTGGAAGATCTGTTCATCAAATGATTGAACATTCATAATTTCCTTCGCTACCTGGTAGAAATTGGTTGTAGTGACAGAAAATACTTGGCTATTCAATAGGAATTCATGGAGGGAATTGGTATGAGACGAGTTATTCTTCACAGAACAAGAAATATCTCTGTATTGCTTTTGAACTTTTGATAAAGATACAGCATATCTATTTCTCTTCAAATCATAAAACGTCTTGTCTAGAAATTTGTCAATTTTGTAAGAATCATCAAAGAGGAATAGTGACTGGTAGTCTCGTATCACATTTCTTAAACCAAACCCTTCAAATAACAATTTCATCAAAAGTTTATTCGATCTATTGTAGAACTCATTGATCTTTAGTTCTAAATCTTTCGATATTATCTTGTCTATTGGCAGAATGGATTCGTGAAGACTTTGAAAATTGGTTATACCTGTACAAGCTCTGAATATATTGAGATATTTTCCTGTGTTTAGTATTTTCCTTTGGATTTCAATGCTAGAAAACTGATCTATCAAACCGTCAGTTCTTATTATGAACAATTCATTCCAGTAATGTTCACTTTTGCTATTGATAATTTCAAGGAACCTAGGTGGTACTTGCTTTTCGCGGATCAAAAACTCATCTGCCGTATCATTTATGTCCCCATTAATCAACCATTCATTGAGCATGACAAGATAATCCTTACTCACACTTTCAAACAAGGATGTTAAAAATTCCGATGATTTAAAGTCTCCCTTGTATACATTTATTCTTTGTTGAATAATCCTCAATACCAAACCTCCTTTGCATGAGTCGAATCTCTCACCGTTGACGTTGATATCCACAATTCCTGATTTTTTCAAGCTGGTCGTTACATTAGACAAAAAGTCCTGGAATTGGCTGGTTTTAGGTGCTGTTTGTCTTTCAACGGTAAGATCGTGGATTTGAATGGAAATCTCGTACAAATGGGTGATTTGGTCCACAACCTGATTGATCATGCTTTCGAACAAATTCAAATTGAATGTTGCATTGAATTTAAACTCCTGCTCTATTGATATTATGATTGCTTGGAATGCCTTTAAGAATTGAGTTATTTGGTTGCACAAATTTTGAATGACTGTGCCATACTGGTTGTGATCATAGATTTCCACAAATCCTTTCAAACCCGAGTAGAACTTGCCAAATCTGATCAACTTCTTGGTTATGCTCTTCAAACTGATATCGAGATGCTTAGCTATCTTGAAGTCTGGCCCTCTGACTTTTGAATCATTGTTTGTACCGTCATATCGTTCACTGTAACGGATGTAACACCCTTCGAACCCCAAACAGGCAAACAATAAATCCTTGATAATGAGTCCCTGTTGTATTTTGAGGTCGTTCACATCACTCAATGGGTATGGCCGTATTCTGTTTGGTCTCTTGGTGTTATTATTGATACAGGAGCGAATGAGAGAGGGATGATCAGAAAGAACAACTGTGTGTGACTCTCCAGGGTCTATTGATGAAATGATGCTATTCATGGTGCTCAGGTTCAGTCAAGCGTACTGGCAGGAATACGGTCGAGTGTTTATGGGGAAGGAGATGGGACTTGTAGTGCACATTGGATACGGTTATGTTTGTTGATAAACGCGTACCGCGATGAAAGTCACGTGATGCGATGAATCTACAGTTACAGAGGATCAGCTTGGAGTGTGTGGATTGATCAGGACGTTCTTGGTGCTTAATTGGCGTTCCAAAATTGCTCTAAATCGGTGACGATGAATTTGTAAATTTTTAGTTTCTAACTATTAGTATTCGTGTCGCAACCCGCGATATTATGATAACCATTCTTCATCTTCGTCATCTATTTCTAAGTCCTTCAAGAGATCTTCGGATGCAAGATCAGCTTCCTCTTGTACTTTTGTTAACCCGCATATTTCTTCGAGATACGATGTGTCGTTGAGACATTTCTTGACAAAGTCCCATCCATCTTCTTGATATTTTTGAGTCACTTGACTCGAACATGCCGAACAATACTTGTAGCTGGGAGCAAATAGTTTGTGTTGCTGGAAGTTATTCAAGAATCCGCGGATTTGATGAGGTACTTCTCCAAACTTAGATTTAGACAAGTGCTCCGCATTTTGTTTGTCTTCATGTTGAAGAATCGAAACGAATAACTCGACAGCCAAGGAAGATGCAATCAATGCCCCTCCTGGTCTGGTCACCGTACACATTTGATCCAAGGTTCGATCACTCAAACTGTCATTTGGAGCAACCACATCATTGCAGTAATAACAACCCAATTTTTGGGTCTGGTTACCATGTCTCATCACCAAATAGCTGTCGAAACCTAATGCGGCGTTGAGAACAATTTTATCTTTTGCATTACCAAGCACTGTAGGAAGCCATCTAGACTCCCTGGAGTCCATGAGTAAGAAGACCGCATCATGTTCATCAAATAGACTGGAGAGCGTATCAAAATTGCTCTTATCTTTAGTTTCATCTGTCACTGAGTGACCAATCATTGGGACTTCAAGATTGACACCTCGAGCTTTAACACCCGGAAAAATCTCTTTTAGAGCTTCAGCAGCTCTGATTGCTTTGTACTGACCTTGCCCATTATCACTGAAACAATCGTTGAAGCTGAATAATGGCTGCCTGACGGGATTCGAGTAAGAGATTCGCCCGTTATCCACGAAAGTAATCTGTCTTACTCCCCAACCCATCAAGGCTCTGGCCACATAACTACCAAGGGTGCCTGCACCCAACAATAGTACCTTCTGATTTTTGATAATTTCAAGATCCAATTCAGGAGCGATTCTCCACTTCATTAACTTCAAGTTGAGTTCCACAGCTTGTTCTGCCAACTGAGTTGGATCAATCAATAATCCTAAATCGGCCAACTTGGGTCCTAACTTACCTTGGCCAGTTCTTTCCCATCCTGTGACTTTGTAGTTGTTAGTTATAGGCTCACCCACTTGCAAATGAACTTCAAAAGAAGAACCATCGTTTCTGTAGACTAGAACATCCACTTCCTGGAAGCCATGATGACCAAGGAAAAACAAGTAGTTCTTGAGCTGGATACCTGGGATTTTGTCCTTGCTCAAGCAAGTATCAATGAATACGAAGTGACTGGACTTTTTGGAGATGTTGGATACCAATTCGCCCTCAATTAGTTGCAACATCTGAGTGTATGGCTCTGATGCAATGTGGCTTTCAACCAACCTGATATACTCTTCCTTTGCAGTGTTCTGACGGGTAGCTGTCCATTTGGAGCTGAAGGTAGGATACGCCACCCAGTAGTAGAATTTATACTTCTTCAAGTCTGAGAAGCTCAACACGTAGAATTGGTTGAACTTCCTGTAGTCCAAGCTAGTATTCTCGAACATTGAAGCGTGGGTGGCTTCACCCCATTCCCTTAAGAGGGCCTGCTTATCGATCAGTTTGAACTCTTCGATGGTGTTTACGTTATAAATTAGGCCCTCAAGCACGACATTGGCGTTATCCTGCGAAGTGCCAGAAAAGCTCTCATGGTCCAAGTTGATCAATGGAACGTCATTGAACTTGTTCAACTTCGTGGGGTGGATGGTGAACCCGTTGAGGGTACGTTTGGAGGCGTCAAGCTTGAACTCATCCAATTTCAACTGGGAGAGTTTGGTGAAGAACGACGACTCCACGAACGAGCTCAACGGGGTGAACTTCTGTGGTTTGGCTGTTTCAAGATTGGTAGCCATTGCAAGTGTGAAGGTGTGGTTGTCAGAGCCAAATAGATACTGACCCAAATTGTGCGATAAGACCGTTCTGCAGGGAAATCAGCTCCCGCGCAGGTCCGCCACCGTGCCACCGTAGTGCGGCAGTACCACGGGAGGGGAGGGGCTGGGACTACTGTCACTAAATCACTCCCTACTCTGGTACTGCGCTACGCACCAACGCCCTAATCACTGGCAGTAACGCCTATTACTCATTTCTACAATACTTCGCAGTGGCTCGCACCGGCCATTCACTTTGGTGACCTCTATTACTATACAACTTACTCCTCCGCCATTGGGGTGTCCTCCAAGTTCATCTCGTCCAACTCGTCCAACAACTCGTCGATGGCAATCTCAGGCGCATCTTCGTCCTCGTCGATATCGTCCTCCTCAACAGCCTTTGGACCTTCACCGTGCTTGTACAAGTTGACGGTCTGTCTCAATTCTTCGTCTTCTTCCAATTCTTGTAAGAACAATTCGTAGTCTCTCTCGGCACGTTCTTGTTCCTGTCTGGCTTGTCTTGAGTCGTCGTTGGCAATGATGTCGTTGTGTTCCTTGGCCATTCTCTTCAACTTCCATTGTCTGTTCTTGGACTTCTTGGACTTTCTGGCGTAGTGCTTCTTGACCAACACAACCTCGGGGGTATTGCCGGAGTCCAAGGTGTCCCACAAGTCGGAATTGAAGTTGGCGTTGGACAAGTAGTATCCCAAACACGAATCACCTGGGTGCAAAATCGCACCCAAGTGCGATCTGACGTAGAACGAGTGGTCGTTGACTCCCATGTCCACGGCACGGCACACCTCGACATCAGCCAACACATGCTTACCTCTGACATCACCAGTGGGCTCAACGTCCAAGACGACGAACTCTACCAACTGGGTGACGTCCAACAATGCAGGGAATGGACTTCTCCAGTACACGGATGCAGATATATCGGCGGTTTTCAAGGTGTTGACATCGAGAAACTGTATCATGTTGGAGATCTTGGAACACAACACCAATTGGGGGATGTTACCCATGGAGTTGGCCAACTTCTTGGGCAACACCACAAGGTTGTCTCTGCATATTGGGGCTATTTCGATGGAGAATGTAAACTTGTATGAGGAGGAACCAGCATGGATATCGGTACTGACTAATTCTTCCGACTTTTTGTTCTTCAATGGGACCACTGCAGATAAGAAATCGACCATCTTGGCGGCGTGGTTTCTTTGGGCATAGTAGAAGTCCAAACCGTCCTTGGCTTCCTTGATCGAGATGGTGTCGACATGTGCATTATGCTTCAAAATCAATTGTTCAAGATATAAGAAGGTTCTCTTGTGGGCAACCTTTTGTCTTATTTGAACCGCGGCTCTCCATGTGTTGGTGGTGTACGATTTGGCACAGTCGGGACATTGCATGGCAACAACCACGTATTCGACCTCAAAACTTTGCTGGACAATGGTGTTGGTCATGGCTTCACCCTGGACAGTCAACTTGATTCTGATACGACGAGAGTGAGGCTCTGTCCAGATAAACGAAGCATCGATCAATCTGACTTTGCTCAACCCCTTCAATTTTCTCAAACACAAGGCCAAAAGTTCTCTGGATTCCAACTCGGCCCGGATCCACTGGGTTGGGGGTTGTAAGAAACGCTCACAGTTTCTGCAGAACGAGATGTTGGCTTCTCTGGGGATACCTTCGGTGATATCCACCGTTAACTTGATACAGTCGTAACACATCACCATTCCGGCGGACCCATCCATGGGCACACCACAGTTGCAACACAAGACGGTGGCTGGACCACCATGCTGGTGGTCATGAGTGGCGCTTAACTGGGTATAGTTTGACATTAGGTAGAAAAGCTGATGGCAAAGTCTGGTGTAAAAGTATGATACTTGGAAAATCTTACTCATCGGGCCTATGTGCAGGCCGCAGGTTGATGGCATGGGGCTGTGTGCAGGTGGCCACTTTCCACTATACAGGACACTCGCTCTCCACCGATAGGTGTTTGTTTCTATATCACTGGTGACATCATAATGGTGGATAGAAAAAGAACAGCAGTCGTTAAGTCGGAGGATGAGGATGATGATGACGTTCCATTGAACAAGAAGGTGAAGGTTGAAGTCAAAGATGAAGAGGATGAAGACGACGACGACGACGACGATGATGAGGAAGAGGACGACGAGAACGGGACTGCAGAACCAAAAGACGAAGCTAAGACCGAAGAGAACGACGAAGAGGATGAGGAAGACAACGACGAAGAAGACGAGGCAGAGGAGGAGCGCAAACGCATCACCAATTTCAACTTTGATGGTGTCACCTACTCGTTCAAAGAAAGACCGTCTGTGATCGAGGAAAAAGATGGCAAAATCGAGTTCAGAGTGGTCAATAACGACAATACTAGGGAAAACTTGATTGTGTTGACGGGGTTGAAGAACATTTTCCAGAAGCAATTGCCCAAAATGCCCCGAGAGTATATTTCCAGATTAGTGTACGATAGATCACACTTGTCCATGGCTGTGGTGAGAAAGCCGTTGACTGTGGTCGGAGGAATCACATATAGACCATTCAACAACAGAGAGTTTGCCGAGATTGTCTTCTGTGCCATCTCATCCACCGAGCAAGTGCGTGGTTACGGTGCACATTTGATGAATCATTTGAAAGACTACGTCAGAGCAACATCGCCTATCAAGTACTTTTTGACGTATGCTGATAACTACGCCATCGGGTATTTCAAAAAGCAAGGATTCACCAAAGAAATTTCCTTGGATAAGTCCGTATGGATGGGATACATCAAGGATTACGAGGGTGGTACCCTAATGGAGTGTTCGATGTTGCCGTCAATCTTAAGGTATCTTGATTCGGGTAAGATTCTTCTACTTCAAAAAGCAGCAATTGAGAAGAAGATCAAACAAAGATCCAAATCACATGTGGTCAGACCAGGATTACAGATATTCAAGACAAGCAAGAACGTCAAGCTCGACCCAAGTGATATCCCAGGGCTCGTGGAAAGTGGCTGGCTGGATGAGATGGACAAATTGGCACAGAAACCAAAGAGGGGTCCCCACTATAACTTCATGGTGACGTTGTTTTCAGAGTTGAGTAGTCATGCTTCGGCCTGGCCATTTGCGGTTCCTGTCAATAAGGAAGAGGTGGCAGACTACTACGAGGTCATCAAGGAGCCCATGGATTTATCTACGATGGAACTGAAGTTGGAGAACAACAAATATGAAACTTTCGATCAATTCTTGTACGATGCTAGGCTTATTTTCAACAATTGTCGGTCTTATAACAGTGAGACCACCACATATTATAAGCATGCAAACAAATTGGAGAAGTTCTTCAACAACAAGATTAAGGAGAGTGCAGAATACTCTCACCATCTCGAATGAGCATTCACTATTCTGGGAATAAGAATGTTAGCTCTGTATTAATAGACGACATAATGAGTAGATCAAGTCTGAGCGTAGCATGAAGAAAACCTGTAGTGTAGCATTGGGAAAGAAGAGCTTACCACGTGCTCTTCTTTTGAAGTATTAAGTATTATAAGATAACTAATCTCTAAAGGAGAGAACATAGGTGTGGCTTCCATTAAAATAAATCATTATGGATGTAGTCTTCTCAATGCAATATTAAATCGGAGTATTCCAGACTGTTAGCGTCCACAGAAAATGATCTCATCTGCAACATTTCTGGGGAAGCTCCCTCAAAGCATTACTGAACAAACTCAGGAATAGGTCATCGTTGGACCCATTCACAGACGTCCATTGGCTGTGCAAGAAGTCTGGATACTGCAATGTATTCGTGCAATGCTGGTCTAACTGGTGGCTCACGGTTTGCTCAACCTGCACAAAAATCAGGATAATTGCGATCTATAACCATTCACTCCACCTATACTTTATCACCATGCCATCCGTGTACGCCTACTCCGAATCCACAGACGTTGCCAATTCCGTGGGAAGTCATGTGTTGGCCCTCCAAAACGCCTCTTTGAAGCGTGGTTCCACCTTTAAGATCGCTTTGTCTGGAGGCTCTTTGGGCAAAGTGTTGAAGAAGGCATTGATTGATAACCCAGAAATTGCTCAACAAGTGAAGTGGGACCAATGGGAGGTTTATTTCAGCGACGAGAGATTGGTTCCTTTGGACCACCCAGACTCAAACTATGGCTTGTTCAACGAATTGGTATTGGCCAACTTGCCAGCCGGTACTCCAAAACCAAAGGTCAACACCATTAACACCGACTTGTTGACTGGACAAGATGGACAAGTTTCCGGGGCTGATGCTGCCAAGGATGCTGAGATCGCCAAGGACTACGAGGCAAAGTTGCCAAAAGACGTCAAGCTCGATTTGGTGTTGTTGGGATGCGGACCTGACGGCCACACATGCTCGTTGTTTCCAGGACACCAGTTGTTGAACGAAAGAAACCAGCTAATTGCCTACATCAGCGACTCTCCCAAGCCTCCTCCCAGAAGAATCACCTTCACTTTCCCTGTTCTCGAAAAGGCCACTTCCATTGCATTCGTTGCCGAAGGCGCTGGAAAAGCTGCTATTTTGAAGGATATTTTCAACGACCCATCGAGCAAGTTGCCATCCAAATTGGTGAACCAGATCAAGGGTGTTGATGTTGCCTGGTTCGTGGACACCAGTGCTATTGAAGGCGTCGACATCGTTCCTTCCAAGTACTGAAGACCAACTTTATAATATAAGGCCATCATCTAGATTTACGGCTTAATACAAATGGATCTGACCTAAAGACGTAGTCATCAGCTAATTCAGTTAATAACTAGTCGTAAGAGTAGAAGTCCTCATGGAGTAAATAAAAAAATACCAAATGAGTTAGGACATTCGAGTTACAGACGAGTATCTAATGGTGTAGAGATGCTTGTCTACAATTTGCTGATCCTTCAAGGCTAGCCTCTTTTATAGCTGGTTCTATTCAGGGTCTCGGTGGTCCCGTGATGTGCGCTTACATAATTGCGACTCACCTCATAATCCAGTCTCCTTAACATTACACTGTATCAAGAATGGGTAAGTATACGATGCACACGGCCACGGCAAAGTCCTCACTAACTAACCAAGCATTAGGAGTTGCATTGTGGTTATGTCCCAAAAAAAATACCCAATTGTACGACAAGCTTGGGACGTTGATGTCCTCGTTGAACACCCTCTTTCCAGGCCAACCACCACGATTTGAACCTCATATCACCATCACTACAAATATACAGATAGATTTGGAACATCCCGATCAGGCCCGTGACGATGTGGATAGAATCTTATCTGCCAGTGCAGTAGCACTCAATTCCTTGCCAAAGAATCACTCTAATTTAGTGACTTTGGGAAAGATTGATAGTCAGCGGAAATTCTTCAAGAAGCTATACTTCCATGTGGCAAGAGATCCCAACTTGGTCTCTTTCGCTCGCATTATCCGGGAGCTTTTCGTGATCTTGCCTAGTGATATTGAACAAGAGAACATTAAACAGAACCCTCACCTATACACCAAAGATAGCCACGGGAATACCATCAAAAGGAGAAAACTGAAGAAGCATCGCGATGATCCCGAACCAAAGCAATTTGATACGTCATCAATTCAACTCAATGCTACCCACAAGGCTGCAGAGTGGTCTTCAAATGAGTATGATCCTCATCTCTCGTTGGTCTACAGTGATATTCATCCAATAGACAATGCCTTATGGAGGACCATCAAAACCAGAGTGCAGGACTACTTGAATATTGATAATTGTGACTCGGAATACTTGGTGGATAATGGACTCGGTTGGGATGGAGGGGTTTTGAAACTTGTACTTTGTGAGGGTGACGTCAACGATTGGATAACCCTCGGGAGTGTTGATGTCCATTAAATAGATTAATATTAGCCTATAATGTAATTTTTCATGATAGAAAGCGTTGTAATTCTACCAAAATAGGATTTCAATGAATGCAAAAAATAATGAAGGATGCGAGGTTCGAACTCGCGCGGACAACGTCCAGCAGATCTTAAGTCTGCCGCCTTAGACCACTCGGCCAACCCTCCATTTGTGTAATTGTAACAGATCCACTGGGCAGTAGCTTAAACAGTAGCTTTGATTATATAATCACTTATATTGTGGACCTGTTCTGGGGGGAACTCGTTATCAGCATCCTCTATTCCCCCCTGGCCTTTCAACTACTGAGCTATGTACTTCTTATATACTTCCTTCTTGCCCCGCTTGCTTATCTTTCCCCGCAAGGCTAATAAACTACTAATCATATTTGATACTCGTCTGATACTTCCTTGATACTCGTATCATACCACATAACACATTAACACACTTTTTATCCGCTTACCTAATTGCTATTACGTAACCTTATACGTAATCTTCGTATCTCGTTCTCACTCCGTTACAGTAATAAAAATAATCCCTTCTAAATATCAAATCACAAAATCTGTTGAAAAAATGAAGCTAATTTCCTATCGCAAATTTATGGATATTCTATTTAGAATATATAAACCTTCATAACACACACAGAATCCCTTACTCCTTTCAATTTCTACTCTTGCAGTCGCCAAATATTTTGTGATAGAACAAGATATACTTTCAGTGCTACAACAATCCTGGGCTTCGCACGACCAGATAAGGTGTCTGCAAAATGATGAGCTAAAAATCAAAAATACCATAACCCAATTTCCTACGTAAAGAATGGTTCAGTACGAGGAGTTCACATGTGTGACATGTACCGGGACATTTGATACAGCCGAAATTCCTAAACACTTGTCATCCACAAGACACAAATCGGTCCAGTCCAACGATGAAGTGATTGAGTGTGAAGAATGTGAGGACAATAATATCCACCAGTTGTCCATTATAAGGTACGGACTTTCTGATATGTCCTTATTGTGCAAGACTTGTTTCGACAAGGAAGATAAGAGCACAGACGATTCAATTGTTCAGTATTCTTTGTCGAATGGTGCATTTTTTTCCAAGATCGGTTATTATTTTAGGTTCAGAGATATTGAGTGCAATGAATGCCAATCGGATAGAAACTTATTTGTGGGTAACCCTTCGAAATCAAGCCAAATTATCTTTTGCAAACAGTGCTTAGAAAAGAATCCAAAGAAAGGAGTTTCATTTGTGAGCGAAAAGGATGACAAGTTCTTATACGAATTATTGGGAATGAAGGATGCTGTGCCTACCAAATCACAAAGTCATGGCCGCAAACGAACAGTGGGACGTAAAGGAGGTAAGGCAGGAAAGGAGAGTAGAAAGGGACCAAAAAAATTTGATCCTGAACAAGAAGCTAGAAAAGCCCATTATTTGGCCACCAAGCAAAATGCATCTGCCCTCAAGTCTGGTACAACAGTAAAAGCTATTGGCTCAAGCATTATTGGATCTAAAGCATCAAGTGCCAAAGGTTCTAAAAAGTCTACGCCTAGCGGTTCAGCTAAGGCTACACCCAAGTTCCAATCGCCTAACCCTTCTAACAAATCGTCTAGGGTCAATACTCCTATGTCATCGTTGCAAAACTCAGCTGTTAATACCCCAAGATCTTCTACTCCAGAATTGAGAGGAAAACATAATGGAAACAGCAATGGTGAAGCAAAACAACAGACTGGATTAAAAACTGACAGAAAGGTTCCCAACCCAAAGAAGGCTTCTGATGCAGAATCCAAGTCCAAGGCAACAAATCAACATGTTAAGGAGCCTAAAGCTGGGAAAAAGGGAGCGAAGACCGCAAACGAGAATGGTCAAGCTAAGGACACTAAGGAAGCTAAGAAAAAAAAGGGACCAAAACAGACCGAGTTGAAGGAAGCAAAATCCGATCAAAAGAAAGAAGCAAAAGAACTGAAATCTGCGAGGAACAAAGTAAAGGAATCTAGTGCTCCCAAAGAAAACACCAAAAAGAAAGAATTATCCCAGAAAAAGGATGTATCTCCTTCCAGCAACGGAGCATCTTCCGAACAAGAGCCCAAGGAGTCCCTTATACCTCGTAATACCCCTACTTTGACTTACGAATCGATAGAGGCCTACTTCAGAGAAATGAGTTACAATTTGTTCTTAGAAGAACAATTGACTAACGATAGCAATATATTGGACTCGGAAGATCTAATGATCGAGTGGTTTGCAGATCAGGATAAGAAAAACTCACAGTTCAAGATCACCATTGACACTACTAATCCGAATATCAAAAGATTAATTCCAGAGAAGCTAAGGTCTTTGAAAAAGACACCATTTGCTGTGGGTAACTCCATATTCTTAATTTTGAACGATGAAATTCCATGGTATGCTAATATAGCAACATTGGACATAGTTAAGGAAAGGTCTAGTGGATCAAAAAGGGGTCGTGGTGGTCGTGGCCGAGGTGGTAGAGGTGGCCGTGGCCGTGGTCGTTCAAGCGCAAGCAACGGTCCAGAACTCAATGAGATGATCGTTCAACTTTATGGTTGGAACGATCGTCCATTGCCAAAGGATGTGAACGTTAAATTCTTAAAGTTCTTACCTGCAAGTGTTCCTGTCAGTAGAGTTTTCCTGGCTATGACAAATTTATCCAACCCTAGTTTTATCAAAATGTTACTCGGAAAAGAACCAATCAAACAAATTGTTTTTAAGAATTTTTTGAAGTTTAGCAGGGACACTTTGAATGATTCTCAGAAAGTTGCTATTCAATCTGTGTTAAATAATGCAATTACCGTTTTGCAAGGTCCCCCTGGAACTGGTAAGACCTCTACAATTTTCGAGATTATTCTTCAGTTGTTGGACTCTTTGAATACCTATCCAATTTTAGTTGTTGCAGCTTCAAATATTGCTATTGATAATATTGCGGAAAAGTTATTGCCAACTCATAAGAATCACATTCTTAGAATAGTTGCCAATGAAAAGGAAAGAGAATATAACAAGGAGCATCCTTTGGCATCCATTTGTTTACACCACAAATCGTACAATGCCTTGCCCTTGAAGTTCCAACAATTGGTTGATGATATGAGAAGAGGCAATCCTATTAGTGCTACCGCTCACAAAAACTATTTAAAGGAACAATTTGAAGTGACAAAGCAATTGGTGGCACAAGCTAGAGTCATTTTCACAACCACAGTTGTCAGTGGAGGTTACCAATTTAAATCTGTTGCCAAATGTCCAATTGTGATCATGGATGAAGCCACCCAATCATCAGAACCAACAACGTTAATCCCATTGTCGATGAAGGGTATTGAAAAGTTTGTTTTTGTGGGTGATCAAAGACAATTGAGTTGCTTCTCCCTTATTCCAAACTTATCCCTATCCTTATTTGAAAGAGTTCTTCTTAACAGCACGTACAAGAATCCCCATATGTTGGATATTCAATACCGTATGCATCCAGATATAAGTGAGTTCCCAAGAAATAGATTTTATGGTGGTTTACTTAAGGATGGTATTTCTAAAGATCAAAGAAAGTTGGATTCCTGGACTGAAGATCTGGTTCAGTTCTTAGATACTAAGGGCCAATGTACAGAATCGTCTGTCCGCAACAGATTGCGTGAAGATGGAGGATACACTTTCACAAATAGAGGTGAAATCAAGCATATACTTCAAGTGTTGAAGACAATGATTTATGACAAGAATATCGCCAGGACTGATATTGGAGTTATCACTCCATACAGTGGTCAGCGTGATTTAATTTCTAAGTGTCTTCAGCAAGATGAATTTGTCAATCCACAAGGTTTGAACGTTGAAATTGAGGTTGATATTGATGATATCAGAAACGACTCCAAGCCTGTAACTATCCATTTGGTTTCAGGTATCATGATCGCGTCTATTGATGCCTTCCAAGGACGTGAAAAGAAGTTCCTTGTCATGTCTTGTGTCAGATCTAACTCTAAAAATACTATTGGATTTTTGAAGGATGAAAGAAGATTGAATGTCGCATTGACCAGAGCTCAATATGGCTTGATTATGATTGGGGATGCCAATTGCTTGTACAATTCCGACCCGTTATGGAGGGAATACATTGGTTATTTGAGAGACAAAAACTGGGTTAAAGAAATCACTGGGTAATTTTCGAAGCTATATGGAGCTTAGATAGGCATTATATTTTGTGACCAAACAAATAGAATAATAGAGCTGATTTTTCGAATTAAGTACGTAGATTTAGCGAAGTAATTTCAGCAAATGGAACTTGATTTATTACAAGGGTATTTAATTAGCTTCAGCCAAGTAATTCCAACACAAAGGGGTTGGTTAAAAACAAAGGCATAAGATGAGAATCAAAAAGATGACGACAACTGCAGGATTCGAACCTGCGCGGGCAAAGCCCAAAAGATTTCTAATCTTTCTCCTTAACCACTCGGACAAGTTGCCTTATCTTCTCAAAATTGGGACTTTGAAACTGATTTGTGTACCTCTTTTTGAAAAATTGGCTCTTTAGGCCCTTGAGACTGCCTTGATATACTCCAAAGCATTCTATGATCAACATTTATCTTTATTGCCTCCAAATTATGCTTGGGCTCTTGAATAAATTAATATTTTGTGAAAATGAAAAATGCGAACAACATAGAGTCGTGCAAATAGCCACCCAGTTGGCATTTAGTACATTCAACTCTAGTGTAAACTCAGAATACTTCGAGCAGTGCTCTCTTCCTCTACTTTTCACAAAGTAATTGATAACATCCACGTAGCGTGTTAACTAAAGTTTGACGCGACAGTATCAGATTTTCTGCGACTCGCTAAAAACCAAACACATTCAGTTTTGGAGGTCACTTCACCAATCGGTTTCAGAATGGCCAAGAGCAAGAAGAAGTCCAAGCAGGCGCTAGTCAAGAAGCCTACAACACCGTTTGTTGCGACCCCAGCCACAACGCAATCCCAAAGCATCTTCAAATCATCACCAGTGTATGAGCTTCTCCATTACTTTGAGAAAGCACCCGATCAATGGGCTGCAAGATACATCATAGTGATGAGTTCAATCATCCTAAAAACAGCCATAGGCTTGGGAGGGTTTCTGGGTCAAGGCAAGCCTCCAATGCATGGAGATTTCGAGGCCCAAAGACACTGGATGGAGTTAACCATCCATTTGCCGGTGTCCGAGTGGTACTATTTCGACCTTCAATACTGGGGCTTGGACTATCCTCCATTAACAGCCTACCACCTGTACTTACTCGGCAAGATCGGAAGCTTTATCAATCCCACCTGGTTCGCTCTTAATTCGTCCAGAGGCATCGAGACCAACGAGGTCAAGTTTTTCATGAGATTCGTGAGTTTGTTGAGTGAGCTCGTATTATATGTCCCAGCAGTCTTGACTCTTGCCAACATGATGGGTAAGAGATTCAACTTGAATAGAATGGACCAAATGATCATCTCAGTTATCATCATAAACCAGGCACATTTGGCCTTAATTGACCATGGCCACTTCCAATTCAATTCGGTCATGTTAGGGTTCTTCGTCTACTCTTTGATCAATTTGATGAGAGAGAATTATGTCCTGGCAAGTATTTGGTTCGTGAGTTGCATTAATTTCAAACAAATGGGATTGTACTACTCAACTTTCATCTTCGTTTTCATCTTAAGTCAATTGAAGAGTTTCATTCACTTGATCGTAATTGGGCTCACTGTCGTGTTGACTAGTTTTGTCATTGTCATTCCATTCTTGAAGGACCCAAAGAACTTGTTGCAAATCCTTATTAGAGTATTTCCTTTCAATAGAGGGTTGTTTGAGGATAAGGTCGCAAATTTTTGGTGTACTGCTAATGTAGTCATCAAATTCAGAGAGATCATCGATGCATCTCAATTGTCTAAATTGGCATTGATTTCTACTGTCGGTGCAATTATTCCCATGAACATATTATTATTTTTCAAATGCAAGAAACCTCAAAATGTTGCTCCTGGCTTAATTTATGGGTTTGCTGGTAATGCATTAGCATTCTACTTATTTTCATACCAGGTCCACGAGAAAAGTATTTTGATCCCATTATTACCAAGTACACTTTTGATATTAATCAAACCAGAATTGATTGATATTGTGCAGTGGATAAACAACGTCGGTACTTTCAGTTTGTACCCATTGTTGAAGAAAGATGGTTTGATACTTCAGTACTTTGTCAGCAATTTATTAATTAACTGGTTGATTGGACCGAAGCTTTTGTTCAAGAATTCTGGTATTTTATGGGGACTCATAACTAAGGGCTCTTACTTGTTAATGATTGTTTACCATCTTTTGGATTGGTTCCTTCTCCCCCCTGCCAGATACCCTGATTTGTGGGTTATTTTGAACATCACCATATCTTTTGGGGCATTTTTCGTTTTTTGGTTGTGGTTAAACTTTAAAGTGTACAAATTATAAGTAGGTATTAATACAAAAAGTAGGATCCTGAAGATATCAAGTTTATGCAACCAAAATTCTGGAAGTTTAATTGTAATACATTTTAAAGGTACGGTTTGATTCCAATTGGACTACCTGTATGGTAGAGAGAATGATCAAACTGGATAAGCCTGTGTGCTCGCTAAGGGCGGATGTTAAGATATTTGAAACTCTCGGATAGATAATGTGAACATAAGGAATAGAGCATTGGGTGCAATTATCTAGTTGCACTATAGTCTAGCTGAGTATTTCCTGGTTCTCGTGGTTTCGTGGTTCTTGGATAATTAATGATATGTCAAAGAGAAGTTTACAAGTAGGTACAGCAACTCTGCCTAGCCGATTTCAAGTTTATAAGCACATCCATCAGGGTCGCAGATGGTATAAGACTAATTTATGCCAACCGAATCTATATTTATTCTCTTAGTTTGCAGACTCTTTCCCGGTTAATATGTCTAGGTAAGAATACTTGGGAGGGTCAAAACGGCTGGCCATTCGATGCTGAGGGTTAAAGCACTGTTTAATTCTGGACTTTGGCTCCCTTTGCCTTTCCTCACCAGAATATGATAGTCAGTTTTTCAGGGTTCAACCCATTTTTTATGGAGACAAACAACTTGAGGGTTCAAAGGACCGGCTCTTTTTTGTTTACTCATAGAAAGAAAATTATCTACACGCTAGATGGCCCGTTATTTGACAGGTAACTCGCAGTGCTAGCCAGAATTCTTAAGAAGATTCCACGACTTCATAGACCCCCCACAATATTGCCCCACCACTGGACTCTGGATACTGCCGCGCGAGTTCGAGCCTCGCAGCTTTCACCACCCTTTTTTCACCTGGCACCCTGAACCACCAGGGCTACTAGCCTATTCCAGGCTGAAACGCCAACCGGTTCTAAACGCTTTTATTGTATCATACGTCAGCTCCTACCCTGCTATTTGTTTCATGATCAGTTTTGTCGCTTCTCCCTCTGTTCAGCCACTTGTCTTCACCTATTGAAAAAAGTTTCACAATAGAACTTGCCCCTGTTACGCGTCTTGCAGACACGCCCCGCCTAGATTTTCATTGTCCGGTGCTTCTCTATCCTGAGGCTTACTCCGACACCTACCACAATTAGCAGGCCGAAACCTCCTGTCATTACTCTACTACAGCCTTACCATCCCGCCATCTCACAAATATTGGCTGATCCCTTTGCTGTTTGGTCTTTCATTCCACAATCCTCCCAACACCTGGATGTATACTGGTTTATCGTCCCAAGATATTTAGATTGAGCTCCTGAAAACGCAATCGAGAGGAACCAGAGACTAGATAACACAAATTAGCCCATGTACACCGCTCCACCCGTTCCCAGCTCTAATGTTGCTGGCACTCACTTCAGTACCACCTCCAGTGTCTATTCCGATGGAGAGTTGCCCGAGAAGAACTCGGTGGTGATGGGACAACTCGAGGAGGGAGATGAGCAAGACGGCTTCGATGACGACCTTCAGGACGACAATGTCCCCTCCGGCTACTCTGCTCTTCAAATGACACCCGATATCTCGAGTCAGACCATCCAGACGTTTATAACTGCGGGATCAGGTCGTGATTTAAGCAGGGCCCCCAGCAACCCCAGTTTCACCTCCATCAACGAGTCCATCATGAGGGAGCCCACCTACGAGGAGGAGTACACCTATCTGCAGGGCCAGCACGACTACGGCAACGAAGAGACCCCAAAGCTCCTCAATCCTTCCCACTTCAATAACGATCCCCTTGATGACAAAACCCCGTTGATTGAAGATCATGTTTTCGACAACAGCGTGGGCCACAATCTCCCCGTGCCTACTGAGCACCTAGGTGCCAATGTTGGAGGTGATACCCAAAAGGCCAAAACCTCTCCTAAATTACCTCAACAAGAGTTGAGCAAAAAGTTTCAGCGTTTATCCATGACTTTGCAACAGGCAAGAACCTCGGGAGACTCATATCAGTTCATGTCTTCCTTCCAACAAAATGTGGAGAAGGCCAATAATGACCCTACTGCTTTGGCGAAGAGGGCATCGGCAGGTAAAAACCAACGCACTAGCTTGTACTACAAGAAAATCCACGAGCGTCATGAGGGAGATGACAAACTGATTACGGATAACGAATCATCCAGAAAACCCCGCAAACCTTCAGTCCCTGACCAAACCTCCATCAGTACCACAAGTGATATATCTAGTGTGGCCAGCCAAGAAAGTGCTTTAAGAAGAGAGGATGAAGAAACAAAATCCAATGCTTCATCAACTAGTTTTGAATTTCAAGATACAGCAAACTCCACTTTAAACACGTTTACTCCAGAAAAGTCTGCCTACAACATCCAGGGTTCTCGCGTATCACCATGGAAAGCAAGAAGAGCTCAAGCTGATGGGGATGAAATACCCGTAAGAAGAGATTTGATGATTAAAGGTGGTGAAGATGAACGGAAGGATCCATTCATTGTTACTCCCAACACGAGAGCCAATATGAAAGATAAATACCCCAATGGTTTGAATATTTCAGTAACTGATTCACTCTTAGATCCAAAGAATAGAGGAGAGAGTGAACCTGAACCTGAACCATCATTTTACGAAACTTCAGAATCAACTGCAATTTCCAGCCAAACTAACAAGAACGCACGAGAATCTACAATTTCCACTCAGGACTTGGACGATGAAACGAATAATGACGAGTTATCATCATTATTTGTACGAGCATTACATCCATTTGACTCCACTACCTTGCAATCAGAATCAGATGCATCCATTTGTTTATCATTCGAGAAGGATGATCTTGCATTTGTCCACACCATAGATGAGTCTGGTTGGGGAGAGGTGACTCTTATCGACTCATTGCAAAGAGGATGGATTCCAATGAATTATTTTGCAATTGCTGTGACTTCAAAGGATGATTTTGAGGAAGACTACGACGAAGAAGACGAAGAGCTGGACACGGGAAAGATACCCAACAGTCATTACTTAAAACCTTTGTTCCATGCTTGTTCGAAGTTCCTCATGAATCCTCTTAGTCATAGAAACCGTCATGGTAAGTATACTTTCTCCATCAAGGTGATCAACTCCATTCGAGATGGAGTCAGATTACTATTACAACAAACTGATTGCTTGTCCAGGTCAAATGAAATAGTCACTAAAAGGCCTATTGTCAGAAAAACTCGTAAGTCTTTACTTGCGGATTGGTATAATCTTATGGTTAAGGCCAATGAATTCAAGGGTACCTCAAATTTCAATAAGATTGAAGTCTTAACCTTAATGATCTATCAAGTGACAAGAAAAGCCACATCGTTCTTGCAAGTCTGGTCTATTGAGAGTAAACAAATCATAAAGCGTGAAAATGAAAAGAAGCTTCAAAATGATATGAACAATTATCCTTTATTGTCAACCCCACCATTGGCTAAGCAAAGAATTACAGAGATTAATGGACTATTATTTTCTTACCTAGGATTGATTATAGGTAGATTGGATTTGATAGAACATAATCCAATTGGCTGTGATATCTTAGAATCAATGACACATCAGATCATTTTGCTATTAAGGGAGTTATTATTCATTTCAAAGATTGGTTCCGATTTTTCATCCGAGAAGCCAAGTGACTTAGATGGTTCTTTGGACACGTTATTGTCCTTGGTCAGTGATTTGGTTTCAAGTGTCAAGAATTTGGTGGTTAAGACTTTGAATGAAACGGAAGAGGACAAACGGATCATCCAAACCCCAGTGGTAGCAAGCTCAGAAATGCTTGAAACTAATGGAATTCATAGTTCTCGTCCAAAAGAATATTACTACACGCCAGAAGGTGGTGAATTGATTCAAACAGCTTCTAAGATGATTAGATCTATTAACATCACCATTGCAGCCATCCGTAAATTGTTGGAGATAACTGGTGACTTCAAGCTCAACTCCGAACGGTCGTATCCAGACTATGCTAAGATGAAGATTGAGCCAGATGAGTTCATTAAGAAATGTTCAATCGGAATTGCAAAGGCCCAAGCAGTAAAGAATAGAGATTTGACTGGGTTAAAAGCTCATGGATACAAGTCAAATAGATACTCAATGATAAGATCTGGTAAAACAGGAGAATTAGGATTAACTACTGGTGGTATATCCCTTTTGCATGATGTTCTTCTCAACGACGTCGAAGGCACATCTCCATTCTCAATTTCTGAACCTGAATTTAAACAGTTTGCCGCACATGGTGATGGTGGTGGTGAAGAGACGAATATTCAAACGCAGTTACTAGTTGATGATAAAGGAAATCTTTTGGGTGCATCCTTTAAGGGTTTGGTTTACACTTTAACCAATGAGTCTTCGCCACCTGAATACTTTTTTGTATCGACCTTTTTCATTTGTTTCAGAAGTTTCGCATCAAACTCGGATTTGATTGAAGAATTAATAGATAGATTCGATGCAGGTAACAGATCTTTGAAGAATCTGAACAAATCTGACTTGAGTGAGGAAATTAGGCTCAAAAACAGAAGAAGATTAATCTCCAAAATGTTCCAATTGTGGATTGAATCTTACTGGGATCATGACACTGACTATCCTGTATTAACCACATTGATCAACTTCTTCAATGAAGGTGTTGCGTTGTATTTACCCTTCGATGCCATAAAGCTTATTGACATTGCTTCCAGATTATCTATGAAACCACTTATTGAAGGTGAAGAACAAGAAGCTGAAACAAGTACTAAACAAGCTGTGAGTAAAAAGCAATTGATCACCAGAAGTATCACTATAACAAGATCGAATAGAAAGGACAGCTCAAGTGCAAGTGATCCTACCTTGAATTCAAGATATTCGATGGTTGATGGGTATGAACTTTCCAAAATCAACACGAACACTTCCACATCTTCATCCTTGAAATCCATGACATTACCAATGCCTCTTGGAGTGGGTAACCAAACCTCATCCTCCAGTTCTCTCTTGACCAAGGCACAGATTAGTACAATTGAGAAGGTTAACTTAACTTACAGAGCCATTTTGGGAGAAAGTTGGTGTCCACAAAAACTCATTACCCCCAAGTATTACATTCCTTTGGAATTGAGTAATATTTTGCCAAAATGGTACAACATTTGTGAACAAAGTTGGGTCCTCTCTAATTACAGACCGAACTTATTGGATTTCAATGGTTTAGAGATTGCTAAACAGTTAACACTTATAGAGTCTCATATTTTTTGTGCTTTTAAAGCAGAAGAGTTGTTAAATGAAAATTTCACAGCAAAACGAGCATATTTGAAATTAGCACCTAACATCAGACAATCCTTGCTTTTCACTAACTGTTTATCTGGCTATGTGTTGGAGTCAATATTACAACCCAAGATTAATCAAAAATTGAGAGTCAATATGATTAAGACTTGGTTGAAGATTGCCATTTCCTGTCTTTACTTGAGAAACTTCAACTCATTAGCAGCAATTATCACTGCGCTTCAATCACATTTGATAACGAGATTGACCAAATTATGGGCAGAATTGTCAGATAAGTATAAAGAGTTATACGACTACTTGTCAGGAATTATTCACCCCGAGAAGAACTACTCAATCTACAGATCAAAATTGAGAAATTTCTTGATTTCCAACGATTACAATATACCTATTGTTCCATACGTGTCCTTGTTCTTACAGGATTTGACATTCATCACCGAAGGTAACCCAAGGTACAGGAAAGCAAACACTTTTTTGAATCAAAAGATTATCAATATTGACAAGTACTTGAAAATTACGAGAATCATTGCAGACATAGAAAGCTTACAGATTCCCTATGCGAGAGGAGGAACTGCTAAGGAAAAGAGAAGCAGCTTGATTTTCTCTGCTCCAAAGCAAAGTGAAGTGGAGGACTACAACATTATAGCTCTTCCAGCATTACAAGAGCTTATAATCTTGGAATTATGGAAGGTTGCGCAATTAAATAAGACTGAGGATGATAGAACTTGGAAGTTAAGTTGCTTGATTCAACCTAGATAGTTTTTAAGAAACAGAGCACTCGACATTAACAATACCGAAACACTCAATATTGCAATTTTGTGACAATAAATGTATTTTCGTAACTTCAAACTGAATAGATGTATTTTGAAAATTCTGGAAAATCAGTTACTTCTGAACTATTCAAATAGAATACTCCACGAGAATGAGCCTAACAATCATTGACTTAAGATTGGTTTAGTAGGCTACATCGTATTTATTCTTTGAAACTATTACATGAGCAACCAGCATGTTGTATAGGAGTATTAAATCAATTCCCGTGGAATCGAGCCAGTATTAGCTGAAATCCTTTTGCAACTAAGCAATATGCCACAAAACAAATGAAGATGCGATATGTAAAAGCAATAAAACCTACCTTTAAATAAATGAGGGAGTTCAACGGGTGTTGAGAGGTGCACAGAATCTCTCTCATATTGATTAAAGTACTTGATTCACATGAGATATGGTTTTAGAGGATTTACGTGAAATTCGGGGTCTTTATTAAACGACAACCCCAATGGTCATCACGTGCGCTTAACTTCATCGCACTAAAACGAACGCGTCGCTTGTATTGTTATCACAACATGATGACTGGTCCGAGCAGCCAGAGCCTCAGAGAGGCTCTCGAGCAAGTGAAACGTGGCGAAGACTACACCTTAGTGGGCTCGCAACAAGAATTTGAGTCTTCTAATATCACTCTCCAGAATCCCAAGTCAATCGATGAAGAAATCGAACGCCAGAAAGAGATATTCTCCAAGCTTAAATTCATATACTTGGAGCAGGAAACTCGAGATAAATTTCTTCGGAAGATCTCCGAGCTCACGTCAGATGAGATCGACAAGAATGACGTCAAGTTGATAGAAGCGGATTGCATGGAGAAAAAAGCGGAGTTTAAAACCCTTAAGAATGGCATGAACCAGCAATTACAGTCCTTGCATCAGGTCACTATTGACAGTGTGGACCTATATGAGGTGTATCAGCAGAAGAAGCAAAAGACACAAGAACTTATAGATAGTGTTGCTGACCTTGAAAAGGAAATCGACAAGATATTCGAGGAGGGTCAACTGGTGGGGGACCAATTTTTGAGCTTGGCCCAATATGCATCTGAGGATACAAATCTCGAACAAGTGTTAGACTTGAACAACCAAGAGTTGCAACGTGAAAAGGTGCAAAATTCACAGCTAGAAAATGAACTCATCCAGAGAGAATCTGACTTGGCTGCCCAACAGGCCACGATCGAGCTGGCGGTTGCAAAATTGCGGGACCTCAAAGTGCTTGCGCAATCATCACAGCCGTATGCCACCGATGACAAGTTACAGAAATATGCCAAATGGTGCAAGGAGATGAACGAGATACTAGTCAAGTTCACTGATTTGCAAGACCTAAACTTGAAGTGTGTTGGTGAGGATGTGTTCCAATTGGACTTCACCGATGCCAATTCCACCCCCAAGAGCTTGCGCTTTGATATGTCGTACAGGATTTTGAGCAGCGATGGCCTATCCGGAGACTTCAGGAGTGACAGCATGGACGAACCGGAGTTTCTCCAGGAGGTAGCAGGACTACTCAGGGAGTGAGCCAGTTTAGTCGATAATTCTATTAGTATTTAGCGGACCATGAGTTATAATAAAATCACAACCAGCACTCTCAAAATTGGTGTAGACGCACACCATAGACGACATTTCCTAAGAACCTACCTGAAGTGAGCCATCTACTTTAATGGGTTGATCATTTCCAATTCCCTGTGCCATTTCGGACATTTCGCAGGCGCTACCTAACATGTATCATCCGCGGTGCACGCATCAAATGTCAAAATCATAAGCCTGAGAAATACTCCACATCTAACCGGGCACTCACGAATATGGTAACACCCGTCCAAACCGATACCCAGACAAGCAAAGGAGCCATCACTTCGCCCAACACAAACAAGCAGCAGATCATCATAGACAACCTTATAAAGCTTGCCAAACAAGAACAAGACCGAGGCAATACTTCCGTTACCCAGGATAAACTTGCCAAGTTACAAGAGTACCTCAAAAGCAAAGACGCTGAGACCTACCCCAAGTTCAACAAGCTTCCCAAGGTCCCCAAGCCAAAATACTCGCTGTTGTTCAATAAGTTCGATTTGAACAAGGCAGTCAGCAATCCCAACAAACCTCACCCCCAGACCCAGCGCCCAGCCAGGAGGAGACAGTACTCGCCATACCGGAAGTTTTCATTGAAGAGACTCGAGTCGATAGTCATCGAAGTATTGGAGACGCTAGCTAACATTCTTGATAACCTCCATTTGTTCTCGCGATTACCCATGTTTCCACAATATTTATTGAAGTTGCTCAAGCAAACCAACAAGCTTTGGGTGCTCATCTTGGTGTTCTTGATCCGCAAAACAGTGTCACAGCTTCTCAATGTGATACGGAAGGAGCGCAAGGTCAACGTCGAGTTAAATCTTTTGAACTCTGCCAAGAGTAATGCGGGCGTGGTCAACGAGGATATCAACAAGAAGTACAACAAGGTGCTTAAGGATTTGAAGTTCGACAAAATGATGCTTATCTTGGAGTTGATCGGTAACTTCTTGGACATGTCCTTCAACGTGATTGAGCTTTACGGAATCCCTGTGCCTGATTGGTTCATGAGTGTTTTGAACGCTGCCAGTATGGGTATGACAATCTATAGAATGAACAAGGATGATGAGTACGTTGACGACGATATCACCGAGGACTTGATATAGGCCTATTGGGTTCACCCTGTTCAACAGGTTTGGCACAAGTGAACAACTATACTGAAATACCGTTTGACTATGACTATGACTATAACGGATTCCCTACAGTGCAATCCAGGAATCAGAACTATTTTTCGTACCATCAACTAGACAGTGTCGCCAAAATAGTACTGCAAACAGATCAGTAACCAAATCTAACCAGATGAGTGATCGATGGTTAGCTAGTCATCATGTAATGTATGAAGCACCCGTCTGAGGAACGCTAACATGAACCAGTTGTAGTCCTTGTAGTTAATATGCCATTGCACCAAGGGAAGAAGTTCAAGTTGATTGTGCAGTATCAGGAATTATTTAGATAATGTCGTATTTTGAAGCAGAATTGAATACATAAACAGACTTACGATACTAGAACAGAAGAAAACCTCCAAGCTTGGCCTCTGGAGTAACAGTTTGTTGCAGTTTACCGTCTTCTTGGCCGTCAATTTGGCGATAAGAAGGTAGCGCTCGCAGTTCTGAGTGTAAAATCATTTCGAACAAGTTGCACCTAGCCGTTTGTCGAAACTATACATCATGTCTCTACAGGCTCTACTCGGAAACTACCAGTCCGAATTAGACACTTTGGATGCCAGCATACTGTCAATCGCTGAGCAAATATCCAAAGAATCGCTCTTGAAAGATCCTACCTTTGTCAAATATCTACAATCCCATCATCAATCACAATCCCAGCACGAATTGGAAACACTCAGTTTGTCTCAATTGAGCGAGAAATCTCTTCAAACTGACCAAAACATCGCCCAGGTTAGGAAGCTCGATGAATCCTACTCCCGATTGACGGAAATCACCACGTTGGTCAATAAAGCAAAGACTTTGTCGGACTTGCTCGATTTCCAACAACTCTTCAGCTTATTTAGGGACATCCGAAGTCTCACCTTTGATCCATCAATAGTGGTATACAAGCAGATCTCAAAGCAGGTGGACTTGCTTTACGAGAAGTTCTTAACTCAGTTGAATGAATTCATCAAATTACTTCTTCCCGATGAAACCACAATCAAAAGTCTATCCGTATTGAACGATTTCAATTCCTTGATTGTCAAAAACGACATCAAGCTTGATCACTACTTGCACTTGAGAAACAAGTGGGATCAAATCGTCGACAAGCTTTTGGGAGAAGCCGATCTCGTTAGCATACAGCTTAAAGAAAATGATTACGATTTGATTTCAATAGAAGTGACCGAGACAACACTGCAGAGCTTTTTCAAGTCCTTGGAGAACTTCATTGTGTTCATCAACTATATTGACTCAACTTCAGTAAAGCAGTATTTAAACTCTAAGATCAACAAACGATTGATCGAGAAAGTCACTGCCAACATCAGTATTATTAACGAAGATAAAGAAAAAATTGAAGACTTACGATCTCTTTCCGAGGTGTGTCATGCCACGAACTGGAATGTATTAAGCCAGATTAACACGTCTGATGACGCTTCAATTAAAGAAAACTTAAATAAATTATACGTGGATTGGCTCGTTGATGGTTATGTTGAAAATATAAGGAAAGCATTTGGCGAAGAAAAAATAGTGGGCTCAAAGTACTGGCAGGAAGAGCCTTATGAGGATGAACCAGTAGAATCAGAAGTGCCAAAAACTGAAGAAGATCAAGAAGATGGCTGGGACGACGGTTGGGACGATAATTGGGATATAGATGATGAAGTTTCGAAGAAAGAAGACCCCAAAGAAACAAAAAAGACTGGCGTGTCAGACTCACCAATTGGGCTTGATTCGATCAAGATTTCCAGTTTACCACTTGCATTAGTTCCAATTTTCGAAGACTACAAGAAGATTTCACCGGATACAAGCTACTTGGTCACAATGGTCAAAGCTTTGAGTTTATCAAAATATCCTCCGTTGTCCAAATCATTCTTACTTCATAATGACTTAACTTTCTTGTCTAGGAAATTGAAAATCAACGATTTTCAAAGAGATGCTGTATCCTTATGGAACCAAACTATGATTCAATTCTACCAAGAGCTCAAGCTTCTCATTGTATCACTTGATTTGAATTCTTTGGATGTCTCTGCCAATAGCACCCCTTCACCAGAATACGACGATTACGAAGATTTTGTGTTGGACGATTATAATTTAAATCAGTTAAGCGTGGTTTACAAATGGTTCAATGGATTATGCCAGGACACCGAATTGGAACAGTCAAGCGGAACCAAATTCAAACATTTGATTATTTCCTTGGTGAGCTTCATCAACAATTGGCTCATAGGGTCAATTGTCAGCTTACCGGAAATCTCGGAGTACCAATCGAAGAAGATAGCCACATTGATAGATTCACTCGACAACGTGACACTTCCATTTGTGATGCAGGTGGGGCAAAAGAAAGACAGCATTGAATCCTACGGGAAACTCCAAAACATCAAGTTCTTGATACAAAACCACTTGAAGGACATTATGGATAGATTCTACCAGGGTGACTTATTTGACATCTCTACAGACGAATTAATCAAATTGATCCAGTCAAATTTTGTTAAGAGTGAGCTCAGGGATGGATATATCCAAGAAATCATCGAGTTCAGAACCATGAACTGAGGGCTAAGTACTTCATTAATCACATATATTGGCAACGAATCCTATTTATTGTATAGTTTTGCCGCTGTTGACTTTTTTGCCGGTCTTAGCGATGGTGTTGTAGACGGTATCGTAATCAAGTGAGTCACCGGTGGTCACATCCACGGTTTGCTTCTCCAAAGAGATATCGACATTGGAAACGCCGTCCAATCTAGTGAGAACACGGTTAACCGCGTTGGAGCATCCGGAACACGTCATGGTAACGTCGAAATGGTATTGGTGAGGCATTGCAATGATTGAGTACTCGAGAGTAGTGGTGGTTTTCCGAAGTGATCCGTGGGACGGTCCAGTTATATATGGGGGCGATTCGCAGTTCACAATAATGGCCACAGTTTCAATCACGTGTTGCATCATCCGCGATCGGAATAGATTACTTAGATAATTTATTTGCAACTAGGTTTAGTGTATGTATTTATACAGGCATATATTCTGGGAGGGCATATGAATAGAATGAATAGATAGTTGTAATCGGCACACTATGTACAGGTAATGAAAGGAAAATTTCCTCGATTGCATAATTAGGGTGTGGTTTCCTTCGACTCGGAGAGATCGTACTCGATCAACTTACTAGCGAAATCCCGTGCATTGATGCCCGATTTTTCACATAGTTGTCTAAAGAGTGACGTCTCATCATTGTACAAATTGAATGGAGTATCTATGGCAGAAACCTCCCCTTTGTCTAGCGTCAAAATTCTGTCATAATTGACAATTGTCTTCAATCTATGGGCAATGCACAAAATTGTACAGTGGGCAAATTCATTTGCAATGGTTTGCTGGATTTTGCTATCAGTTTGATAATCCACCAGGGATGTGGCTTCGTCCATGATCAAAATCTTGGTGTCTCTGAGTAAGGCTCTCGCAAATGCAATTAATTGCTTCTCTCCCAACGAGAAATTGGAACCACTATCAACAACTTCCTGCTTGATGTGAAACTTATGCAATTGGTCTATTTCAGATAATTGTTCCTTGACTTCAGCCAACTGCTCATCCATAATCAAGCCTGACCTTCTCAATGCATCCCAAATCTTATCATCACTATATTCGTCGAAAGGATCCAAATTTTTTCTAATACTTCCATTAAACAAAACAGGGTCTTGGGGGATGATTGAAAGGTGTGACCTGAGATCTTTCAATCCAATTTTCGAAATGTCTACTCCATCAATATAAATCTCCCCCAAATCTAGTTCACTCAAACGGTAAAGAGCAGTGGTTATGGACGACTTACCTGCACCAGTACGACCACAGATACCAATTTTCTCACCGGGAGCAGTAGTGAAATTTATGTCCTTTAAAACCAACGGCAAGCCAGGTCTGTAAGACATGGAAACGTGTTTAAATTCAATCAGACCGCCAGAGGGCCAGGATGCTGGAGGCTGTGTTGCTTGGATTGTATAGTCTGCTTCTTGAGGTAGATCGTTTGCATACTCACAGATTCTTTCAGTGGAATTCATGGCATTTTCCAATCTTGAATACATTCTAATCAAAAGACTTGCGTTGGATGACATGGTGGCAGTATAATTAATCAACAAACCCACAGACGCAGCACTGATATGGAATGCCTCAGTCACACAAAGAAGTGACACCAAGAGAGTGATGACTAAAGAAAGCATTTCCAAACCAAGAGCTAACCAACATTGATTGGCATAGTTTAAGATACTGGCCTCATTCATTCCATTGATAAGCTTCTTATTCACTGAAATAAACCTTTCTTGACTCTTGTAAAATTTAATGGTTGACATCCCACCCAAACTTTCGTTGATATTAGTGAAAAGATAAGAACGCTTAATTGATTCAATTCGTTTGATCTGTCTAGTTGAAGCAATATAGTAGTTGACCAAAAATAGGAAGGCCAACGCAATTATTGGGAGAGCTGCAATAATCACGGGTAAGTAGATAACAACAAGAACAACTGTACCACCAAGATTCCACACAGAATAAACCATATACTTATACATCTCGGAAATTTCGTTGTCCAAAGCATCTGTATCCTTTGTGAATCGATTCAACACTCTTCCTATTGGTGTGATATCAAGGAAGGCCATTGGGGTATGTAAGAGCTTATCAATTGCAGCAATATTCAAATTCTTTGAGGATTGTGAACACAAAGTTGCAATGAGAATGAATAACGTTGCAACACTAAGAACCAACATGATGTTAAAAAGGACATATAATCCAATATAGAAGCCACTGGATCTATAAAATTTGTCAGTGACCCAAAATGAAAGCCAAGTATTGCCAAAAACCAGTAGGAAACCAGTGACCACAACCAAAAAAGTGAAAATTAAGAAATACAAAAATATACCCATTTCAGCACCATATTTCACGTACTGCTTGTAAATTGAGAATTTCACTCCATTTACAGCCATTTCTTCATCTTCAACAATCTTTCCCTTGGCCTCATCATTGACAGTACCAACAATATATTCCTCCCCAAAATCTTCATCAGAATCAAACTTAGGTTTTCTTCTCGAAAGTACTTGACCTGGTTTGGTCTCCTTTTCACTGGTAACAATAGTTTCTAACTCCTCCCTATCTTCAGGTTCTACCTCCTCGGATTCCTCGTGCTGGCTAAAAGAGAGAAGTTTCTTGAATTGAAAATTAGAGTTCAGCAATTCTTCCTTGGTACCAACACTAATGGTGTTGTTGGAATTCAAAAATACAGTCCTACTCGCAGAATCTGCAAGTGCTAGCTGGTGAGTGGCCAAAATAATGGTCTTACCCTTGAGCAAATCCATAAAGCAATGATTGACAATATGCTTTCCAACTTTGGCATCCACAGCACTTAAGACATCGTCAAGCATAACAATATCTGACTCAACATAAACAGCTCTAGCAAGGTTGATCCTGGCCTTTTGTCCTCCAGAAAGAGTAATTCCCCTTTCGCCAACTTCTGTCAAGTCACCACCTGGGAAATTGTCAAAATCTCCTTGCAATGCACAAGCAAACACAACCTTATCATAACGTTCAGCATCAAACTTACTTCCGAACAAAATATTCTCTTTGATTGTTGTATTTTGCACCCAAGGCTGGTCACAAAATGCCAAGGCCCCATCCACATTAACAAAACCAGACGTGCACTTCATGGCACCACTCATTGCATTCAATAAAGAAGACTTTCCTGAGCCAATCGACCCACTTATAATTATGAATTCACCTTTTTGAATTTTTAAATTAATTTCACTCAACTTAAAGGGTTCTTCCTCGCCTTCGGCAAAATTTTCCCATTCAAAACTAGCATTATCCAAAGTTACTGCATTTAGCTTATCTTCGTGAAAATAATAGTTTGGGGGTATATCATCAGATTCTTCAGCTAGCAAAAATTCAAAGACTCGCTTGAGTCCCATCAACAAGTCAGCACCTCTAGCAATACCTTGGGGAACAAAAACTAGGGAACCAGCCAAAATTTCGAATGCAGAAAGAGCAGAAAATGTAACGGCAGCACTTTTGGTTGCGCCATCAATCACAAAGAGAATGACGAAAGTGAACATGGAAGCTAATCCGGACAAGCAAAGTGACACAGCTTCAAGAATATTCCTCAATGTTTGAATTTTTAAGAGAACTTTGATTTCTTGAGATCTTGCTTTAATTACATTTGACAAGTAAGGGATTTCCCAGGAATATAATTTGATCATCTTCAAGGTGTGGATCACTTCAGAAGTGATGGAAACTCTCGCATCTGTCAATTCGCTAAGGGATGATCTGTACGAGTAAAGCTTCGCCGCAGCAAAGGTAGTGAACACAAAGAACACAATCAAACAAGCAACACCAATAACAGCACTGACACGAAGGTTGACAATCAAAAATACCAATGTAATGATCAACGGAATAGGAATTACAAAGAGGAATGGAAGATCGACAGTTGCCACTTGGATACGGTTTAAGTCTGTGGAAATGATGGAGGTGATCTTACTATTTGGAAACTTATTCCTGGCCTCAGGGCTCAACTTGAATGCTTTCCGTAAAATTGCATCCGTCAAAACAGCCTTGATCTGCACACCGACTGTGAAAGCAAGGTACAAGAACTGATTGATAGAAATACTAGCAATCAAGACTGAGCCTGCAAATCCGAATGCCCACCCTAGTCCAGGACCAACCAGCGTGTGTTTGACAACTTTTTGCTCCACGTAGTTGGTCAAGCCTTTGGAGATGATGGGAGTTACACCGAGGATGGTCGCATTGATACAAGCAAAAATCATTGACAAGGCACATTCTTTTTTGAAGGTCAAAATGACAACATAGATGATGCGCCATCTCGAGTACCCTTGTAAAGGTTCGTCTGCCTTATCGGGGTTCTTCTCACGCGAGATGCGCAAGTGCTCTTGAAAGTAGCGTTCGAACTTCTCGACTGCTGGCTCAACTTTGTAGTTGTCAGACAATTGGTACAAATCGTTCTCGGTGAGGGTTCTGAAGTACCCCACGTTCAAGTTGCTGATCACCCACCAAAAGAAGGTCCGATTGAAAAGGGACGCATGCTTTTCAGGATATTCGGCACGGTCAGTGGGGGACGGAATAGGGTACGTCCTCTTCGGGAGTAAAGGAGTTAATAGCCTTTTTTGAGGCTGGTACTCTGGCCCATGCTCAAGGCTAGCTGGTAGCGACATATTAGCGATACCAGCTCCATGATTGGTGGTAGAGTTGGCTCCTTTTATAGGAGAAATGGCGGAGTTGGCAAATAAGAAATTCAACCGACTGCAATGCAGGGCTGATGTGCAGCGACTGCAGGCTGCATGAAATCTAGATAATACGAGGAAAGACTCGCGCAGCTCACAGATAACGCCTAAAATTAACATCTGGGGTGGGCCGAATGTGGTGAGTACCTATTTGAAATGGCAATTGGATCCGTTGGGTAGGGCCAGGGCCTGGTCTACGAAGACTGGATGCTGGAACTGCTCAAACCAGTCTGATTGCAGGGGTTGCGATACCAAGATCGTGTTTTGCCACCGCCACAATCTACGGAGTCCCCACCCCTATCCCGAGATTAGGTTGGAGCCGTGCCGGAGCAAGGAACCAGGCACCCCACCAATACACAGGCAGTGAGTCACTAGGTGTTATCTGGAGTTTCCACGCTGCGTACGTAGTACGGCGTAAATCTCTGGACAAGACTCGGGCTGAGTCTACCCTACAAGCGTGTATGCGGAACGGCAGCTTCACTGCTGGTCCGAAGCCCGTCGAGTGTGTGGTTCTCTGGAGCTGGTTGGGATGCAAAATAGCACATCTGCACCCACGACGTGAAAATAATGCACGACTGTATCAGGCATATGGGTGCGAGTCACGGCACGGATACTGTCACGTTCTACCCGGAATTCTTCCATGGGTGACACGGCTGGGGTAACGGCTGCCCGCTTTGTACAGTTATATGATACCCACCACTGGCAAGCAGGTGACAACTTCAACTCCGTTTGGACTTTCCTATAGCACCCAGACTGTTATTTTCAGGCACGTTCAGCATTTCTACCACACTAACACCTTCGAGGTCCGTAAGATTCCGTAAGGGCTCCATTTCCCCTGTTTGCCTAAGCATGTGCCTGTCCAATGGCCATTCCATGAGTGGTCATGGATCCCCATACATATTCCTCCCCGAAACTGCCCGATCCCACCTCAATCCATCTGCCCGTGATCAGCCGCCTGGGCCTCTGTGCACGCCTGGTATCCTAGGCTAGGGCAACCGAATCGCGGAGGCTAGCGTCCTGTCCTGCATTTGCCGCGGGTCTGCATGCGCACCAGTGTGCAGCATCAAAATCACCAAATACTGCAACTAAGGATCCATCGCTACACTATTCCGAGCTCAGCTCGCTGTCATCCACGTATTCCACTACCATGGCAGTCCAACTCACCCAAGAAGAACTGGAGCTAACCACCAACTCCATCCTCAACCCGAATTTTCGATTTTCCCCGAGCGAGTACCGGTCTAACCCGTCCCAATCCCAGTCCACCCCGATCGAGGCCAGCCATGAGTACGAGTTGAACCAGTCGGAATCGCTTACGGTTCTATACAATCTCCTCTACGACGACTCGTCGTACTTGTCCAAAACCGACATCCTCAGTATTCTCAACTCCTTGAAAAATCGAGAGGACGACTTGCCTTTCGCCATAACCTCACTGGCCGAATCAGACTTGCAAGGAGTGAAATGGCCTCCTGGTCTCAAGGAGAAGTTTTACATGGATCGCTCGAGGGTCGGCAATCATAACTGGTTCCATAATATACCTGGATCCAAGGGAAAAGCCACTAGTGTAAGTATGCCGTGAGCGTGTGTTACAACCTCTACTAACTGTCAGGATATAACCATACGATCGTTCAAGTCCAACACCGACTTTTTCAGGTTCCACAAGTTTTTCTGCAAACTCAAGTTGCATATTACTCACTTTCAGCTCAGGAACTTGGTTTGTTGTGGTCCTAATATATCCAACGGGATATACTATCCTCTGAGTTACCACCATGACCATAACTTACAAACAGTGCAAAATACCAACATAATAGGAAATCACTCGTCCAGTAATTTTGACCTCAACGATGATGACTACCATACCTTTTTCAAAATCAACCGATTAAGGCCCGACAATGTACCCTCCGCCACCTCCGACGCCATGAAACTAGATTGTATTATAGACTCCAGAGACCTCCTTCGCAACTCAAACACCAGGATATCCACCCTTACCTGCACAGATAATTATCTAGCATGTGGCACTTTTGAAGGGGGTTATATACTATCGGACGTATCACAACCAGACTCATCCAAACTACTTGGAGAATTCAACGTCACTCAGAATAGTGACGGAATAACAAATCATATGATAATCAATGAGAACAATAATGAACTTATTGTGTCTTCCAACGACCGCACCCTTCGTGCAATTGATCTTGAACGGAATACCACTAGAAATATGGTGGATTTATCCTTTGCTATCAACTGCGCCTCCATTAACACACATAACACCAACGAAGTCTTCATAACGGGTGACCATCTAAGCTCATTCATTATCGATAGGCGAATATGCCGAATGAATCAACAATCGAGCCAAGAGTTCAAAGGTCATAATGACTTTGGATTCAGTTGTGATTGGTCAACAAAGGACCAAAATTATCTCATTACGGGAAACCAAGACAGTTGCGTGAGGTTATGGGATAGAAGAAAGTCGGACTCTTCCATGTACTGCTGGAGTGGATCTCTTGGCTCTAGGGCCTATAGCAGTGGTGGACCAGTAAGGAATTGCAAGTTCAATTATAGCGGGGACTACATCGCATGGGCAGAAAGTTTGGACCATGTCGGTATTGTACAATTGGATGACTTATTACATGCACAAGATCATATCCAGTCCAGAATCCAATCAATTGATTTCATTGGAAAATGTACCGGATTGAACTTTTCGCCTATTGAAAATGGAAATGGAGAACAATTGATAGTCGGTGTGAATGATTGTCCATTGGGAGGAATATTGAGCTACAAGCTCGAGAGTCGAGAAAAGTCTTTGGATTTCGATTTCTCATTTTAGCATCTCACATCACTTTTGGGTGCACTTGCCAGCGAGCTTGAGTGACTACTTAATTGATAATGATCTCTTAAATAGAAAGTACAATATTATGACCAGTGGGCAATTTTTCGAACAGTTCCAGAAGTTGTTGCCTGTATGTGAAGGAAACTATTGCAGGACCGACACGGTACAAATGGGTATTGAATGAATAAATACACCGACTGGGAAGGAGCACGATCGCTTTTAGTGTGGGTTAATTCAAGAATACTTGATCATATCCGATTGATCCCAAATAAAGCATCGAAGTATTCTTTGGAAGTAATTTTTTTAAGTAATCAGTTCAAAATTATCTTGCAAAGGATTGGAGGAATCACCACATTTCGTCGGCATTTTCACTGACTTGTAATTTACCTCCGACTTCAATAATCATCTTGTCAAGGCCTTGTAACTTCCAGCTTTCTTTGAGTGTTGTACATACCACCCTCACTTTATTCCTTGCTTTGTTGACCCTCTTCTCGAATTCTTCCACGTCTGATGCCTCATTGGTAATAGGAACATCATCGATTATTGTTTTCAACTGAACCAAATGATTTGCCAACATTTTCAGTTCGTAACTCAGCAGGTTTTTCTCCCAGACCTCAACTAAGCCTTGGATGTAACCAATAATAAGGTATCTCTGAAACCCAGTCTGGTATCCGTATTCTTTACCTTCTCGCAATTGTTCCTTGGAAGCATCGCTTTGGCCTTCTTCAAACCCCTTCTGGTAGTACTCTTCTTCAAGATTAAGGATGTCATCTCCATCGATGTCAAAGTCTAGGTCCACGTCCATGTGGCTAGTGTCCATTGTAGCTCGAAGTGGTTGATGTGAAAAGTGCGATGATCTCATCTTGCGAGTATTCATGTCGTCATATATACAATGAGTGATAGCGAAACTGAGCAAAATGACCCAGAATTATTGATTGATGATGGATTGGGTAACATAAGACGAACCAAGCAACGCCAGAGAAATGATTTACGATTGAATTACGATACAGACTCGGGAGATGAGATAGTGGCAAATCAACAAGAGGACCAAACGAAGGAAGACGACAACGATGACGATGATGACATGTTTGCGAGCGACAAGGAGGATGAGGTCAAGGTTGAGGAAACCACAAAGGGCCCGGAGCCACAATTCCTCGATGTCGATGAGTTTGAGAAGCAAGAAGGTATTGGAAAGTATGATGCGGAAACAAGTTACATATCAAAAGAAAATGACCATGAGTCCCACGAAGGAGAAGTCGATGATGTTGATGTTGCCCGATACTACAACGAAATAGAGGACTTTGATGGCGAGAGGGTTACCAAAAAGGAACCAAAGCTCGAGGCATTTGACCTTAAAGAAGAATCTACCGAAGGGAAATTTGATCTCGATGGAAACTTTATACGACATGACCAGAAAGAAGAGCCCAATGCTGAAGATGAATGGCTAGATGGGTACAAAAAGCACGATATTGCAAAAGCAAAGGCAGCTCAGGAGAGACGTGAATTGGCTAAGAAACGAAAAATGCTTAGTGACGAAGTATCAAGTATTCCAGAAATATTAATACAGCTTATTCCACATCTAGAGCCAGCAGAAACCCCTATAGAGGCGTTGGCCCGATTAAACCCTAAAAAACTGAAGAAAAAGACTCAAGAACAGCCCGAAGATAAGCTTAAACGAAAGAATATTAGTGAGATTACCCATTTCTGTACCTTACTCTCGAATGAGAACGACATTTCTGACATTTATGAAATGACCAGGGAAGAGTTGATGAGATACTACAAATCAAAGACTGGTCAAGACTTCAACACCACCAAGCGAGGTGTGAAAAGAGAGTTGGAATCCGATGAAGAAAATAGAACAGGGAATGATAACGAATATGGAGAAAAGGTGTGGGAATTTAGATGGAAAGGAGACGAAGAAGTCAAGGGCCCTTATTCATCATATGAGATGAATTACTGGAAAGAAACTTACTTCGAAGGAGCTGTGGAAGTCCGCAGGTTGGGCGAAGAATCATTTAAGGATGTAATTGACATTCAATTTGAGCAGTAAGATTGGATATTTTGGTTGAAACTTAATGTTCCGGATAATGTAATTAGATTACAAAATACGATAATAAGAACCGAATACACTCAGTATTCTAATGAAAATAGTCTATTTCGCATTATACTTCTATAAAAGTACTACTCATCTCCCAAGTATTCCACCAACGGGAAATCGGTATCTTTTGCCAATGTTTCAACAGTGGACCAATTAATGTTACATCTCCATCTGACCCTTGCACCTAAAATATCCGAGTTTGCCGATTTACTCAAGAGTCCCAAAGAGAATAATGTAGTGATTTGACTATCAAGATCGGTGTTTCTACTGAGTGTGAATTTGGATCTTTCAAGTTCCTTTATCTCTTCATTCTTGATCATGTCATCATGAAGATTTAATAGATGATTGTCGTCTGTTACGTTCAACGATTGCGAGTTAGTTCTGTAGATAATGCTCAAAATGGCCAACATTCTTTCAAGATCAAAGAAGTTAGGTGAAAGTAATCTCGAGTCTATGTCATCTTTTCCCAAGTGACCTCTTTTGTTTTTAGCTTTTTCCGAAAGAGCCCGCTTCTTATTCTTGATGGCTCGCAACTTGGAGAAGTTATGCAAATCGTTTTTGGGGAGATTAAACGACGCTAAATATGATGCAATTAGAATGTACTTTGAGTGTGTCGGTAAATCTTGAACATTAGTGTTATCCAGATCCTCTTCCTCCTTCATAGTCTTGAAGCTCTTGATAGAGGAATTGTTAATGATGTTCTCGTTGTGCAACAAGTGAGAATTTTCCCTGTAAACTTTGATAAAATCTCCCAATTTATACTTGCCTTGTCGTATAGGTTGAGTGAATGATGGCCACACTGTTTCGCAGATATTGATCAACAAGTTCATATCGGAACCTGTGTATGAGAAATACAAGTCAACAATGATCGTGGCGTATTGCTTCCAAAACTCGAAACTGGCAGGATTGTTGTCGATGGAATCCACGTCAAAATGACATAATTGCTTGGACCGAAGAATTTCCTTCACTTGGGGCTCAGTATAGTTGCGGAAGTAAATGTGAGGAATTGAGCTCGTAGCAATATCTTTGGGGTCGTCGGTTGATATGATGAACACTATGCTAATATTTCTGATGTTGGATTGTTCTTGTAGACGACAAAAGGCAGCAAACAATTCCTGGGTTGGCTCCATACATTGATCAAATCTATCAAGAACTATCACATGATGGTCGGAATAGTTTGTTTGTCTTGTAAAGCTTTCCAAGGCATTCACAAAACTGGGGAAATTCTCTCCCAATGTACCAAATTTCACGTCATTAGTGTAGTCTGAACCCACCCCACTGTCGAGTTTGATCCGCTTGAAGCACCTCTGAAGAAGCACCTTTTTTGTGATACACTCATCACATTTAACAATGGAATGCTTGACCCCCAATTCCTTAAGGTATCCCTCTACCGTGAAGGACTTACCAATGGATTTATACCCATGAATCACAGTGGTGGGTGCCAGTATAGACGCCTCGTTTGAGATAAAGCAGTTGAGGAGATCTATCTCATCATCTCTGCATATGATTCTCTTCTTGAGAAGCTGCAATCTTTCCTCCAGAAGCATTTCTTCACGTTAATCGTGATGGATATTGCTAAGATATGCTGGATAAATCTGAGAGTGTACAGAATACATTTTCGCGATCATATCAGAACCAGTTTCTACCGTGAGGCCTTTTGCGTCCATAACCAAATGTAAGGCATCCAGTGAGCATTGAATCACGATTCAAATACACCCATTGTGTTAGCTCTGTTATTTAGGTTTACATTTGGTACTATTACTACGATAAGAAAATTAAATGCAAAATAATATTGGTAATCGCGTGTCTCTAGCTCAACTAGTTCCCTCGCTTTCTTCAATTACTCCTCTTAACAACTGCAAGTTATAGAACTTCGATACCCCTCCAAAAACCTCGAGTTTTCTCTCGATGTCTTCATATTTAATAGTTTCCGCCCAGTGGCCCGAACATTTACAGTACTGACTCATGTTGGTTCCCCGAATTTGGTTGCACTTGTCACACCTGTAATCCTGAGTCAAATAACTGGTCAATGTTTTATGGTACTGCCCGATTAAGTCTTCCTCGAGAGCTATTTTATTGTGTGGTTTGTTGCAATTTGTGCAGTTCCAAATCGATGCCTCATTATCACGGCAAAAGTCGATATCTCTGATGAAATTACAGTAGTCACAGATAACATGAGGGATCTTCAAGGTGGTACTAGGATTTTTGAATGCTCCTTCACTGCTGAACTCCTTGATTTCAAAAATAGACAATAATTCCTTCCTGAGCAACCTTACTTCAATGGTTCTCTTGTTAGAAAGACTAAAGATTGCACACAAAAATTTAACAAGCTCAAGCATTGGGTTCTTTAAGTGGAGATGGGAGCCTGGACGAATAGGAAATTCGTACTCTTGAGCAAAGTTGGGATTGAGAATTGCCTCATTTTGACGCGAATACAATTTTTGAACGCGCTTTTGGAGTGGTTTCCGGAACATCTCGATCACTCCACTATTATAGTCTTCTTCTTCCAATTCGCCAGAATCGATCTTCTTCTGTCCCTTCAAAATATGTGCTATTTGAGTGACTCTAGGAGTGGCTGATTGAGTACCAGTAAGGTTTTCACTCTTGTATTTGGTCAATGCATCCAAGAATATAATTAACCAATCCTCAAACTCGTTTTGGAAAACAGAAGGAAGGAATTGCTTAATTTGCCATGAATTCATTGGAATAAGGTTCTGGATTTCATCATTGGTGATGGCGGAACAGTATCTACCGCCAAAGTTAAATTCGTCCATCCAGATCAAAATGTCCCAATATTTAACAATCCTCAAGTCCAAGTAATTGAATAAAGGCTTGGATCTCGCAGCTTTCAAAATATACTGACCATATGCATATGAATTCTCCACTGATACCTTTGTGGTCTGAATCAACATTTTATTCCTGTTAGCAAAAATAACCTTCGAGTTCATTCTTCTAAACTCCCCAATTAATTGCAACAAAGCCTTTGTAGTCAAGTTGTGCACATGGTAATGTAACGAATAGTCATAAAGGAATGATTCCTTTCTTTGTACCCAAGTGACCAAATTATTCATCATAGAATCTGCATTAATATTGTTCTTCATAGCATCATCCCACCAATCCTTAACCATTGACCTCAATATCATCAACGCAGGATTAGAGAATGAATCCTCTGCCATAATAGACGCTCCATTATTCTTGTCAAAATGCATTGCATCATCTGCAAGATCTGTTCCTTCCGCTTCATTGATAATACTACTCGTGAGAATTGTATTTATAGTCAATGTGCCGATTTCCACTTCTAGACAGGCAGTTTCGTAAATCTCGGGATTGTTAATGTTTGGAAAATCTAAATTCTCGAAATCGTTTGCCTTATCCAACTCAATTCCACCATGATCAGGTAATGGGTTTGAAGACCACCATAAGACAATGTTGTTAGTTGATAACCTTCTAGCATATTCAATATCAATCAAATATCCCACATTTTCAATTTGAAGATTGCATAATGGGATGTTACCATACTGTGCCAAAGAAATCAAATTCTTGATCCATGATGCTAAAACAAAGTAATGGTTAATAATTCTTTTCGAAATTAACGACTCCCAACCAATAGCAGGTAAAGATAATTCACTGATATTCATCTTGATTGTAGGGAACTCAGCAGTAGCACTCAAAATGTTCATGATCTTGCTACAATATGGTGATTGAATGGCTAATAGAGACTTGGACTTGCTCTCATAAATTTTGGCCAAAGTTTGGTTCAATTTTTTGAATAGTTTTCCACTCTCACTATAGTAGTGTGTGTTAAAACTCATAAAGTCCTGATAGTCGATGATATTGTATAACTTGCCCAATCTGTCCTTCTTCATCTCGTAGATTTCCCTGTAAATCTTATCCAAATTCCCTGGTAATTCGTGAGCATTGGAAGTAGGTTTCAAGACAAACAATTCTGTAGAGTTATCCCATGACTTAAAAACGGTGAAAAACTCATAACTGTTTGTGACAATATGAAGTAAGTATACTATACCCATGTCAAATCGTTTGAGGTAATCGTTAGTGTTTACTTGAATAAGATCCTTGATCTGGAAACCATTCTTCAAACCTTTACCTAAAGCCCCCACCTTAGTGTCATCAAATCTGACAGTGTTACCCAAATCAATTATAGCTCGATCAATGGAACCAATCTGGGTCTCATATAGACCCAATAAACTAGGGTCCTGCAACAAACTATTGAAGTTAACCAACTCGTCGTTGAATACACCTTCACTCATAGTCAATTTGTAAAGGTTGGAACCATCATGACCATTTGGTAAAACAGCTGAAGTCTTTTCGATAGAACAACCAGAAATGGATTTTCTAGGTGAAAGCTCACTTTTGAATGCAGCATATATCTTTTTTGGCACATGGAAGGTGAACTTGTGGACTTTGTTATTGGCCAGCACATAAACCTTTATATCACCAGGTTTTGTGGGATCAAGCTTGTATTCCAAAATCTCCCAATTTGAGCCAGCAACATTTTCAGCTTGCTTCTTTAAAATTCCTCCAACAGTTGATCTGTGAGATGACTCGGAATTAGCACCAAAGAGTTGGGTTCTTCTTTCCCTATTCTTGGCCTGAACTCTCCATTTGGCCTTTTGATACTGAAGATATCCCGCGTAATCTTCGGTCATGGATGGGCAAGGGCCATTCAATAATGCGTTATTTCTTTCCTCCTCTTCATTGTCTAGAATATCCTGGTTTGGTTGGCCATTCTTTCTCTTTCTAGATGTAACTTTACTAACTTTAGCACGAGGAACGTTACTTTCAATCACTCCGAAATCTTCAATATCTTTGACAACCGATTCCTTCTTCGAAGACTTCCCGAAAAAATTGGTCACAGAGGTTTGTCTCTTGGTATCTTCACTTCTCAGGATTTGCCTCTTCAACCAATCTGGATGGGGAACTCTTGGAACTGGATTCTTAACATTTTGCAATGCTGCAGGGATTGAAATAATCTTTTGCACCACAGATGCTAATCTTTCAGCATAATAGTCCCAATCAATGACATCTCTAGGACCAAACTCTTGTAAGTTTGGATCCTTTAGCCATTTCTTGAGAAAAAATTCCTTCTTATCTGAGGAGAAAATAGACACCGGAATTGCCCTTTCAGTGACTGGAGAGCCTGAGGGCTTTGCACTGATAATGTACTTAGTGGCTAAACCTGCATCCTTGACCATTTCTTCCCCTAAGAATTCTCCTAATCTTCGAGCAGTTGTGATACTTGTAGATTTTTGAGTACCGTATTCGGCCAAACTCTTGGACATTGATCTGTTTTCACAAATAAGTTCAATTAAATCTTCATCTTCAAGCATACCACCTTTGGTTTCCAAGACATCTAACCAATTATTGGCAACTGTAGCCACTGCTTGGTAACAGCCCTCAAGAGTATCGCCTTCTAAGAACAACTTGAAAATGTCGGATTGAAAGTTTTTGATCAATCTCAATTCACCTCTTCTCTTCAACTCAAAACCTTTCAATTCTGCTAATGTACCATCTTCATTGAAGACGGCATATCTTTTTTTCAACCCTTTTCCTTCTTCCTTGGATGTTGGCAAAATCATTGCCTTGTATGGACCATCCACTTCGAAGAAAATAGAGTTGTCAGATCTTGTCTTATACTTAAAGTTTTCAGGATCAACCAAATCTTGATACTGATGATTGGTGAAATCCTCGTGAACCAAATAATTTAACATAGAACATGGATATTCTAAGAAAATCTTCTTACCGTCCTTACACTTTAAATTGAAGTTCTCGGGGAAGGATTTTGGTAAGATACACCAAATACCGTCAGTATCCAATTCCAATGGTCTACCAATTCTCTCGACTAATTTTCTTGCCATTTGAATGATAGTAGCTCCTGTTAAACAAGTAACACCAGCCATTTCCATTGAATACCACCGCGAACCCTTTCTCATAACATAACCATAAAATGAATTCAAGATGACCTTGTGTGCTAATTGTAAGGAGTCATACAAGACAACCATCTTTTTTGCTTCATCTTTGGCAATGATATCATCAAGTTTTGATGCTTTTCCCTTCCAAACTTTTGCAAGTCCTTTAAACTCGTATCTACGATCCCTAAAAGATCTGACCGTGTCAACATAGAATGGATTTTCTCTTTGACAGATGATAGCTTCTCTCTCCACGACTTCTGTTTGCTTGACCCTGTGGTAGACTTTCCTCGAGTAGTCACTTAATCTCTTTTTGATTAAAGCTGCTTGTTCTGTGTAAGGTAATTCGTCAAAAGTTCTTTGAGGTAACCATGGCTTTAAAGGTGGAAAGCTTTCGTTTTGTAGAGTTCTTTTGATCATACTATACTCGTTCATTTCGGCAGGATAAAACTCACCTCTCCAGGACCATGGCAATCTACGGTCACAATTTTTACCAGGTCTGTTGAAATCACAAGCAGCACAATCCTCTTCGTTTTTCATGGAATCTGGTTGAAGTCTGTTGGAAGTCATGATATTTGGATACATTGAAGCCACATCAACATGATAAATTAAAGGTGTTTCTGTTCTAACAGGGTTGTCACGTAACTCCTCTAAACTCAGCTTGATCTGATTATACACCTCATCATAGTTGGTAATGTCTTCCATTTTCTTTCCATTCTCTACCTCGATACAAAATCGTATCGACTTCTCCAAATTACCCAAGAGCTCATCAATGGCTGTAGGGTCGACTTTAAAATCAGTCTCGAGGTCACTTCTGAAGACACCTGCTTCCAAAGATTCGACGTGACCTCCGACATATGTTTCTGACTCTAACAAATGACCATTATAAAATCTTTCGATTGGCTCGGTATGCTTGTTAGGTAACAAGATAGTTTTTTCATATGCTTGCACCTGTAACAACATTTCACACAATGTACCCGTTCCCTTTCTTAACACTTCATCTGGGTTCAAGGGAATAATCGTACACAATGAGAAAATGAAAGGATGAACGTACTTGTAGTACAAGTAGTAGGTGGCCACAGCATCAGAAACGGAATATTCAGAAAGTACTTGGGGTTTTTCGTAGGCATAAGGGGTCATTAATTCGGGGTCCAACTCTGTTGGATTGTATCCCAATTTCGAGGTGGTAACTGCTTTCAAACCTTGTGAACCTTGAGGTAAATAGGAATCTCTTTTAACCCATCTATAACAATCCATGTGTACACAGTACTTAGATTTATACTCACCTTCGTTATCCTTTGCGAACCCGATTTCCTGAAACATATCTATATCGTGAAATCTGGATCTGTTTTCCACAAACGGCCAGTCAAAACTGTCACCATTAAAGGTGGCAATGACGGTTGGTCTTGCGTCCCTGATATGTTCGTAAAACCTCAACAATACATGTTTTTCGTCTGCTTCGTTAAAAATCGTGAAAACACCAGGATATTCAGGCCGAGGAGTATACTCGAAATCTTCTATGTCTTGCGAAATGATTTCTCTATTTGTGATCAAGAAGCCCTCTCCGTCAATCATATATGAAATCATCATAATTTGATCGACCTTAGCGTCTGGAAACTTCAAAGGTGCTTTAGTCGTTTCAATATCGAATGCCAAAACTACCGGGTCAGCGAACGCTATCTTCTCCTTATCTTCTTCTAGGGTAATCTCGCCGTGCTTAGCGTAGACGTTATACCACTTTCCGACTCTGATATCCATATCAATTGATACACGGACATGGTAGGGCACATCGTATTCTCTGATATCGTCGATGAACTCTGACGCGTCGCCGTAATTTTCGGTTTCGTTATTGTCGAGATCCATGTGGAGTTCGGTTCCATTGATGTTGTTGAGGTTGTTGAAGTTCATGACGTTGTAGATATCTCTGTTGTCGCGTTTCAACTTGTTGTCCTTGATGATAGGATTCAAGAGTCTTCTTGCCCCAAGAAGATCCTGGATGTTGTGAAAAACCAACTTGACCATGGTTCTTTTGATCCCCACCAAGTGGTTGGGCAATGCTAAGTCTTCTTTGACCACTCTGGAGATCTGTTTTATGTTGCACGTCTCCAAGTATTTTTTGACCCATTCCTCCACTTCTGCCTCTCTGTTGGGAACCACTTCGAGAAACAAATATGGATCGAACTGGATGGTGGCCTTGAACGAGCCACCTTCCTCGTCGAGAAAGTAATAGTCCACTCCCGAGTGTCCTGTCACTATGTCGTCACTAGGAATGGTTGTGGCATGCATGTTGATGAGCCAGCCCCTTCTTGGCTTGGCACCTTCGGCTTCGCCGTGCTCAAACCTGTCGAAGCCCATGGTCGAGTCAATTTCCTCGATCCGTTCTACCAACTCCCGTTTCTGGATGGCATCATTGAGCATAGGGTTGTTGGCCACATTTGGGTCTATGGGCTCAGCTTCCCGATTCTTGTACTGAAACTGCACCTTGTTCTTGACGAACCTGGCAGATGTAGACCCTTTGAAAGACATGGTGGTTGTGTATTACGCCGGATGGTGCGTTGGAGTAGAAGTAACGTTGGAGTGAGAGATGAGTATGGTGATGAAGGACGCGCACCTCCGAAAGAGTACAAAATATAACGCGTGTATTAGTAAAGGTGAGAGTACCATTGAGTAATAGTGTGCGATGAAACTGTCGTAGAAGCGAAGTAATTAATCGATACTATATTAGCTGGGCGACGACTCGGTGAATATAGAAGTGTCTGAATTAATCAATGAGTATAATAAGTATGAAATATCACTACTCTATTCAGTTACGATGAATCTGTGAATAATTAGCCTGGCACACGGTGTGTAACTGTATAAAGTATGAATTAACCACTGGATTTGTATCTTACGGATATCATAAATATAATAGCGTGGTTATCCTCAGTTAGGTTAAAACAGTTGTAATGGTTTTACACTCCGAGAAGTATGGATAGGGTTCATCTGGATAATATATCATTGAACAATTCATCTAAGATGTGGTATATTGATATACATCTTTAGAATAAATAATTTATTAAGTATGGCTTACAGGTGTATATATTCTGGGCTCACCATTCCTGCCAGGCGCAAAGATGGCATTCTCAGACGAGGTAGTCTATAATGGAGCGGGGTCCGTTTGTACTTCTGCACAACAATCTTGTTTCTTGTAATATTATCATCGTACCAAATATGAGTGATTCAGAATAATAGCCTTACTCTAAGCAAGCTTGTATGAAATTGACTGAAATTGGGGCAGCCAAACTTCCTATCTGCTCATGTAGAGGATGATCAACCCCTGGATGATCAACGAGTAAACGAACAAGAATTGGATTCTTATGCGTCTCTGGCTGGTAGTAATGCTATTGGAAGTACCAGTAACGTTATTAGGCAACACCATGAACTTCAAGGATCTCATCAAGAACACCGATAAGTTGATGATGAGGAAGAATATCACCGGGTAGTAGGTCATCCAGCCATTGCCGATGACGTGCTTCCAACACAACAAGATGATGATGGACACATATTTGTAACCCGAGAAACTGACCAAGTCCCACAACGAGCTCTGAGTGGAACAGTTCAAGAGGTACAACCCGATTTTGAAGATGGCGATGTCGAGAAACGAAAACGCGAGAGTCTGCGATGCTAAGTACCCGAACACCTGGGGGTGGAAGTCACCGTTCAACCCCTGGAAAGACGCCCACAACAAGATGTAGGTGACAAACGACACCAAGGGGATGTACAAGTCGGGAGCGTTCACGTCGAAGTTGGGAGGAGCAAATTGGTTCTGGCCACTGGTGGCCTCCCCAGTGACCTCGGACGCCGTCAACCGGTTCCAGTTCTTATTGTGGTAGGGAAACACGATCAACAACACTTTTCTCAACACATACGAGTTGCTGACCTGGAAGTAGTACTTGATATCTCCCGTGCCTGGGAAGAACGAACCAAAGTTCTGCTGCAAGTACTGGTTGGAGGTTTCGAACTGGCTCTTGGCAAACTGGGACGCAATTGATGCTGCCTGATCATTCAAGAAGCTGGGATACCCCGACGCTTGCTGGCCTCCAGTTGCGCCAGGAACTCCGCCTGGCTGGCCATACTGGGCCTGGAATGCTGGATGCTGGGGCTGCGGATGGTGCAAGTTGGCCTGGCCGTCAAACTGCTGGCCTGGGGCCTGTTGCTGGGGATGGCCCTGTTGGTACCCGCCACTGTTTCCGTATGGATTATACATGATATAGTGGTGGATAAACTGATCGCACTTAAGTTTTGTCACTGGAAAGTGTGTGTGTCTCAATCTAGACTGCCTGATCGGGGCACCAGTTGCTAGTCCGCCAAACACGCACCACCAGGGGTCCAAAATTGACAGCAATCGATATTAGCAATCTCACATTTACCCACTATAAATACATACCAGCAGGCGTCTTCTACACCAATCTAACACATCACATACACTGAGATCTACTACAATGGTTCAAGGAAAAGTACTTGTGGTATCCAACCGTTTGCCCGTCACTATCAAGAGGCAGGGCGACGGATCGTACGATTACTCGATGTCGTCGGGAGGCTTGGTCACCGCGTTGCAGGGCTTAAAGAAGTCCACCGAGTTCCAATGGCTAGGCTGGCCTGGGTTGGAGATCCCTGGCGACGAACAGCAACGGGTCAACAACGACTTGATGGACAAGTTCAAGTGTACTGCCATCTTCTTGAATGACACCATCGCAGACTTGCACTACAACGGGTTCTCCAACAGTATCTTATGGCCATTATTCCACTACCACCCAGGTGAGATGAACTTCGATGAAAACGCCTGGGCTGCCTACATCAAGGCTAACCGCCAGTTTGCCGCCAAAATCGCCGAGCAGGTCGACGACAACGATATGGTGTGGGTCCATGACTACCACTTGATGTTGTTGCCACAAATGTTAAGAGAAGAAATCGGAAAGTCCAAGAAAAACATAAGGATTGGGTTCTTTTTGCACACGCCATTCCCTTCTTCTGAAATCTACAGAATCTTGCCCGTCAGAAAGGAGATCTTGGAAGGGGTATTGAGCTGTGACTTGATCGGTTTCCACACCTACGACTACTGCAGACACTTCTTATCATCTGTGTCCCGAATTGTGAGCAATGTCACCACATTGCCGAACGGTATCGAAATCGATGGAAGATCCATCAGCATTGGCGCGTTCCCTATCGGTATTGACGTGGAAAAGTTCACCGAGGGGTTGACTAAGGACTCAGTGATCAGCAGAATCAAGCAATTGAAATCTAAGTTCGGTGACACAAAGGTTATAGTGGGTGTTGACAGGTTGGACTACATCAAGGGTGTCCCTCAAAAATTGCATGCATTCGAAGTATTTCTCACAGAAAATCCTGAATGGATCGGAAAGGTGGTGTTGGTGCAAGTTGCTGTACCCTCCAGAGGTGACGTTGAGGAATACCAAAGTCTTAGAGCCACCGTCAATGAATTAGTTGGAAGGATCAATGGTAAATTTGGTACTGTCGAATTTGTTCCTATCCACTACATGCATAAGTCAATTCCCTTCGAGGAATTGATCAGTTTGTACCACATGTCCGATGTTTGTTTGGTTAGTTCTACCAGAGACGGTATGAACTTGGTGTCTTACGAATACATTGCATGTCAGCAAGAAAACAAGGGTGCATTGATTCTCTCTGAATTTGCCGGTGCTGCTCAATCCTTGAATGGTGCTATTATTGTCAACCCATGGAGTACAGAAGAATTGAGCGACGCCATTAAAGAAAGTTTGACCTTACCAAAGGAAAAGAAGGATCTCAATTTTAAGAAGTTATTCGAATACATTTCCAAGTATACTTCTGGATTCTGGGGTGAATCTTTCGTTAAGGAGCTTTACAAATGTAAAGGTCCACAATAAGTACAATCAGAATACAAGACATAGTGTCACAATCTAGGGTGCTGCGTGGATTCTACTAACCTAGTATGAGTACAACTCTTTACTTCTCGTACATACTTAAACCATGGACTTAATACTCTACTTGACCTGATTGTGTAAATGCAAAAAGTAGGAAACAAAATGCAGATAGATTTGTAGATTATATATACCCTAGAACTGAATTATACAAACCGATACCCATACCTTCTATAAATTGTGCCAATTTAGGCTCTCTAGTCAACATAGTCCGCAAAACCATTCTCTGGAGTTAATTTAGAGAAAGTATGAGTTTCTAAATTGGCCTTTGTTAATGGAGTCAAGAGTTTCTTGTTCTCCTTATTTGTATCTTCGTCGTCAGAGGCTTCTATCGCAAGTGGTAGTTTTTGCTGTTGTTGTGGTTGATTTAATTTGCCTGTAACTGCCAACTCTTTACCATGGGGAACATCAGTGGTAATGACCTGTGGTTTTATGCCTAGTTTGGAAAGTAATGAGTTGTTCGAGAATAAATAAGATGAAGCAGGTGAACTGCCTGGAGTTGGTTGTGATAGTATAACGCTCTCGGAGTATAAAGAGTTTTCCGGTAACTTCGGTTTATGAGAGTAGAAGTGCTTTTCCTTCTTTTCAACTTCTTTCTCTCTGGATCTGTATTCTTTTTCGGGTCTTTTCTTAAACTGTGGAACGATTTTTTCTTCTTCTTGGAAATGACTGATGTCTTCCTCGATATTTTTGGCAGAGCTAAATGCAGTCATCAAATATGGCATTTCATCAGAAATGGTGGTCTTATGAAGTAAAGTAGATGTTGATAACGACGAGACAGAGTCTCTGCGTGTTACCCTTGGAGAGCTATCGACATGCGATTTTGTAATGGAATGGATCATTGGAGGTTGTGATAACGTAGACGAGTACAAAGAGTTTGAGCCAACATCAGAATCTGAGTAGTCAAAATCCACATCGTCATCAGATACGAGCTGCTGGGTATTAGGGGTCGAGTTGTGAGGACTATGGCGACGGATTGGTTTATTGGCCGATGTTTGCCTATTCGAAACTAGCGATTTTTGTTTTGCCAACTGCAATTCTTCCTGATCGTTTTCGGTGTCCTCTGGTTCTTCGTCTTTGCTTTTTCTGACTGCCACCTCTCTGACCTTTTCCAACTTAAAGGCATCGAACATTTTCTCCATGTCATTCATGACAGCCAAGCACTCATACTTGGACTCGGCATCTTCCAACTCTATTGCGCTATTTAGCTGCTTCAACAAGTTGACAATGAAATTCTTATATGTCAAAATGGTGGTATCGTCTTCTGCGTCCATGAGCATGGCCTCCAAGTCCTTACCGATCAAGATGAGCTTGGCCTTCAGATAGGCCACCGTCAAGTTGTCGACAACTTCGTTCTTTAGCTTGATACTCCTCAACACCAACGATGTTAGTAGGGTCCCACTGTCAGATATGTATTCTACAGGACTCAATGTCCTGGATGCCTTGGTGATGGAGTCGATGTCTATGGATATGCGGTTAAGCTTCTTGTTCATTTCGTTGCAGGTGGTAATGACCTTATCGGCGACGTTGTTGTTGAAGCGCTTGAGCTTGTCGTCTTGGTTGCTGAAGTGATACTCGCTATTGAAATCCAACGAGAGAAACTCCCAGCTCTTGAAGGTAAGGCTCAACTTTTCGAGGGTTTGGAGGATGGCAAAAGTGGACAGGCAGAGCTTGCTGACCTTGCGCTCTGCCAACGGGAACCCACTGATGATTTTGATCAACTCGGATGTCTTGGCCTTGTCTCGATTGAGATTGGGGTCCTGGATGAGCCTTATTATGGGGTCCTCGTAGGGCTCCACGTCAGCCATGGTGTGTTTATGCGTAGGACGATGCTGTGCTGATGCTGTGCTGATGCTATGGTATGTGCTGGTGATCCTATGTGCTTAGACCATCAGTAGGAAACACTGGCGAGCCCTGAAGAGATGCCTGGAGATGGTTGCTATTGGAGTTGGCGACAGAAATGATGGTGCCAGGTAGCGGTGGAAAAAGGGTCAGTCGACACTAGCCGGATGCGGATCTAAAATGGGAGAGAGATGCTGGTGTGACCCTCCAATGCCTTGGTATGGTTTGTGGTGAAGAATCAGGTGGTTTTGTTTTGCTCGGTTTTTCGCAGGAACCGAAGACCACCCGGAGTGCCGATAGGCGAGACAGGTCGTACTAGGTCCAGGGTTGCCGAGACCCAGATCACTACAGGTTAGCTGCTACGTAGTGGCATATGGCAGGACCAGCGTGTTTATGCTGAAATTTTGTTTGGTGTTAGTTTTACCTACCAATCCTTGATTCTGAGCTAGCACGAGCAATAATACATTTTGTTTGTGGAAGATCTCTAAATCTACCATAGAAATTAATAATCGGGCAGTCAGCAGAGTCAACCTGCATTGTGGCTACTATTCCACATTCAATGAATCACCCGTTATCATTTTCCGGAAATGCCTTTCATTTTAAGGTGTACGCATTGTACTGGGCTACAGGAATTCACTTACGAGCCAAAAAGAGTTCTACATTCTCTGGTGAATTAGTATATATTAGGCGAAATTTTGAAGTAAGCTTGAATGTTGGATTAAGCCTTTGGCGCAGAAACAATATTTAATCTATACTACCAATGAAATTTCTATTTGTATCTTAAGCACCGGAGCAAACAATTCTGCAATTAAATGAATAAATTCACCAGAATCGATTAAATGCGTATCCTCTAATACTGCTAATCCATTTTGTGTTATTCGAACTGGCTCACTATGTACTGTATCACAAATTGGAAATGTATTATAATGTATATACTCTAATATTCCCAGAACTAGTCCGGGCATAGGGAGTCATAATTCATGATTATATTGCCCAATTTGAAGCCAGTCGATTTCCTTTTACCAGTACATATCCACACTAAAGAATCTCAAATTCAAAAATGAAAGAATCATTGGTAGCTGTTACTACTTTGTACCAGCCCCATTTCCAGAGTACCTGGGTATCTACACTGTGGATAGGCCAGGGCATAAATTAATAAGAGTGAAAGGCGTAGCACTTGTCGTAATATGGTGGATCGGATGAACAGGGGGCACTCTGCTCCCTGGGATGAAGAGGACCAGGAATATGAAAAACCTCCTCAATTGATAATTGGGCTCTTCTTGAGACTCACTGTGAAGGTTACTTTGCACCTTGGGGTGGCGGGCATCGAAGTTCCAGTACAGAGGCACACGCTTGTCGCTCAGGTCGCTAAAGAAGGTTCTTTTCTCGCAACACCTTGGCTTTCATGTGTTCATACCATTCGTCGATATTACTGTTAGAATGCACGGCAATGATGATCAAGGTCATATTGTCGAAGCCAATGCCAGTATAGTTGTTGGCCATCATGAGACAATCCTGCAATATGAACTCCACGATCTTGTTTAGCTTCCACCCCAATGCCAACTTGTCTCTGATGATCTGAACGATCTTCGTGTTCTTGTAGCAGTCCCAGATCCCATCACACGCCACCACGATAAACTCGGGGGTTGTCTGATGCAAATCGTAAACGAGGATCTCAGGCTCCACCGTGACCTGGAAAAGCTCCGGAGGAAGATGGACCAAGTCATGCTTGAAGTACTTGCGGTTCTGCAAGATGTACTTGTTCTTGGTGTTGTCGATGTAGGGGGCTTTGAAGGTGAAGTCGCCAAATGCCCGCGACAATGCTAGGATTTCGTTGATTCTGTTGTTCAACACGTAACCGTTACTGTTTTCTACCCTGATGCGCTCGTTCATGAGGATGGGCTTGTGGTCGAACGAGAGCGTCTTGGGCACCCCGTCGACCGAAAGGATGCATCGCGAGTCTCCTGTGTTGGCTACGATGATGTATCTGTCTCTAATGATTGTGGTGACGATTCCGGTGGACCCACAATTGAGGAGGTGGGGCATGGACGACAACTCGTGGTCGATGTGGAAGAACGCGTTCTTGATGCTTGTCATGTACTGGCTGAGCTCGATAGGCTTTGCTCCCGGGATTCCCACCAGTGCCTTGTGCCAGTTGTTAAGGGTGCGGAAGATGGCTCTCGGCAAGTGTTCGCTGAGGTACTCGGAGCATTGCTTGCCCCCGTGGCCGTCAAACACCCCGAACACCGCCAAGCTCTCGTCCTCGTTGACCTTGACGTCGTGGGCGTCTTCCATGGACATACGGTACCCCTGCATGGTGCCCACACAGTAGGCCAATGTCTGACGGGTGTGGTAGTCGATGGTCTTATCCTCTATGGGGTGTGATAAGAGCTGTCCCATGGTGGTGGTGTGTCAGCTAGCGTGGCCTGGGTAGTGCAAACGAATCGATGGCTACAGGAGTCAGCGATTGCTGGGGCGATTTTTTGGCGCTGGTGGTGAGTTTGATTTTCTGGCTCCGATAACGCTCGGGGCTCGAGACGCCAGCAAATGGAGGATAATAAAATAACATTTCTCGCAGGGGCCAGCGGAGCCGGGAGAGTCGGATGGCATCTTTCGGTGGGCAGTGGGTCCGTGGTGGGTCCACAATCCCTCACTATTCTCGAGCCACCCTGGCTAGACCTTGGCTAGCGGTAGTGGTGCTAGTGGCAGTGGGTGGTGCGGTGCGGTAGAATCCCCGCGAGGATTGTGGGACGAGCGATGGGGCTGCCCAACGGCTGGGCGACCCCACACAGCAAAGAGCTAGTGCAACCACCGAGGACACGCTGGCGTAGGCACTGCTTGACGACGGGCCCACCACCGTCTGCCCCAGCTGCCTCAGGCTGCCCTAGGCTGCCCCAATTGGCCCCTACGGCCCCCCTGGGCAGGAATGTCGCACGACATGCGCACTGGCCCCCACAATCCTTAAGGGGCAGGATTGGCACTCCCGACTTAATTGCTCCCATAGCGTCAAGTTCCCCCAAAGAAGTCCAACAGACCAACAATTGGATCAATTTCATTCTCCAAAGAGTATCTCATCGGACCAAGTCGGAACTATACTCGTAAACTGCCCCAAACGCCCAATTCACTTGGATACTTCCACTGTCATTTTCATTTTTTGCTCCAAACGGTCAATTCGTCAGTAACTCTCCAATAGGATAATCTTGGTTCTATTCTGATTCTCAATTGCCTCCTCAAGCAGAGTCAATATTGCACGCTAAACGGTCAATTCGCCTCATCTCAGCGTCTATTCTCCTTACGACCACTACTCCTAATTGCCTCTCTCCAGGGAATTCGGATAAGAGCTAGTCAATTCTCCCAATTACCCCTCTCAGCGTCAATTACTCCATCGTCCTTGTCTCCACCATGAGGATTCCCGTCATTTCCAAATCCTCCGTCGATGGCGACGCCAACTACTCGCCTCCCAAAGCGTTCCCCATAGGCCCCTTCACAAAGTACGCCCACAACCCCATCCTCAAACCTAATCCCGACTGGGAGTTCGAGAGCGGCTACCTCTACAACGCTTCGGCCATCGTCGTTGACGGGTACGTATTCTTGTTGTACCGAGCCCAGAATAAGCAGAAAGAGTCCTCAGTGGGTTTGGCGTGGTCCGAGGACGGATTCCAGTTCAAAAAGTACCACAAGCCCATCATCTGGGCCACCGAGCCCTGGGAGCAAGGTGGAGGTATCGAAGATCCCAGAATTGTCAGGGACCCCAAGTCCAAGCTCTTTATCGTCACATACACAGCCTACGACTTGAGCACCGCTCGTTTGTGTGTGGCCACTTCCGAGGACTTGTTCCACTGGAAGAAGTACCCATCGTTTGTACCTCACTACTGGCAGGACTTGGCCAGAACCTCCGACAACAAGACGCTTATCCGTAACGAATGGCTGAAGTCGGGAGCTATCTTCACCGAAAGAAACAAGGATGGGAAGTATTACATGATTTGGGGTGACAGCGACTTGCACTTGGCCGAGTCAGACGATTTGGTCCATTGGAGCTTGACCAGTGGCGATTTCAACGCCAACAAGTTTGCCCAGCCCCGCTTCAACTTTGAGAACAAACTTATCGAATCAGGCCCTGCTCCCATCAAGTTGAACAATGGGAAGAACCAGTGGGTGTTCTTCTACAATGCCAGTACCACTGGAGGTGAAGATATTCCTAGAGAAACTTACACCATCAGCGAGATGTTGATCGATTACGACCATATCCGTGACGGACCCGTTGCCAGATTAGAAAAGCCCATTTTGAAACCAGAACAACGAAACGAAGTCGAAGGGCAAGTTAACAAGGTCGTTTTCTGCGAGGGAATCGTTCAGTTCAAGGGCAAATGGCTTCTTTACTATGGTCAGGGTGATTCCGAGCTAGGAGTTGCCTACACTGACGTTTAAAATGTTTACATATGCAAAAAGTTTGTATTAGACCACAAAATTCCATACCGGCCTCTACCATTAGAGCCATGAATTCTATTGATCCCCTGTATGAATATCTATAATTTATTAGAACCTCTCCTTTTTTAACCATCTTTATCTCCACGACCTCCAAGACTAATACTTATTGGAACCTCTTTTTACCTTTCTGTAACTTCTTCCTCTCCACTATCTCCTTAATCATCAACGCTAGCACTTCATCGACGTTTTCCGTGGAGTTGTCAATTCCGATAAACCCACATTTCCAGTGCTTGGCCACCTTAATTCCGTTCTCGACGAATTTGGGTGATGCAAGTGGGCTATAGATGTTGGTGCAGAGAATCCAGATGGGTGGCAAGCAATCAGGGTCTGCCGGATCAGTGGAAAAGTCTAGTAATTTCGTCTCATTCTTCAATTCCTGTCTCATGCTCTCCAACATTTTTGAGTTGGGCTCCTTCCACATATTCTTGATGGCAGACTTAATGGAGAAAATATCGTGCTCCTTGCCCTGCTCCCATCTTTTCTTGAAGGAAGTGTATTCTTTCCAAGCATCGTCCAAGGTATCTTTCATGCTCGAAAGTAGGTTGAACGGACTCTCACCCGGAAACGAGTCCATCGGAGGTAAGTTGGGGTTGTTGGAAGCAGTGCCCTGCTCCAATGGCTCCTGAAAGCTGTCCTCGTACGATGGAGGGCTGGAGGACGGTATGGCGCTGTAAACGAAGAAGTAGCCGTCTACATTCCCGTTCATTTCACTGGCGCCACTTGCCACCAAGAGAGGGTTGGTGGACACGGGCTGCCTGGGCTCATTGGCCAAGTTTCTCAAGATTTCCTTGCCAAGCTTGACGTAGAGTGAAGCCTCGAGGAACGGGACAACCTGGTTGGGGTTGAAATTGGGAGTGTCAATCAACTCCACCAACACCGGAGTGGCATGGGGCGGGACGTGGGTTTTCTGCTCGATTTCGTGGCGATGCAAGTATGACAAGAAGTATGGGTTCCGGCCCGTTTCGACGATGTCTGCGATGGGGGCATTGTTGTCGGGTACTGTCTTGGTTGTTCTGGCGAACGATTTGTAGATGACGGGACTCAACACGATGCGGTTCTGCTGGGTCAACCAGCCCAACGAGTTGACCACGTCCAGCTCGTCGAGCACGAGTCGAGCCTTGGCGTCGTCGGTGGTGAAGTTGTGCAAAGTGGGCGTGATTTGGTGGGTAGGATAGTAAGTGTCTCGAAAGTTGCCCAACGTTAGCTTGGAGATGGTGGATGTTTTTCCCGATCTGCTGCCTCCCAAGAATGCTACCCGGATGGGGTTCGAGTCATTGATCGGATCCTGAACAGACTCTGGCGTCAACGCCAGAGACTTCTTTCCTAGGAACGAAGACATGGTGACATGGATGTTTTTTGTGGTCTCTCAAATTATGGTCGCAGATCGGTTGCAAGGCGCGCTTTGGTGGGTGGGTGGCTCACACGAGACAGCCTATGGTGCCACTTACTAGTTTAACTGATGTATGTTGGCAGCGCAACGAGATGGTGGGAAGGTGTAGCCAGGAGGATCATCGCAAGATCGTGTGCCAAATTGAATGGGAACGTGTTAGTTGCTGAAGAAAAGGGATGGAAATGAAAGCTACACCAGAGTTGCGAAGAGTTAAAGACGCCAGAGAGTCCTAAAGTGCTTATTGCGGGAGGTTTAGGCTCGACAGCTTGAACTGTAGTAACGTTAGTGCATGTCCTACATTTAGACAAACAGAAGCCACTTACCTCCAGAGTATGGTAGTAAGAATGTTCCCAAATGGAACCTTGTTGAAGCTTTATAGGAAGACTTTGTCAATACAGGGAAATTGGTCTCGCTAGTTGTTCCACCCAGCCCTTTTGTGGTATCTCGTGCTATTCGCCATGGGCTACTAGACTCTAAGTGGACCCTGAGGTCTTATCATTGTTATATCCGCGAATGCCCTGAAAGATCTCCAGTTACTATCCCTCTAATGCAGTAGACAGCATAAGAGACTAGTCCAGGTGTATAAGCCCAACTCCCTCCTTCGAGAGACTAATCCAATCTTTACTGACAATTGATAGCCTGAGATAATCACCAGCTTATTACTTTAAGAATCTTCTTAATTAAGCACTACTTATACGTCAGCCAAGCGAAACCATCAGTGAGTGGTGTACAACTAATACAATACTCCATTCTGCTTACCATCGTTGTATTGACTCATCCCTCGTCCGTCCCACACTCCTCGCAACCGTCCTCGTTATTGCCCCACACTCGCGACCATATCTGGTCGTGCACTCTGCTTCTGATAACACCAATGATGGCTTCCGATAACCCAGACTCCAAGGCGGACATGGCCCAGCAGGAGTCGGAAGCTCGTCAGCTACAAGCTCTAGTACGACACAACGACCGAATCATTGAGCTGGGACGCTCCCAAATCAACCACGTCTTCCTGGTGTCCAGCAAGCTCCAGCAAGGGTTGAGCATCCAGAAGGCGGACGATGATCCGGCTATACCGACAAAGGACATTCCTTCGGTTTCAGCCAATTCTATTAAGGCCCTCTCGGTCCAATTGAACAAGCTTCGCATAATGGAGCTCAGAATTAGAATCGATTCCTTGTCCAAAACGGTGGAGCATGTCAACAAGAAGAACGCCCAGGTGGCGCAAGAGTGCAAGTCGATAGAGGATCAGCTAGTGCTGGCCAAAGAAAAGATTCCCCTAATTCACGAAGCTCTCCTCCAGAAACATCTCCAGTTTCTGAAAGGACTTGAAGACCTCATTAACGATTATCAGATCAACAAAATAGGTCATATACAACGCCAGTCCATTAAATCACAACAACTGGTATTTGAGATCTTGAAGGAGGCAGTATTCCTGAGGACACGAGAGGGCACTCTTTTGTTCCACAACCAGCCTATCCTCAAGCTTTCATCGTTCCTCAATACCAATATACTCTTTGTGAATCAATTTCTCGAAAACCTAATAACCCTACAGCGGCATTTATCATTCTTGTTCAATGTAGGCCTACCCCATTTGAAGGATCTAGTGGGCCTATTACCAAACTCGAAATTCTACAATTTAATCCGTGAAAAGGAAATACTCATGACAGGGAAAACAGATGATGACGAAACCGAAGAAAAGGACAAGGAACACACACCACCACCAGTATTAAACTCAGAGAACGTCATTAAACTTGGCGATGCCATCAAGTTGCCCCTTTCGTCTAAAACCATTAATAACCAACGCAGAGCACAATTATTAAAACAGGAACCAGAAATTCCTATTGTGAAAGAAGACTCGATGTCACCACCCCGGATATCCGAAAAACTGGGAGGTACCACTGGTCCAGCTCGCAAAATGATTATTATACCTCATAGGATATTGAACAAGCCATTCAGCAAACTCTCGATTAAAGAGTTCTTACGATTCCTCGTGGTTGTCGCCAAACTCATTTCCAATTTCATTGTGTTTTTGAAGACCGTCAACAGCGACTACAACGACAGAATTGAGAATAACCTCGATTTTGCTGCCATTTTGGAACAGATCAATAGCCCCAACGCAATTCTGATAGGCCACCGTCCCGAGCAGGATCTCGCGGATAGCCTCAATCTCAAGTACTTAATGGAACAGATCTATACCCGGCTCATTAGTCCAACTTCCAAGGACAGACGGGCACTGGTGCCACCCTCGGCATTACAGGACCTTAACGTGAGTGCATTGATAGCAAACCAAACGAAGCTACAAAGCGACGACTGGGACGTGGTTAGCAAGATGGAGTAAATACTAGCAAGCTAGCAGGCTAGTGAAATTTATAGAACTCGATAGCCCTCCACACAGTACAAGTCAACCAATCTTTAACCAAATACAATCGGATTTACTCCGATTACTGTAGACTTGCCTAATGCCCCTACGACTCTTACGCTATGGCTCTACTCCCGACTCCGCCTGTACGTTGTGGAATTCGCAGCACCGTGGCTGGTTGGATTCGCCACCCAAGTCCTATCCTGGCAAGACTCAGTCGACCCGTCTCCTTCACTACGAGAGAAGTGATAGGGGCCTCAACTAGTCCAGTATAGCCATTAACCAGACCAGCCCACCATCAACAACTATTCGCAGCGTGTAACCTCTTTCGGTTGTGTCGCTAGTCCCCAGCCGCCCATGTGTAGGCGTAAACTTTGCACTACCGCGTAATTGCCAGCACTAACCAAATTTCTCACTGAAAATTCCCAACACCCCTGGCCTTATCGTCGATAAGTTGTTCTCGTTGATAAAGTAGATAACCCTACCACACCGGCTCAATCGAAGCACAAATCAATCAAAGATGTCGCTCTCCGATAAAGAATTATTCGAATTAAACAAAAAGGCTGTGACTGAAGGGTTTAAGATCAAGCCCCGTGTGAACTACAACACCGTCAGTGGTGTCAATGGTCCATTGGTCATTTTGGACAACGTCAAGTTCCCAAGATACAATGAAATCGTCAACTTGACTTTGCCAGACGGTTCCATCAGACAGGGTCAAGTTTTGGAAGTCAGAGGCACCAAGGCCATTGTCCAAGTCTTTGAAGGTACCTCGGGTATCGATGTCAAAAAGACCAGAGTCGAGTTCACTGGTGAGAACTTGAAGATACCAGTCTCCGAAGATATGTTAGGTAGAATCTTCGATGGTTCTGGTCGTCCAATTGACAAGGGTCCTAAGATCTTTGCCGAGGACTACTTGGATATCAACGGTTCCCCAATTAATCCTTTCGCCCGTATCTACCCAGAAGAAATGATTTCTACCGGTATCTCTGCCATCGATACCATGAACTCCATTGCTAGAGGTCAAAAGATTCCAATTTTCTCAGCCTCCGGTTTGCCTCACAACGAAATTGCTGCCCAAATTTGTAGACAAGCTGGTTTGGTTAGACCAACTAAGGATGTCCATGATGGTCATGAGGAGAATTTCTCCATTGTTTTTGCCGCTATGGGTGTGAACTTGGAAACTTCCAGATTCTTCAAGCAGGATTTCGAAGAGAATGGTTCTTTGGAAAGAACTTCTTTGTTCTTGAACTTGGCTAATGACCCTACCATTGAAAGAATTATTACTCCTCGTTTGGCCTTGACCACTGCCGAATACTTGGCTTACCAAACCGAAAGACACGTCTTGACCATCTTGACCGATATGTCTTCTTACGCTGATGCTTTGAGAGAAGTCTCTGCCGCCAGAGAAGAAGTTCCAGGTAGAAGAGGTTACCCAGGTTATATGTATACCGATTTGTCTACCATCTATGAAAGAGCTGGTAGAGTTGAAGGAAGAAATGGTTCCATCACTCAAGTTCCAATTTTGACCATGCCTAACGATGATATCACTCACCCTATTCCTGATTTGACTGGTTACATTACCGAAGGTCAAATCTCGATTGATAGACAATTATACAACAGAGGTATCTACCCACCAATTAACGTGTTACCATCCTTGTCTCGTTTGATGAAGTCTGCCATTGGTGAAGGTATGACCAGAAAGGATCACGGTGATGTCTCTAACCAGTTATACGCCAAGTATGCCATTGGTAAGGATGCCGCTGCTATGAAGGCCGTCGTTGGTGAAGAAGCTTTATCCAACGAAGACAAATTATCATTAGAATTCTTGGAAAAGTTTGAAAAGAACTTTATTGCTCAAGGTGCTTATGAAAACAGAACCATTTTCGAGTCTTTGGACCAAGCTTGGTCGTTGTTAAGAATTTACCCTAAGGAATTGTTGAACAGAATTAGTCCAAAAATCTTGGCTGAATTCTACGAAAGAGAAAGGGAACAAGATGATGATGAAGAAGAAGATGCTGACAAGTCCCACGATTTGATCGATGCATAAGCGGACCATTCGTCATTGAATAGATCCAAAAAATCACATTGAAAAGTTCTTTTTCAATTCATCAATTAGTTACTTTTGATTCCTTTGATCAGCATTGACCTGTTAGTTTTTATTTCTTTGTTATTGATTATCTAGAAAAGAACTTCATTAATCCTTTTTATTCTTCATAAAAGACTTACATTTTTTGCATGTAGCAATGTTGAAGAAACATTTTGATAGACCAAATTTGCTCGGAATGCAATTAGATAGCTCGGAGGACCATTCGAAAGAGCACGTTGGAATTAGATAGTCTACCTTAACGATTATATGACTTGAACTATCATTACCATTTTACAGTCTGTTATATTTACATGAATATGCATTGTATCGATAGCTCGACAAGTTGAGTTAAGTTAACCCGTAGAATTAAATACCAAAATCGGAATTAATATGCATCAGTAGAGTCCGGTGTCAACACCTTCAGGCTTGGGCTCTCTTAAGATTACCAATATGGTTAATGGCAGAACCGGCCTTGAAGAATTCAACCTGGTCCTTAGACATGGTGTGCTTACATAAAACATCAAAAGTGGATCCATCCTTTTTAGTGACCTTGACAGTCAAAGTCCCACCGTTGTTACCATCTTGAGCAATCATGTCTCTCAAGTTTTGGGTGGTGATCAAATCACCAGCAGAAATCTTGTCGTAATCACTTTCTTCGGCAAAGGTCAATGGTAACATTCCTTGCTTCTTCAAGTTAGTCTCGTGGATTCTGGCAAATGACTTGACCAAAATCACAGAACCACCCAAGAATCTTGGTGACAATGCCGCATGCTCTCTGGCACTACCTTCACCATAGTTGTGTTCAGCAACAACAATCCAAGGACGCTGTTCTTCCTTCCACTTAATCATCAATTCGGGAATACTGTATTGGTCACCGTTCAAGTCGTAGGCCTTGTTGACCTCGCCAGTTTCCTTGTTAACAGCACCAATCAAGGTGTTGTATGAAATGTTTTCCAAGTGACCCTTGTACTTCAACCAAGCACCAGCAGCCGAAATGTGGTCTGTGGTACACTTGCCCTCGACCTTAAGCAATACGTTAGTAGACAATTCATCGCCAGACCATGGCTTGAAGGGGTCCAATAACTGCAATCTGTCGGATTCTGGGGAAACGTTGACCTCAACATCTGGCTTAGGTTGTGGCTGTGCCTCAGGGTAGAACTCCTCACGACCCTTGATGAAACCGCTGTTTGGCAATTCTTCACCAGTAGGAGGTTGGAATCTGAACTCCTCCCCGTTGTCCAATTTGATCGAATCCTTAAGGGGGTTGAAGTGCATGTCACCCGAGTAAATCATGGCAGTGACCATGTCTGGAGATGTCAAGAAGTTCATGGTGTTTCTGTTACCATCATTTCTGGCTCTGAAGTTTCTGTTGAAGGAGGTGAAAATGGCATTGGAGTCGGTGGATTGCTTGTCGACATCCACTCTGTCCCATTGACCAATACATGGACCACAGGCGTTGGCCAACACAATGGCGCCATTTCTCTCGAAAGTGTCGATCAAACCGTCTCTTTCGATAGTGGCTCTAATCTGCTCGGACCCTGGGGTGACAAAGAAAGGAATCTTTGGCTTGAGGCCTGCCTTTTCTGCTTGTTGGATGATTGAAACGGCTCTGGACATATCCTGGTAGGAGGAATTGGTACAGGAGCCAATCAAACCAGCAGAGACCTTCTCTGGCCATCCTTCTTCCTTGGTGGTCTTGCCGAATAACGAGATTGGAGTAGACAAATCAGGAGTGAATGGACCATTGACATGAGGCTCCAATTCGGAAAGGTTGATCTCGATGAGCTTATCATATTGGGCGCCCTCGTCGGCTCTCAAGAAGTTGTGTTGGTTGTTGGCAGCATCCACGGCCTTGGTGATTGGCTCTCTGCCAGTTTGGATCAAGTATCTCTTGTGGGCCTCGGTGTATGGGAAAGTTGAAGTGGTTGCTCCGATTTCAGCACCCATGTTACAAATGGTGGCCATTCCGGTACACGACAAGGTTTGAACACCTTCACCGAAGTACTCGACAATGTATCCAGTACCACCTCTGACGGTCAAAATACCAGCCAACTTGGTGATAACATCCTTTGGAGAAGACCAGCCAGATAATTGGCCAGTCAACTTGACACCCAAAACCTTTGGGGCCTTCAACTCCCATGGAGTGCCTGTCAAGGCATCCACAGCATCGGCACCACCCACACCAATGGCAATAGCACCCAAACCTCCAGCATTGGGGGTATGGGAGTCAGTACCCAACATCATCAAACCTGGAACAGAGAAGTTTTCTAACACGATCTGGTGGATAATACCCGATCCTGGGCCCCAGAACTGGATGCCGTATTTTTCCCCACAACTCTGCAAGAAATCAAAGACTTCCTTGTTGGTAGCGATGGACTTTTCCAAGTCGTCATTAGCACCATCCTTCCCCACAATCAAGTGGTCACAGTGAATCGAAGCTGGGACGGCAGTCGATGGCATGCCACAGGTCATAAACTGCAACAACGCCATTTGTGCGGAGGCATCTTGCATGGCGACTCTGTCAGGATTCAACTTCAAGTAGACCTCGCCTCTAATGTTGGACAATTGGCCGTTGGAAGAGGCCAAGCTCTCCTCGGGACTCACCAAGTGCGAGTACAAGATCTTTTCTGCCAACGTCAACGGCTTGTTATCCACAATCTTCTTGACAGTGTTGAGGTTCTGGATCAACTTAGCATATGGTGGGGTACGAGATTGATAAGCTTCAGGCACCGCAAACTCCGAGGCCCTGGTGGCAAGTCTTCGGATACTTCTTCTGGTCAACATGGCTGGAGAATAAGAGTAGTAGTGAAGAAGAATTTTTAGTTTTCAGGTTATACACTTGACTGGATTAGGCTGAAAATTTCATTGTCCAATGATTCGGCCTCCAGTGGTGCTTATGCCTGCGTATGACTCAGAATAGTGCCTTATCGCTGTCCCAATCGGGCAGGCACTGTGCGAGCCGCCGGTAAGCAGATATCCAGGCACGTGATACAGAGTAACCAGGCTTGATAGAGCACACAGAGCAGGGCCCTGGGGTACTTCATATTTTCCATTGTTCATTGATATTATGTACACTGGATACCCATGGGGCGATCTAAAATTGGTTTATGTGGGAGCAATATTTCAGTGATAGGTTTAAATCTCCACCGCTGGTGAATAGTCTCAAGTCTCTAGAAACCAACGCCAACCACGACTTAGCCGAGTTTGCGCCCTTCGTTCTCATGGCTTTCATGAAAGTGCTGTAGATGCAATAGTTGCAATCTCACCCTACAATATGGCAGATTAGACCATCGAATCCGTTTGCTTTTGCATTGCGATAATCTATAAACTTATGTGCCATACAACCAGAAGTAAATCCGGAGCAGAAGCTATCCCACGATTTCGGTCACACCGCCAAAATCCCTGGCCCCTAGTGTAACACAGATCTTGCTTCAGATTGGAGTGCATTTAAACGATCTGTGCGCTAGTCCATGAAGTAGATGTGGATGTACTGAACACAGAAAAATGCTGAAAATTATTGGTTCCTCTCCTTAGACTTCTCCCTTCCATGCACGATTAACCCAGCCACAATCCCTCACATTGTCGTCCTTTGCATCCACTTTCCAGTTGGTGGCTGCATCATCATAGTTTGCTGCAATTTCTCCAGCTGGTTTGGAAATGCACAAATACCTACCATCGGGTAAGAAACATCTTAATTGTGAAGATGGGAATGGGCAGGGACAGAATTTGGGTGCATCGACACATATACCCGTGTCTGGGCACAAGTAACGTCCACAATTTCCGTTCAACATAGCATTCTCGTGTTCCTCGGGGTTCTGTGCCCTCCCTTCACGGTTGCCACCATGGCCAAAGTTATTGAATAGATTGAAGAAGTTGGCAGACACCAATGTCAACGTTATGAATAAGACAGCTAATTTGCTAAACATGGTATGGGTTGATCTACGTGATAAGATGGTGATGTTACACGTATACAAAATGTAGATAAATGGTGGGAAGCGCACGACCTCTTTCTTCAGCTGCGAAAGAGGATGACAGATGGACTAGGCCAGGTTTAAGGGTGCTTTCAACAAGTTCCTAATCCCTTTGAAAGAGGCTTCACTCAATCGGCTACTGCTAATATTGAGTGAGTTTTGACCAGAATTAGCAATTCTCTATATGAGAGGAATTTTGTGGTTCAATTTCCTCACCACCAATTTGTGACACACTCTAGCTGGCGGTCCTGCCAACCTGCTTGTTGAGGTAGTGAACCACTAATCTCCTTTCCTTTGCGGTCAACAGTCTAAAGTCATCAACCAAGCATTTCACTGTATCTCTTGATCTCCTATCGGTTAGAATTCGAAAAAGTGGTCTAGTGCAATGTTACTCACTTACATTCTTTGCAGCTCCCTCGTGTCCAAATATACCATTAACATTACTAGGAATAATGCACTGGTTAAAAGGGCTAGTGTATGGAGGATTTCGTAGTAACGCCTATTTCGTTGTGGACTAACTAGTGTAGGACTTTCTTCTATCCAGTATGGGGACTCCTTAGCGCTAAAGTTGGGAGTTGCCACATACATGCCCTTATTGCTGCAATAAGACCACATATCAGGTTCTTGCTCTTTCTTTGCAATTGCCATTGCTGTTGGTATTTGTGATAAAAACGTTGAGTTTTTATATTTTTGCAATCTTGCGAATTTTTGTTTGCCAATTCACACCTTTAGTAAGTAGAGTATTTTGTGTTGATAACAATAGCACTCAGTTCCTTCTAGTCCAAAAGCTATCAAGATGGAGAGTTAAAGTTCTTGTTGACATCTCTCTATAATAAAATTGAACAAAACAGAAGCAAAAAATTGGGGCGAGCTGGGAATTGAACCCAGGGCCTCTCGCATGTTTGTGTTATCTACCTAGTAAACTAAGCAGTTACCCAAAGCGAGAATCATACCACTAGACCACACGCCCGAATTATTAACCATTTGGGTGCCTAGCTGGCTTAGTTTAAGTTTTCAAAACAGGTTTTTCTAAACTTCGCTGCAATCAATCTAGGCACGGTATAATTATTTACACCAGGTACCTAAATTTATAGTCCCTGCAATTACAACAGATAATGGGCGAAAAAGAAATCTTTTCCATAAATGTCCACATTATGGATAGAACTTACTCTGACTGTCATACCTCATTGTGCCTGGTCCGTATAGCATCTGGCTACAGCCAGTAACTTGAAAACCAGCGTAGATCTAGAGGGTAGACTTTAGACTTTAATATACTCTTCATTAGCAAAAATCGTTGTAGGACATCGTTGCTTCAATAGTCTGGGAACCTGGAGTATAGTCCATAATATACTTCTCGTTTGCAAGAAACGAGCACAATTGGAGCCAATTGTGGCGGGATAATCCAGTAAGGATAAATTACAGTAATTTTTCTCCAGCAAAAAAACAATTCCTAATAGATAGGATACATAGGGCTGCATCTATATCACCATTGCGCGAATACTTAAAGTTTTGCAAAGTGGAAATATTGCGAAGCAATTTCATCATTAGAATACAAGAATATGGAAGACAACCTCCAGAAATCAAAAAAATTTACAGGAAAATTAGGCAACAAGGTCTAACAAGGTTTCATTCGTGTCGACTACAAACCCAGATGACCATATTACACAAACAATCTGAAGATGGCGAAGAAACTAGCATGATATTATTTCCTGGGAGATTATTCTATTTGCGATCAGATTGGTGGGAAGCATAAATATCCTCTACCTCCATCTGGACCTCTTGTAGTGCTCTCAGCTCTGATCTCACTCCCAATAACCACATCATACCATTGATAACTCCTGTGATTCCTATGATTGTACTCAAGAACATGATAATAACAGATAGCCAAGCATGTTCAATGGACGCAAAAGAAACAGCAATGTGGAGAATAAACACCAAGGCGAGCGAGCCGAAAAAATGATACTTTCTCCAAGTAGCTTGGAAGGGAATTGTATGTTTCCTATACTCAACAATCTCGGCGATCAATTCACGATATAGCTCGAGTTTTGTTGAAATGTCTTCATTGTCTGCTGGAACCACCGCTTCTTCCTTGGACTTGATTAATAGCTCTGCGCTGTATGCAAAATGGTCAGAGTACGAGCAACTGTAAGGAGCAGGCATCAATTCAGTAAATTTGACCGATGCATTGACACTCTTGATATTATTTGGATCGACCAAAGCATAGTCGAGTCGACAGGCCTCCCATCTTCTCCTGGTAGCTCTCCATGTATTCAATTGGGAATCACAAGTAGTACCCGCCAACTCGATTTGTTCTTGGGGCTGCATCTGGGCAATTTGGTTTGGTGTGAACTTTTCTTCGTTGCATGCATCCCACGAGTCAACCAACCCACCTTCTACGGTGAATAGCTTGTAGGGAAGTGATTCGGGTTTGGAATTCAAGTCGCCTACCTGGATAACTGCATAACCAGCCCTTCTAAGCATCTTCACCAATTTACTAAAGTCCCATGCCTGGCACGCACGGTGACATGAGTAACTAGCATCCCCACTGTGGGCATATGGCGCATGCATGTGTGAGTTCAATATAGCGATGGGAAGGGCATTGGCTACGTGTGGCTTGAGTATAGTCACAGCAATACTCTTTCCTACGAGCCAATCACCCCGATGAAATGCTGATGGTCTTCCGTTGATGGGAAATCGGTAAAGAAATGTTTCGTCAATGGGAATTTTGGACAAGAGCGCCAACCCTGGTCCTGATACAATACCCGACTTGAAGAATCGACGATATGGGTAGAGCTCTCTGCATTCTTCTTCGATGGTTTCCCAGTCGCCTTCACACCAAACTTCTTGCAAGGCCACGATGTCGTACTGTTCTTCTGAAGCGGATCCCAACCTGGTAGCAATGGCCTCTAGTCTCTGTTTTCTATGCTTCGAGACATACTTCAAGCCCCAGGTGTTGAATGTCAACAACTTTACACTTTGGTTGAATGGCGATGTCTGTCTGACGGTAGCATCCTTGATCATTATGGTGACGGTGGCAGTTGTACTGATTCTGCAACCGCTAGATCAGTGGAATAGAAGTGCACGTGACTATGTTTTACCTAAAGTTATCGCGATCGCGTTTCACAACAAACATCTCCACCATCCCACACTTCGCCAGTATGGCTACACAAACGTCGATCGAAGAATTCTCGGTCCTCCAGGCCGAGATGAAGGAGTTCTCGGCTCAAATCGAACGTAAGCTTACCGAAAAGAGAGCCCAGTTGATCAGTGAGAAACAAGAGCATTACATCAAAGTCAATGAGTTGAGAAGCGAGGAGGCCAGACTCCAAAACGACATAACCAACCTCGAAAGCAAGGAGTCCAAAACTAAGGAGAACTTGAGAGGTGCCTTGGAAGGCTTGCGGGCCCAAAGGGACAAGGTCGATGAACTTATACGAAAGCAGGAACAGTTGGTAGACCAGCGCAACGAGCTACAACAGCTGGTTAGCGAGTTACAGAAGTCAATCCAGGAGAGCACACATGAACTAGAGAGGTCAGAGAAGAGCTTGACAACCCAAATACGGCGAGACTATCCCGAGTTGTTAAAATTTGAACAGTACTTGGGGTTAAGAATAGAGGCAGTATCAATAGACTTGATAAGGTTTGTGTTTACCAATATTGACACCAATGATTTTGATAGGGAGTTTTGGATTCAGGTCAATGTTGGCTCTGAGACCTACAAGGTTGGGCCCTCCAATCCTGAAGTCAGCCCTGAACAATTGACAAAATTGGAGACTGATTTCAATGCCCACAAGGAGCTTGTACGCTTCTTGAAGGCAGCTAGAAATTTGTTCAAAGAAATGGCATAAATGACAATGAGTAACGATAGAAATAATATAACCAAATAGATTATCGTAGCTTGTAGGATTGACTCCGACAAGGTGCCCACATTGCTGGAAGAGTCACTTTGGCCACTGGAGCGACTAAGATGGAGCAGTCAGATGTTGAAACTGCCAAAAATAGCACCGACTGCGAGGAAAGAAGTGTTCCTCTTCAATTTTAACCAAATGCCAGACTATTTGATTGCGAAGTGAAAATTCCAATGAATTGCCAATTACTGTTTCTACCTACTAGTAATATTTCTTAAGATATGCCCATACTTCACTCTTCAAGAATTCAGCAAGTACTATATGCAAGAAAATTGACTTTTTTTTCTGTATGACCACAAAGTATGTCGCAATTAGTGTCGTTCCAAAACAAGAAATGACTTCGTGGCCAAGCTGGTTAAGGCGTAAGACTGTTAATCTTGAGATCGTGAGTTCGACCCTCACCGAGGTCGCTTTCTTTTTACCAGTTTTTTTTGGATTACTCACAGATTACAAACAGATTACAAATTACACAGTCACCCTAGGTATATGAGATAGCATAGAAATTGTACTAAGCTCCCAGAATGAAAAGCGTAATGCATAAATAATCTCGATTTGTCTACTATATCTATCTAGTTGGAACGAGCATCATTTTGCACCAACACCGACGATTTTAGCCCAAGGATGACAATAAGTCCATTGCCTCCTACAATATTGTACAACAGGATTCCTTTTTCTCCTTAACTAGCAAACTTGCTCGGGTAGCAAACTCGAAAATATCATCCACTCCCTCACCAGTCAAGGCAGAACTTTCCAAGTAGGTCTTTGCACCGATTTCTCTGGCTGCCGAAGTACCCTGATCCGGCTGGATGTAGCGTACTCTATCCTTTGTAGAGCGTCTCAAATCTTTTTTCAATCCTATCAACAAGAATGGTGCCCCAGGGCAGTATCGTTTGACCTCGTCCACCCATTTGTGGCGAGCATTGTCCAACGAGTCAGGCGTATCAAGCGCAAACGCAATTAATACAATGTGTGAGTTGTGGTAGCTGAGGGGTCTCAACCGTTCGTATTCTTCCTGGCCAGCAGTGTCCCATAATGCCAATTGCACAGCTTTGCCATCGATTCGACAATCCGTCACGTAATTTTCGAAAACAGTGGGATGATACTCGGTGGGGAACTCGCCTAGCGTGAAGACGTAAAGCAACGACGTCTTCCCGCATGCTCCGTCTCCCACTATGACTAATTTTCTCCGTATAGACTCTGTCATACTTATGGGCTTACTCCATGTTCTTTGTGCGATAGGCTCCTTTTATGTTTGGAGAAAAGTATGTGGTTCGAGGGGGTGATGAAAGCGGCGGGTGAGGTATCGTAAATGTAGGAGGTATGTAGTTGTGCCAAGCGAATGTCGGTGGATTTCTTGTTACACATTGACAAGATCACTCCGTAGTGAGACGGTCACGTGGCTCTCTTACCAATGTGGGAAATGCGCCAGTTGTAAGCAGGTTTCCGTTGGGCTTGAAGTCCTCAAAACAAGCGGTCCTACACGGTTACAACCACGGCATTGGCATTTACCAGCTGTTTGTCTTATATATTACATAACTATTTAGTTCCATAGCCCTCGACCTCCATTTGCCGAAGTGTCGCCGAAGCCGTTGAATCCAAATGGTTCTTCTCTTCCAGCAGATGAGCCCAAACCTGGAGGCGGAGATGTCCGGAAATTTCCATTTGCTGTTGCAGGTATCGCAGCAACTCCGGCACTGGGTGCAACGAATTGCACGTTTTGGTTTGGATTTATGGGGGCGTACGCAGGATACTGAGGTGCCAACGTAGATTCGGAAACCTTGACATGGGTAACAGTCCCGAAGTCATCGTAGATTAAATCAAAGAGGTACGACGAGTTGCTGCGACATGCTCCCAAAAACTGATTGACAGTGAGCGCGTTGTTGTTCATGACAGTTTTGGTGCTTTGGTAAAGCTTCAAAAGAGGAACGACACCGAATTCAAGTTGGTTGGAGTTTTGCAAGAGTTGGAATGCATTGAAGGCGGCAGTCTGGATCAAGGAGTCTGCAACTAAGTTGACAGGCTTGGCAACAGGGTTCGGAATATTCGCGTTGGGCATATTGACATTATTGCCCCAAATATTCCCAGAAGGTGTGGTGCTCCAGATGGAATTATTTCGCGATTGGCTCCAAACGCTATTGGTACCAGGCGCGGGATTGCTATTAAATGGTTCAGTTCCTAGCTGAGTTTCGCCACTAAATCCATTAAACGGGCTGAAATTATTGGAAAGCTGAGATTGGAACAAGTTAGGTTGGGATGCTGGAACGTTTGAAACCGAGTTGAGTCTAGATTTACTCGACCACGGTGACATAGATCCCGTTTGGGTTCCATAGAGAAGACTGTTGTGCGTAGAGGGCGAGACACTCTGGAATGGCTGAGGATTTGGAATAATGTTGGCCGGGTTTGGAGATACACCTCCTGGAAGGAATGGGTCTGGATTAGATAATTGGGTATTTGAGGCGTTGGAGATAGATCCAGGACGAGCTTGATACAACTGTTCCAAAATGTGATTCTTTGAAGGTGATTTTGTAGGAGAAATTGGAACATTTTCGTCATCTTCTACGGCAACAAACGCAGCCTTCTGTGATATTTCGGCTGCTATACGATCTTGATTGTCTTGCTCTTGTTTGAGCCTCTCCTTTTGCTCTTTCTCTAATCTCAACCTTTTTTCTTCCTCTCTTTGTTTCTTCAAGATCTCCTTCTGCTTCTTCTCTTCCTCTCTCTTTTTGCGTTCCTCTTCCGCTCTCTTGCGTCTTTCTTCCTTGACTCTCTTAGCCTCTTCTTCCTTTTGGATTTGTGCTTCTACCTTTTTACGATGTTCTTCCTCCTTCCTTTTCAACTCTTCAATTCTCTTTTTCTTCTCTTCTTCTTTTTTGAGACGTGCTTCTTCCTTCTTCCGTTTTTGCTCTGCTCTTAAGGCTTCAGCCCTTTGGCGTTCCTCCTCTTCCTTGATCCTTTGCTCCTCTTCTTTTTTCTTTCTTTCCTCCTCCTTAGCCAATTGTTGAAGTCTTTTCTTTTCTTTTGCCTTTTCTCTCTGCTGTAACTTTTTCAATTCCCGTTCCTTCTTTGCGTTTTCTTCTGCTTCCAACTCTTCAATCAACATTTGGGTACGATCTTTAGATAACTTCTCCTTATACGCATTCTTCAACCTTTCTTGAAACAATTTTATCACTTGAATCAAAAATAAACGGCGAATCTCTTGCATCTTTTCTTCTTCTGAGATTTCGGATTCCGTGTCACTTGCATCTTGATCATCTAGCTCATCCTCGTTCTCCTCCTCCTCATCTTCTTCGCCATCATCATCTTCGTCTTCCTCCTCCTCGTTGTCTTCGATACCCTCGTCTTCTTCATATTCGAATTTGCTGTTCAACTTATCTTCATATTCTTCATAATCTCTTTCAGCATCAATTGCCGGTTGTGACAGCGAGGGCTTCGAATCATCCTCATCAACCCAAGCAGCCGGAGCATCAATTTTGGATTTAGATTCTTTCAAAATATCCTCTCGTGCTGTTCTTGACTCAGATAAAGATTCCATCATATCAACGAAAGAGTGACCATCGTTTTTGAGTAAATCTTCTGCGAAACTAGATAATCCTTGAGTTAATTGATCATTGAATTTGGTAGTTAAGACATTGGATGGTATGTTGGGATCATTATTCAAAGTATTTGCGCTGGAAGAAAAGATGTTACCCATGTTTTGCAAAAAGGACATACCCTTTTCTAACTGAGCCTTATCAGCTTTGTGGAGATCCCTAATAATCTCCTTCAATGAACCAGCTTTCTGTAGAAGATTAGCTTGATTTATGTAATCGTTATTAATCATGGAAGCGTTCACATCCAGTCTCATTTTCTCGAAATCTAGGTTTTCCAATGCTTCCACTAGCTTTGGGTCCAATAATTTATTAAAAATTTTCTGCTCATCTGTGGTATCCGTACCTGCTTGTTTGCTGGGAAGGGGTGGGGCTATGTGGGCATTGAAATCTTCATCCAATGCCTTTTTCAATTGAATTTCTTCCAATTTTTCTGTGTTGGTGAAGTTCAAATTGTCGTTGATCTCGTTAATTTTGTTTATCTTGTGTTTGGATTCCTCGCTCATAAGAGAACGTTGTTCCCTGTGACCTCCAATTGGTGCGCTGGGTGCAGGCGTAGTAGGCTTTTGCACCCGTTCAGTTTCACTTTCGGACCTGTGCTTAAGCCGATGTTGTCGTTTTTGAAGTTTATGCTCTTCTTCCAACATATGAAACCCTCCAAACAACAAACCTGGCAAAGCATTCAAGTCGTTAATATCTCGTACCTCGTGAATGAAATCTATTATGTCATCAAAGTGATTGTCATAAATATTCTCCAATTCATCCTCTATTATATTGCTTCTTCTCCCACAATACGAGCAGGTACAATTATTGTTGAACAATGTTCCATTGGAGTTTCCTGTGCTTGTAGATCCATTAGCATGGTTATGATGAGCATTATTTATAGATGCTTTCGTTTCATTTTTGAAGATTTCCATGATTGACTTCTTGTCTATCTTGACAAGTTCCATCTTTTGGCTTTCGCCCAATGATTCCCAGAACAATTTCAAATTCTCTTGTTCTTCAAGGGATGCACTGTCCCATATGCTTGAATGGAGATGGTCTCTGTGATCATGGTGCTTGGGTGGATCTTCATTGAGGCTTTCGACGATGACATCGCCATTTGGTGCTTGTTTAATTACTCTGGAAGTTGGATAATCTTCGTCGGGATTGGCCAAATGAGCCTGAGTTACATCCACCGACTTTTTGCTCTTACTTTTTCTCTTCTTCTTCTTTTTGGACGCCGCAACTTGGGGAGATTCACCTTTGTAGTCGAAGTGGATATCGGCACCGTTTTTGAACGCCACCGGTTGTTCTGTCATGGTTTATGGATCTTATGAGGACTTGTGCCTTCCCGAATGAGTTGATCTTCTTCTTTTCTTTAGGCAGTAGTTGACGGAGTGACTGCTATCCAAGACAATTGGTTCTTCGGTAAGTTGATGATATACAGTTCCGAATCGTCGACTTTACTCTCTGGGCTGGTTGATTTCGATGCTCCTCTAATTTTGAAGTGTCCTTTTTAAAAATTCGCTTCTTCGTTGGGATCACGTGAGCCTCCATCTGGTGCACTAGTGGTTGTGGGATGGGCAACCCCAAGGCTGCATTTGGATAGCCAATACAAAGCGAATGTCTACAATGTAAGTCCCATATACGATAAAGGACCAGGATGTACTGGGCTAGTCTTTCAGAGATGCTATATGACGATGGACGGTGAGCATGTTGAAGAATACGCGCAGGAACGGCACTATTTTAGTGAGCATACTTCTAAGTTCGCCCACTAGTTGCACCACTAGTCACTGCTCTTGTCAGTAGCAGAAGTAGGAGGTAACTCAGGAGCTGCAGCTTCTTGGGTCACTTCTGGGGTTTCTTCTTGTTGCACCTTTGGGGCTTCAGAGGTGACTTTGTCCCCGAGTCTCTTCTTTAACTGCTGATTCTCGTCGACTACGGCCTCCACCAAAGTAGTCAACTTGTCAATTTTAGCGTACAACTCGTAAAATTCCCACTTGACACCAACCTTGCTAGCCTCATAGACTGGTTGCACAACCTTAGTGATGTCTTGTTCGAACTTGTGGAGATCGATCCGGAATTCAGGATCCTGGATTTCCCCTTCCCTTTGTTCTCTTAATGTTTGGTTAACTTCGTAGTTTCTTTCTTGGATGCCTTCCCATCCAGTACTAGCATCCACGTCATAGCCATCGGTCAAGTCCCATTCGGTGTCCATTTCGTTGGCATCATCAGGCAAACCTTTGAATCTGTTGTATTGAATTCTTCTAGCATTGGCTAATTCATACATCGTGATGTAAGCCAACAATGGTGAATAAATCACAAGCATGATGCAATAATTGAGCTGCTTGAAGGCCCTTTTGGTCAAGATCCACTGGAATGGAGAAACTAAGAGTTCGATCAAATTGAATGGTGGAACATAAAGATCTTGATCTGGAGCACGGATGTATCTCAAGGTTTTTTGAGCAACCAAAGCGAAGTACTCGTAGGAAGCATTTTCCACAATAGCCGCATATGCCGTAGAGTACAAGGCAATCAAGATATTCATCAATATGACACTCAAAACGAACGAGTAAAAGTAGTAAAGAATCGAAGCGTATGGTGGTACCAACTTTGCAACATCACTAAAGGAAGAACCGCCAATAACGGTTTTCACTAAAGAAATGAGAATATGCTTGGTGGCATCACTCTTTCCGTCAGAGGCATCTAACCCAAGGAATCCCTGCAAGAAACCGAGGATAACAACCACTAACAAGACGAAGAAAATAAGTGATTCCTTCATCATAGTCTTGATAACCACGATCATGACACCGAAAAACTGCTGAGCATCCAAGTACAACAATAATCTACACCACATGAAAGGCGCAGCACACGAGAGAATTCTGAACGAGATTTCATCGTAACGTTGTTGGGCCAAACCGGTGTTGTTCAAGCTGGCAAATCTGAATCCAATGGCAACCATCAAAATCGAGTACATTGAATCATTGAACGCGTTCCAAAATCCAAAGTAGTTCCAACCAACATGGTAAAACTTGGTGAATTCGTCCAAAATTGAGCCGAGGGTGAAGAAGTAGAAGAGGTACTCGAAGATATCCAAAGGTGAAGTTGTTTCCTGGTGTCCGTTCAACACCAAAGTGTAAAGAATAAGGTAGACCAAACTGAACCCGATTTCGAGGATGTTCTGGTATAATGGGGTCTTAATTCTGGCAGGATCAAAGTGGGTTCTGATCGAGTGCGAGGACACTCCCTTGTACAAAACGTATGAGTGGGGGTCGCTGGACGATTGGACGACCCAGCCTCTCCACAACCACTTGACACACCTCTGGTAGCCAGCAGAGCCGATAACAATGGTGGAGTGCATGTCCACCGCCAATTCCAAAGCACTGACTGGTGGCGCATCACACTCGTTCAACCGGATGGAGTATCTGTGGGTCAACATGCCAAGGAAGAGGTACTTGTCGTCAGACGCCTGTTCGATGACAATGGCAGCCAAGGTCTGGGCAGCCACTGCTCTGAGCGAGTAGAGCTCGTTGTCGGTGAGCTCGAGGTCTGCCTGTTGCCAGTACCAGTCACACACCTTTAACAAGCAGAACACCAACGCGGCACGATACTTGTAGGAGGAGGTGCCAGGCTTTCCATCGCCCTTTCCGCCCGCTGCACGGTAGACCAACTCGATGACGTTGGAATTGAGGATGGGCGAGTTCTGGGAGGTGATTTCGTCCTTGTCGAACACGATGGGGACCACCTTATCGATCAAGGTCTTGAGGTTCAAGCATATTCTGAACGTCTGTCTGGTGTTGGGGCAGAAGGTGTCTGTGAACTCGGACTCCGTAGTGTCCACAAGGGGACTCGATTCCTCTAGGTCGAGTTGGGGCATCGTGATGACGAGCGAGTGCTGGCGGGGAATCGTCTACTTATAAGGCGTGGGGGCAGTACGCGGTGAAGACTCGCGCAGGAACACTGCCCTCGTCTGCGAGCAGCTACGGCTGAAACATGTCAGACAACGCCCCTATCAGGCGGTCGTGAAGTCTTCTTGCTGCTATAGGTGGGTACATATGGCCAGTAGCGCATGTTTGCTTCAGTACTCTAAGCTTGGACACCGCTCCTAGAGTCACACCAGTACTGGCATCTCGCCGCAATTGAGATACGCACTGAGATGAAATTCCAGCTTCTAACTACGAGGCAGCTTACGCGTCACTGAAAAGATTGATTAAATAGTACATTCTCCTGGGGAAGACTATAGGTATATAGGCACACTGCACCAGAGCCAGCTCCGGGCAGCCTAGCGGTGGGAATTCCCACCGGGGTACGTGGTCGCAAAATTACCACCAGTGGTTCCGGTCGCGAAATCAAGTCCCAGCCTAGAAGTGCGAAAACGGCAAGTTGGGACCGTTAAACCCAAATGGAGTAGGAGATTCCTGGGTGGCTCTGGAAGAGTTTTCTTGCGAACTGACTGCGGACCCCACGGGAGTGATGTAGGTGAAGGTAGGACTGTTCTTCTCCAAGTCGCTGTTCTTGGACTTGGTGGGGCTCCAGTTCTTGAACTTCTGTCTGATAACACTGACCTTTTCTTGTTTGAGCGGAGGAGTCTCGGTACCTTGCTTTCTCAACGCCCTCAACTCGGTCAATGGGTACAAGTCGTAGGTCCAGAACGCCAATAATAACCCGTACCAGAAGTGGAATATCCACTCGAACACCGAACTGATCGCCTTCTTCTTCTTCACGTAGAAGATGCAGCAGATGACTGCAACACTTATGGTTACGATCAACCAAGTGATCTTGAGAATAAACGAGATGGTGAACTTGTTCCATTTCTCGCCATTGACGTATTTGGCGTAGTATTGCCCCATGATGTAGTAGTTGATGAAATTCAATGCCAAAGAGATCATGATTAAAATAGCAAAGATTGCCAACAACACAGCGTAGTGGGAGTGGGCCCTGCTGTACTTGTGCATGTATACCGAGTACACCAAGCTCTGAGTAACAAAAAACACCTGGGCAATGATACCAATGGTGATGGATGCGAAGGCCAATCTCTTCTGCAAAGTGGGCTTGATGAACTTGATCAACTTTCCAATCTTCCGATGGTAAAACTCAAGATACATCGACACACAGAAGACAATAGCATGGATGAATGCGAACACCACGAAGAACACTGGTTCCAAGATAACTCCGATTCTCTCTAGTGGCAAGGGAACTGCACTTTCCCCGTACTTAGGATATGCCTTGGCTCCCTTGGCCACCCACGAACCTACGAGCCCAAAGAGGAGCCCATACCAGCATACCAATCCGAATAATGGCACACAATAGAAGTGGTTGAATTTGGAGGTGAGGTTAATAAATGCGGACTTAATGGATGAGATCATGTTAGACAGTAGATGCTATCCTAGTGCAACATGAGTTGTAGCAAGAGAGAATTACCAGTATATATACCAGGGTAAACTCGTCCATCAGGCTTGTTGAACTACAGGGCTAGGCAAATTTCACCTATTGTGACCAGAGTATCGGTGATGTTAAACAATAGCTTCCTGTTCTCACTAACTATATGGTTAAGTTGTTACTACCTACTACTAACCACGAAGGAGTTCCAGAATTATCACACATTGTTCCTTGTAAGTGGGAGTGCGTTACAATAGAGGAATGCGATTTCCTGCTTGGGTTAATTACCAATGCGAAGCACACTTGCTCGACGAGGCACCCGAGCCTGCAAAGGAGGAAGGAGAATCCAAGAGTATCAGCCAGCCGCAAAGGCACACAACAGTAGTAGCAATCTCAGCAGTGACATGGTTACATCGAACATCACATCACGGAGACTGAAACCAGTTCACCTAAATCTTTCACCAGATCAATATGCATCGATACGCACCGGGTTTGGCGCCCTGTCGAGAAGGGTTGGCGCAATTGTTAAAGACTTGGCCCAAATTGTTTTGGCTCGGTAAGCCCTGCTTTGACCTCGAGGTTTGTGAACGCCGTGATATCCCTATTGGGTTAATTGAATACAGATACACTCTAATTTCTGCAGTGGTAAAATTCGTGCAGTATTCGAAATGCAGAATCTACATCAAGGTGACTCGAGCGTTTTCCAGACGTGACCGAATGGTGTTGATACCTGGTAAGTTTTTGGGAACATGGTGGTCAATTACACTAGATTCACGATTAATAGTGCCAGGTTCTGTAACGCCCAATTTTGCCCGATGTGGCCGATTCTGAACCTATTGTTGAACTTCCTTGAATAGATCACCTATATGCACTCATTCGAGGAACAATGCAAGAGTCTTCATGCTCGAATTAAAAGACGCGTACATCTGTACAGTCAGAGCCCCTGGTAAGCCCCATGAAATCCGTGAATTGTTTCCTTGATATCAGAACAGTAGCATGTCTTGGATTTTCCGAGGGTCGGCGTTCACACTTCGAATCATAAATCATATTTTAATTCAAGATATCAGTCAAGAGTGGAGTCTACGCTTGCAAGCATTAGTAATTTAATGGAAACTCAAAATTGATTTTCGGATCGGATATCCTTCAACTCAGTCCTAACTATTCCCTGTTGCCTGAAACTTAGTAGAATTTAGGTAGATGATATGCATCCAAGAGTTTCGATGATGCCTTAGACTATATCCGTCCACTAATTCAAATGAGCAACTCGATTAGCTGTTATACATTTGTCCCAATTGGGTTAATTAAATGATTGCGTCTCAACGGTACAACTTTGAGTTCACTCAACCAAAAACCAATTACCCCGAAAAGCACATAAAATGAAAACCTTATCCACACAGCCTTGAAGGATGTATGGCCTGGATTTGAAAGCCTCCGTTGAGGCTGGAATAGCCATGGATGGAATTTCGAGAGACAATAGCGGTGATAGAGTTGAAGAGGACTAGGAGGTAAAGCATCTTACAATGACCCTAGATCGAGCAAAGCTCCAGATGCACGAATCTGTCGCTGGAAGTGAAATCATCTGCGGGCTCTAACGTAGAACAAATCCAAAAGGAAAATGGCCAAAAACAGTACTAAATGGTCCTCGATTTGGCCTAGATACGACGAGCTGTGGTTACGAATCTCGAGCGCCAGTACATCAAATCTAATCGCTAATTTTTACCAAGGTTTTTGAATTACCTTGATGAAAGTCACATGTTATTTCTAATTAAAAGACTTGAACTGAAATTGATCATGATAATGGTATGCAATATTATAAACGTATGAGCTGTTCAGAGGCAACGTAGGTGACTTTCGAATTCATGTTGTATATCTACAATATTTTTCGTGCAAAACTCCTTCCAGAAATTTAACTGCTTGCACTATGGTTGAAAACTCTAAAAATGAGAGTCAATTTACATGGTCCACAAGATAAAGTTGGATGAGAAATTAGGGATGAATGTCCATGCAAGAAAGGCAATATTGTTGCTGCAAATCTACAGATAATGGTGCATTTTTATGTCTTTATGCTTAGTGATTGATTCTAATAAGTCCACTATAGTTTGGATCAAATACCGGTATTCTCAGAAGCTTTAGCTGGTTTACTAACACCTAGTACTGGGCAGAGCAAAATTATCGAATTTTTCTTGTTGCTGATACTAGAGTTTCATTGATAATCCGCAGTGGATTATGTGACAACAAGGACTTTATTGGCTTTTTCATGCTAAGCCCAACTTGTGCCCTAGATTCATCAATTCTCCCGAAGCTTACTTCACTTATAGTTTAAATCTTGTTTGAGTGTACAAATCAGTAAAGTTAGATGCTAGGAAGCCAAGAGCAGGAAGGACTTTTCGTGACGTGAAGGCATATATCCTGACTTCCACAAATGGCGCAATTCTAACATATGGGACATAATTTCAAGAACTACAACAGCTGTGAACGATTTGTTGGTAGCTAAACCTTGCAAGATATTGTATACTAGTTACAGTGTTCGTTAGATATACTTTACCAACTGTCTGGCACTGGAGAAACGCCCACCTGTCAAGCACTAGCAATTGATAATGTCAGCGAATCTGTAATTCGAGGATATCCAACCATATGTGACGAAACACCAGGAAGTCTAGCACGCCAAAAATGCTGTAAACCCATCCGATCAATAGATGATTCACTATAGAACTACAGTTACTATTCCCCAGCTAAATTCCTTGCATGTGATTACCTGCAATATTGCCAATCCACGAATTACCACTAGGGATCTAACGCCAGGACAGCTCCAAGATTGAAAACTTGGGAAATAGAGGAACGCCTTGCATACTTGGGAAACAGTCAAATCAATCCTTTCATCCAAATCAATCTCTTTCCTTCCAAATCAACTCCACAATGAAAAAGCCATCACCAACACCGTTTATCATGGAATTGCCGATCCTCGACCATTTCCATGTGTGAAAACATGGCACCCTGAGTCCACATGCACCACAAGCATCCTGTCCATTCCGTCCCCTCCTTGATGATGTCCCCTGATTTTATGTACGGCCTCTCCTCATGCGCAGGATTTTAGACAATAAACCGATGCCCCTCATTTTCCCCATCTCAAAATACGTCAACTTTTCACATTTTGCACGGCTCCGCGCAGCACTGCCAGTCCCGTATTTGATGCGATGAGCTACCGCTGCCGTTACCGGCACTAGTAACAGATACGATGCCACATACGAGCGCCTGGTACTCCAAACTGCTTGGTAGCATGCGTCACATGGCCAGATTATTACCTGGACATCGTCAAGGGGGGAGGAGGCGATCTAGAACCAAGGTGCGGGCTTGAAATTGTTTCAGGTGGTGGAAGGGGCTAGCTGGCGGGGCGTTACACCTCGGTGTTTCCAGAGTAGTGAAGTATGGGTGTTTCTCCAGCTGACGGCTCCACTCGTCCACCGGTTTCCATCAGCTTCGGCCAACTATCGCTGTGATGACGTACTCCACACGCATATTTGTGCCACTTCGTCTAGGGCCATTCGCGTAGCTGGACGCGGAGTGCGTGCCTATTTCCCCATTTGGCGTGCCACTTGTCGCTTAAGCCGTCATCAGGTGGCCTGGAGCGTGTCAGCCATGGTGGTTGCCCACTCGTGATGGTGGCCGCCCTGTCCATAGCCCCCTTCACTCCCGCCCCAGACCCTCGCCGTTGGCCAATTGTTCTTGCAGGTTAGACGACACACTAATTCTATTGTCTGCATGCACACCGATTGGCTGTGCTTCGGACATATATACTGACTTCCACACGACACACCACTCCACCCCGGCGTAGGCATAGACGGCTCAGGGTTAAAAGTGCTCGCTTCACGTCACTGCGTCCCTCTCATCTCCCGAGGCTCTATGATCAAACAGCCGCTCCCCTCCAAGCCGCCAGTGCTGGCACCAGCCACCACTGACACCGTCAGTGATTTCACCACCACCATCGATTCCTACATCAACAAGTCGCCTATCACGAGCAAGTTCCGCGAGGACAACCCCAACTTGCGGCCTGTTGACGATGCCTCGAGTACCTCCACCATGGCCGAGTCCACCGAACGGAGAACCTTGGATCTGGGCTACACTGGCAAACGCTTGGTCAACAAGCTGTCCTACTACAGCACCCAGCCGGTGTCGGAGTACTTGGGTGAACGGTTGCCCAGCCCTTCCATTGAGCTCATGGAGGCCCAGAACGACCAGGCTTCCAGGGACTCCAGGCTGGGCTACGCGTCCCAGCCAGCGCAAGAGGCTGCAAGAAAGAAGTTGAAGCGGTTCTCGTTGCAGAGCTTGACTTCCAGGAAGGACGAGAACCACCCCAAAAGAACAAACCGTTTCTCGTTGTCAAGCTCGTTGTCACGGTTGTCGATGTCTCAAAGCTCCCACTCCCATGTATATAAGCCAGAAGCAAGTGAACCGAGATCCAGCATGGCATCTGAAGTGTCCATGATGAGCACCGATAACGATTTCATGACGAACCAAACAAACCCATTCTGGAAGTACCATATCCTCAAGTTTGGCAAGGATATGTATCTTACCACCAATCCGGGAATTAAGCATATGTACTGTCGTAATGGACCTGGTTTTTACGTTGAAACTATATTCCCTGATAAACTGAAAAAACCAAAAATCGGGAAAGGGTTCACCTTGATTTTTAAGGACATTAACGGCATTGAAGCAAACAAAAAGGACAATCGTCCACCTATTATGATCATTACCAAGAAGGCAGAATCTGAGGGTGGTTACTTCACCATCTCAATACCTAAAGCAAACAAATCATCATCATCATCCAATTCCAGATCGAGCAGAAAAGTCATGCATTTTGGAGGTCCCAATAGCCACAAGTCTGTGTACACAGGCACCAAGTCACCTATGTACAACGGTTTACTCCTCCCCAAAAAGATCAGCCCAAACTTCATTCCACCATATTCTAATATTTCACAACAAGCATTGCATGAATTCAATAACTACGAATTCAAGGATTTTAATAACTGCAAGTGGAATGTGGGCTCTATCCCAAGAGTTAGAAGCAGTAGAATGAACAAGATTAAGAGCAGATTGAGAAAGACCTCGAGCACAAGCACCTTGAACAGTGGAATCAATACGGACCAATACAATGACCACATGAAATTCATCGGCAAAAAGAACATCTATTTCCACCAAAACTATCTTGAAGAAGGAGATCATAAGAATCCAATGAACCTGTTGTACAGGGACACGAGTGGAGATCCTAGCAAAATTTATTTGCACGAGTCAAATGGTGACTTTCCACCGGTGTTGGGTCTTTTTAGACCTTATGAATCGAAAGCTAGGAAGAGGTTGATGAACTCGCTCCAGAAGAACAGGAATATTTTCCAAAATAGAAATAGCACTAGTATTTCGTCCAATTACCAATTCCAACAGCTCCAAAATCCACAGATGAATGGCTCTACTGAGTCCGTATCCACAATTAGTACAAGTGCTACAAAGATCAGTCGGAATTCATTGAGCTACGATTTAGCTGGAGGTGACGTTAAGAATTACTACAGAGGAGGCGATGGGTTGTATTACCTGTCTAATCCAAGCGACGACACGCCTGACGATAACAAGTTAGGCTGGATTACTATTTATGAAGATAAAAACCTTTTTTCAGGAGATCATAATAAGGGAATGTTCGAAATTGTTGTTGGTTTAACATTAGCTGTGGGCTTTGAAAGCTGTATGGAGTAACCGCTCTGGAATAAGCGGTCCTCGGATGATTGAGGTTATTGTTTTCGTTAGATTATCAACGAAAAGTAGACAGCATTCTTGTTACTGTCACTACTGTGCTCCGTGCACTTTCATATTTATTATTATGTCTTTATTTCAGGGTCTTCAAACCCATAGCATATTGTTAGTTCCTACTTGTGCATAAAAATGTGCCATTGATTTTACAATAAGATATAGAAATTACAAGCGTGCGACCTTGCAACCACTTAAATGTAATTACAGCTGAATTTGGGTCAATCGGTCATCAAAATCATATCTCGTTAGCGTACAATTTCCGTATCAATTCATATCACGGGTGTGTAAGTCTTGTATCCTGGTCCTTTTTCGGTGATACAAATGCATACGATATACTTTAAAATTATCACCACATCGAAATTAGGCTATTTGTACTATTCCTGTGGCAAGATTCAGGCTCTTTCTGAAAATCAGTTCTGTGTGATAAAATATAAGACCGAGTGCTCAATTGCAAACAGAAGATTGTCGTTCTAGAATTCTGCACTTGTTATGCACTCTGAAATTCTTGCAGGGCATATATTATTGTTTTCCAACGGTACCATACTGCAATTGAGCGATACAGAAAGAAAAAAAACCATAACATCAAGGTACTCAAGTATTCTTTTCAAAAAGTTAACTGGATTGACAATAAAATCCAGTAGTTTAAATCTCTCCAAATTATGACATTATGACCCGCACTAGTCCTGAAGAAATGGATACCCTAAAGATTTAGCCTATTGGAGTTGAGTCAACATCTTCAAATTCAGAACTTGAAGACAAATCGAAATCATGAGACTCGTTACACTTTTTATTACTTGCAGGAGTGTTCCTACTTTGTATTGGACCTTGAGCTTTCGAAGGAGTTGATAAGGTTTCATCAACAGTGGATACTGGAACATTTTCCTTCGAAAATTGTATCATCTCTTCTTGCGTTCCTTGCATATCATTCCCAAAGTTGACCCCTCTGATATCTCTCTCATTCTGCATCTCTTTCAACATCTTGAGAAATTTTTCATCCTCTTCAAAATCTGAAAGATCGTAAATTATGTCAGCTTCTTCAAGGCTCTTCTTGGACTCGAAAGACTCCGGCTCTGCTTTTATCACTTGTAGATTTCCCTGTGCCAATGAATCTGTATAATCCTCTCGACTCTGATTAACTCTAATACTAAATTTCAGCCGAGTGTCATTTTCTGAAGGACTACTTGACTTATGATTCAAATATTGAAAATGTTTAGAGCTACCGGGTGATATCCTAGGGATTCTTTTCGGAGGCGTACGGGTAGTAACAGTACTTCCTGTCAATGGGATCGTTTTTGGAGTGGATATTGGAGATGGGTTTCTTGATGATTTATCGGAAGATATATTCTTCAGCAAGTGTTGATAGGAGGAATTTTTTGAAATGATGCTATGCGGTGGTGATTGAAATAAGGGCTCTTCATGTTCGATTTTGACTTTCACTTGAGGAGATTTGATCTTGAAGTCTAAATCCCGAGTTCCGGTCTCTGGATCGGACTTAATCTTTGGCTTCACTTTTCTAAGCCCGACATGACGTCTCTTAACCTGTCGATTTAGGGTATCCCCACTTGTCGGGGTCAAAGGTGTTTTGTATTCACGTTTGATTGGCGTCACTTCCTCGTACTTAATTTCCGATAAACTCATTGGGGTTTTCTTCTTGAACGAGTTCGTTATATCTCTTGTATAAGTGGCGCCTTGGTCTGTGACCTCGATCACTAGCTTATTGTTAGTTAATTTGAATTGGTTATTCACTGCTAGCTTGGTGGCTAGCACTTGCTTGTGATTCTTCGTTTGTACGAAATCTGTGGAGATGATGTTGTCATCATCATTGAGGATCTCTATTTTCCCATTAAACTCGTAGTACTTGAGCCTGCCGTCGTTCCACTTCTTATCTTTCTGGTGTATTCTGTTGGAATACAAGATGGTGAATTCATGGACAATAGACTCTAACGTCTCCATGGTTTGTTCTTGCTATGACCAGAGCTTAGACGTTGTAGATTTTTGGGCAGTTCAGTGCCAAGATTTGTATCACAGGCGACGACTTATCGCTGTGTACTTTATAGATCACGGTGGAACGTTAGTGGTACTCCGCAAAACGACGCGCTTCAATGGCAATTTTGGCCAGGATGCGTGATGAGACATCACCACAATATGAACGCTCTAAGGAAAATAATCACGACGTAGTCAGGTATCCGCTTCGTGAATCATCTCGATGTGTACCGTGAACACTTCTAAGCAGCACCAAATTCTTTTGGAATAGGCAGCTTGAATTAATTAAACCATTGCACTTTGTTAACTCGCTATTTACATTTTCTATACAGAATAATTTAGTTTGGATCGTAGAATGGTAAGCCCAATGCACTCAACAAAGTTCTGGCCTGTTCGTCAGTTCTTGCGGTGGTCTTAAATGTGATATGGACACCATTCAAGTTGGGAAACAAGTCCTGGAAACTTTCGATTTCAGGGAAGTACTTGAGATTGTCCGGGTCCAAACCAAAGGTGATGTTACCATTGGAGTCACCCGAGGTGTTTTTAATACCCTTGAAGGTTCTGATTCTAGGTAAGACTAATTCAGTCAAAGTGGTTATGAACTGAGACATGTCGATGCCCTTGATTTCAACCTTGGCACCACATGGCTTTCCTTCACGAAGTCTCCATGGCAAGATGTTGGCCTTGGCGTAGATTTGCTTAGCCTTGACGTTGGTGATCTGCGAGAGCTGTAATCTGGTGGAGATGTTCAACCAACTTTCTTCCAAGGCCCACTTGTTGTATGATTGAATGTAGATGGACTCCAACTGGGGAACGTTATCGTGCTTGATTGGATGAATGTCCCTAGTCGCACGACCCACCCGCTTGGCCTTCTTCAAGTTACGGTACAATTTGTAGGGAGAATCAGTACCCCACGATCTCTTCTTTTCACCTTCAATCACTTGGGCGCCGTGCTCGTAGTTATGCAATAAGAGATCCGACTTCAATGTGTTTTGATAGTACTCTGCCACTCTGTCCTGGTCGATCTCTGTAGGCTTGAATCCCACAGACCTTATGTCGTCTTTGGGTATCAATAACCCTTGATACTTTGGTTTTAATGCGGCCTTTCTGATGTTCACCAAGTGGTGCACGGGCTCCACTGTGGAGTACCCTGGCTTGCCAACAACTCCAGTGCTGCTGAACTGGCGTACAAACTGTCTGGCAATACTCATGGTCGATAGTTAGTGATTGTAGACTCGCGGTGAAAAATTTGGATATGGTACGGACTGGGTTTTACACGCCTCCGCATCGGAGCGTAATCCTGAGGATATACACACCCATTTGACCCTCTCCACACATCTGCTTTCCCACGGTATATCGTTGAGAACCCCTGTGTGACGCGGTTACGCTACTCTACCATGAAGTTCGAGTTGCCTTTAGACATGGTGCTAGTGGCAGACACCCCACAACGTCACATCACCTACAATGCACAAGAATCGGTAATGGATATCCTTGACCAGGACATAATACCACGGTCCCAGCCCTCCACAGGAATAGAGGAGGTGTTCCAAAAGATTCAAATCTCCATCAATATACATACTGAACAAAGGCTCGCACAATTAGAGCAAGCAGGTATGGACACAATACTTCCGTATCAGAATCGAATAGAGAACGCTAGAAATATGGGTCAATCAACCAGTGACTGGTTACACCAGAAGTTCCAGCGGGATCTCCAGCTGCAAGCATCGCAAGTTCAAGCGATAATTGAGGCAGAGAAGAAGAGTCTAGCGCTAGAACAGGAAAGAATCAGAGCAGAGCAGGAAAGAATACGGAAGCAATTGCAGGAAAAAATACGGAAACAAGAGGAAGAGCGCCGGAGAAAGGAAGAGGAGGATAGAAAGAGAGTCGAGGAGGAGAAAAAGAGGCTCGAAGAACAAAAAAAGAGGGCCGAAGAAGAAAGGAAAAAGGCTGAAGAGGAGAAAAGAAAAGCCGATGAAGCAAAAGTACAGGCAGACTTAGAAGAAAAGAGGAAGCTGGAACAAGCTGAAAAAGATCGTAAAGCTATGGAACAAGCCCAAAAAGATAAATTGGCAAGCCAGAAACTCTATAACGGTACCAATTTTGCATCAGTGGAGAAGGATTTCTTGGAATACAAGCAAGACATCACAGACATTAAGATGAATGTGGTTCGAAAGGTGGCATCTAATCCAGACTTGAAGAAAGCAGTATCACAATTGAAAAGAAAAATAAACCCCAAGTTCGGTCAATTGTCTCAATCTAACCGTCAATTCCAAAAAATAAATGACGAATTGATCAACTTAATCTTGACAGCCAAACCGCAGCCTTTGGCGTTCAACTGGATCTTGAACTTTGTGGCAAAAGCCATCGTGGATCAAGCTGAAACAGAAGTCATAGTGCAGCCTGCCGCTGCTCTCCCATTGGCTAGGCTTGCGATAAGCTTGTTGCAACAGTTTCCTGAACTTGAATACTATTTGAGTGCTAGATTTATAAAGAAATGTCCATTGATCATTGGGTTCACTAGAACGATTGATACCGAAGAGGGCAGATTACAAATGGGCTGGAGAAGACGAGAAAATAAATGGGAAGATGAAGTCAAATATGACGAAAGACTTTCTGGAATATGTACAGTGTGGGCCACCATGACAAGAATCCCCTCCAACATTTCCCAATCTTCATTGTATAGGTTGGACTCTTCATGGAGATTTTTAGCAAGATTGATGAATACTGATGCAAATCTATTGGCAAATGTTCACTTCTCTGTCGCTGCTAATTGGTGGGAGGCTACGGCGAAGGACTTCCTAAAAGCTTATGGGCACCAAGGTAATAAATTATTGCAAGTGTTAACGATGCCATTACTTGGTTCAGTGAGCGACAAGAGATTCCCAGCTGCTGCTCGACTTCTGATCTTAGGAGAAGAATGGTTCAACAATCGCAAGATACAAGGTATTCCAGAAATGACCGCTTAGGAATCACATGAAATAGCATATGTAAACATAAATCAAAGTATATTTAAACTATCAGACTTTATCATATTATTGTGTATTGACTTCCTAATCTTATTCAGTGAAAGTTGGTGTTCGGTGATCTAACCTGAGGGGAATTAGTAATAAAATCATTCAAAAGAATCATCATCCTCATCATCATCATCATTGTCATCAGAGTTCTCAATTTCGGAATCATCAGAGTCATGTTCTTCTGTGTAGCTCACTTTGTTAGTAGCCCTCAAGCTTTTTCGAGACGGCTCGGCAGCGATTTTCTTTGGTTTCGATGATGGCTTCCTCTCTACTTTAATTGGCTTGGACCTTTTCACTTTAACTTCGACCTCACTTGAAACACGCTTCTTTCCACCTGTACCTAATAATTTCCTTTTGATAACAACCCTTAATTGCAGTTGAATAAAATCGGGAATAAACACAGTGCTTACGATATTCTGGGCCTCCTTACTTGTTAACATAGGAGAATAAATATCTGTTGGAAGCTTGAGCTTTCCTGGCCAAGTTTGCATTGGCCAACTCTTATGATCGCTGTATTCTTTCAATGCAAATTGTGTTAGCTCTGCAATTCGATACAAGTTCAAAACTTGCTGTGGCAACGGAGCCTTGACATAAATCTCTGGATCAACAGTCGCATCTCTATGTTGTTTGACACGGCTTGCAAAATAATAGAGCAATGAAATATTTTCCTGATTGGCAATCAAACTAATGTAGTATATTAAGAACTTCAAGGCATAGTTGTAAGCTTGGTTAAAATTACCTTCATTGGCTCTTGGATCTTCGCTTGTTTCAGCACCAAGTAAAGACAAAAACTGCTCATGATGTGCAATCATGTGAATAACTCTTACCAAGGATTTTTCAAACATAATACTCTTCTTTGATTGCTGCCTTCTGTATAAGGATTGGATCCACATAGTAGAATTACCTTTCAATTCTGCAGACGGCTCACTAGCACTGAAAAAGGCAATGGAGAGAAACCGCTCTGAGATGAGCTCATTCACCAATTTCTTCTGTAGAGCAAACAAAAACTTGGATCTAACATTCTCATTGTGATCTGTCAACAAAAAGGTCAACCTTCTAAGAGTAGTAGGATGTATCATTTCACTGTAGATTGGAAACTTGGCTAATTTGAGTAAGTATAATCCTGCAGTAAGACGAATTTTCAGCTTATACAACTCTGGAGTTGGCCAACTAGATGAGTCCTTATTTATAATTTCTCCGCTGTTCCCAATAAATGATACTAGTAATTTGAGTACTGGTTGAGCATTACTGATTATGTCCTCCTTTTCTTTCTCTGTCAAAGACTTTTCAGTATTTGAGTTTTCCAAGCCGATCAATCGATTCACAAACATTCTTAATGCCAATAATTTTTCATACAAGGTTGAATGTATTTGGTAATCTTTATCTAGTTGATCATCATCTATCCACCCACCATCGTTGGATACTGCATCCTTATCAATCTGTCTATTCTTCAAGAAGACTTCCTTGATCAATAAAGACGTTAAGTCTCCTGTTTTTTCTTGTACCGATAATGGATCCACAAGGAAAAGTTCAGCGATAGTAGATAAATGAGTTGAGAATTTTGCATGTTCTAAATCCAATGGATAAATATTGTTCACAATCTCTGAGAAATAAAACTGGTTCTTGTCACTCAAACTTAAAATCTTTGTACTATACTTCGCTTCTCGTGGAGACCCATTCATAGCAATTTTCTTGAGCGTTTCTGTAAACTCGATATTTGTGGGAAACAACTCGGGATACTTCTTAATAAAATGATATATGACCCGCAACTGAAGTCCCTGAGGTGTTTCTGCATTAGATAAACTTTCACTGGAGTTCTCCTTGATGATCAAGTTTGTCAAAGCCTTAATATGAAACTTGAAAACATCAGGAATTGCAACAGATATATGTTCAAGAAGTTCATTCGCAGTGAGGTACCATTTGTTTCTTGGATCCTTGGAGTATCTAATTAGCTCCACCACATTCGATTTGTTGTATAAAAGAACTGAAGACCTCATCAAGAGCAATTTCATACTAGTGACCATATCCTTGACACTGACATTGTTTCTTTCATTTTCGAGTTTGATATTCTTTGGATCTCCCAATTTGTTCAACAATTCTTTCATCGAATTCCTCACAGTATTGTAGTCGGACTCGGTAGAAATGCAAATCTTAAGTAAGTAGATGAATCTTGACTTTTTCAATTGGTAAAACCTCTTGAGACAACTGTATGTATTCAAGTTTTCGGGGAAAGATACACAAATCCATTTGAGTATTTTGTCAACCTTTGTCAGAGGACTATCTCTCTCATCGGACCTGTTTTCAGCGGAGTTATTCTCTTTATCTTCCATAGTCAAACTGTTGAATTTGTTGTCAGATATTGTCTCGATAAAAGTCTGAACGACTTTTGATACTTGTTGTTGCCTCTTGTTGATTGCTATGAACGACTGTTTACCCTTAGCATCCAAACTTGAATAAAATTGCACAATTCTTTCGACTCTTTTACTCGAGCTAGACTCGGTGATTGGGAGTAAACTCTCGAATATACAGAAATCCACTGAGGCTGTAATATTCTTATCATTGATGTATATCAATGATAAAAGCTGATTCGGTATCACTTGTGTAATCAACTTTTCAAGCTCTGCTATTTCATTTTCCTCATGACTGCCGAAATCTATGACCTTATTAGAGTTGAGGGCTTCCATATAGTTGTTGTACAAAGATCCAAAGAATTTGACGACTTGATTCCGGATCTTTGGATTTTTCTCTCTTGTCAAATGGGTCAATGTATTCATAATATTCTTATTGCAAACCTTGGCTGTGAAAGATTCAAAAGGAATTTTGGAGATGCTAATACATGCTGCTTCTCGGACCCTTTCATCAGTATCAAGAATACATTTATACAAGCAATTTGTTAAAGATTGATTCACCTCTGTTGTAGTCGAAGTAAGAGAGTTCATGATTTGAGGAAATTGTTGAACCCATTTCGTACGCACCTGAGGTGAGATGTCTGTAGTTTTCTTTAACCAGTTAGTCCATGTATCTCTATGTGAAATGAAAAAGTTGACTTTTGAAGTGATTGTAGGGGCAATATAATTATTTGAAGAGCCAATCATTTTCCCTATAGTTTCAGTTGCTAATATTCTTACTCTCTCGTCATCTGCATTCAATTCATCGTCAATTAATGCCATCACTGAACTTAATAGCTCAGGGATATATTTCCAAATTTGAATGGAAAGTAGATGGATCTTTTGCAATTTATCTAGAGTATTGGTTATTCTTTTCTCTTTCGACTTCAGAGCATCACCCTCCTGGTCTATTGGTAGATTTGTAGTCTCATATAACATCTCAGAAAAATACTGAGCTACCAAGCGGGACATACGATCCAAATTATTCTCGCTGATATACATCGAAAAATTGAAGCCCGTATTTGAAATGTTTGAGTTTAAAGTGGAAGTTAATGCAGACTCCTGTGGGATTGGAGTTAAGAAGCGATTCAATATTAGTTTGAGTACGTCATGAGGAATCACCTCCGATTCCGATATGATTTCGGATAGAATATCACTGGCCAATGGTTCAAGTCTGGTGGGCAAATCTGTGGCGGACAATCCGTAGAAGGTATCAAACACTAGCTGAATTAAGGACTCTGCATCGGGCAAATCAGTAATAAGGATTGCAGATCTCACTTCTGCGAGACGTTTGAGGATGTAACACTGCTGCTGGAAATATGGATTCTCTGGATCGGCGAGTTTTTTGAATTGTTTGAAGAATGCCCTGAAAACTTCCGATAATTGTGCTGCAGTGAATGGGGCGTTAGGTGCATTGATTCTCAAGATATCTGATATCGCTGCACACACATATGCCTGTACACCCGAGTTCAGATGTGCCAAAAGCTTCTTGTTGACCAAGTCTTCCAGGACTTGTTTGTAATCATTCAAGTCCACCTTTTCCTGATCCACGGCAGAAAGCTCATCACTTAAGGCTTGCAATCTCACCAACAACTCTTTGGTGGATATTGGGTCCTTCACTGTGGAGATGATGGTTCTGGACTTATCTTGAGAACTGGTGTGAGGCCTTGATCTTGATCTAGTCATTGTAGGTGTTGGATGCTGTTGCAAAAGACGCGTTTAGACGCGATAAGTACTAGAACCACATTACAGGTTTTGCTGAAGGTTTCGCGGGTTACGCTCCCATTGCATGTTGGGTCACAAGTCTCGGCTGATTTGCAGGTTGAGGTGGGCTCCATATGAAGCCGTACGTTAGCTTCCACACCTTGTAGATCCACCTATCCATAGCCCCTAAACTTCACCGTTCAATTGATATCAAATAATGTCTCCTCAGTACGAAGTTTTTGATTTCTTGAAATTCAAGGACATTGTGGTCCATCGGTTGAAGTTCACCGTTCCTCTAGACTACGAATCACCCCAAGGAACGAAGATCTCCATTGCAGCTAGTGTAGTTCAGAAGTTTTCAGCTACACTCCATGCTGATAAGAAATTGAATCATTCCACTCTTTGCATTCCTGATGATGCAAAATTAATCTGCTATATCCAAGGTGGGCCAGGCTTTCCATGTGCTGTCCCTACAAGTAACAGCGGATACACCAAAGTCCTTCTTGATAAGGGATACTCGGTAGTATACCTTGACCAGAGAGGAACTGGTTTTAGTACCCCCTTGGAAGTGGGCACCATTAACAAGTATGTTGCACCAAAGGAGAATGAAACTGAAAACGAGTTGGCTGCAAGACAGCTTGAATTTGTATTGCACTTCAGAGCTGATTCCATAGTGGAAGATTTGGAGCACATAAGAAAGGATCTTTTGGGTGAAGCAAAATGGTCCCTCATAGGTCAGTCTTACGGTGGATTTACGAGCTTTACCTACTTGTCAAAGTACGCTGAGTTTGTCAAAGAGGTGTTCATTACTGGAGGTGTTCCTCCAATCGGATACACCTCGGATCAAGTTTATGAAGTTACTTATGATAGGACAAGAGAAAGGAATGAACATTACTATGCGAAGTATCCAGAAGATTCCAAAAAGGTTAGGGAGATTCTAACATACTTGGATAACCACAACACTAGGTTGCCAAATGGCGGTAATTTGAGCGTGGAAAGATTTCAACAACTAGGAATCAATTTTGGACACTTTGGAGGTACTGACTCCATCCATCAAATAGTGCTGAAGTTCTCCTACGAGTTGAAGCTTCTCGGTGGTCCATCTTACCACACCTTGAAGTCTATTCAGGACATGTCTTCCTTTGATACCAACATAATTTATGCTTTCTTCTTGGAAGCAATTTATTGCGATGGTAATGACTCAAAAACGTTGTTAACCAACTGGTCTGCTGATAGATTAAGGTATGCTCCAGGAAATGAGAAATTCGTGTTCAAGAAAGATGCTGAAGATGATCAAGTATACTTCTTTGGAGAGATGATTTACAAGTCTATCTATGACGATTTCACTGAATTGAGACCATTCAAGGCACTTGGGCAATTATTGCATTCCAATCAAAAATGGTCTAAGCTCTACGATCCAGAAGTCTTGAGCAAAATCACCTGGGAGAAGGTTCCGATCGTTGCTGCTACCTATGTGTATGACCAATATGTTGACTTTGATGTCACCAGACAAGTCAAAAAGAATATTTTCAAAAACAATGGTAACTTGAGACAATTCATCACCAGTGAATTCTTCCACGATGGAGTCAGAGCAGACCCAGAGAAAGTCATCGGTAAATTACATGATTTACTAGATGGCGAAGCTGACTAATTTCTACAAATGCATGTCAATGTATAAGGCCCCAACTAGGGTCAGTTACTTAACGAGTTATTTGCCAGGAATCAGGCTCGTGCAACGCTGTGAAATCCCGTATTAACAAACATTCGTACTTCTCTGTCTATGAATTACCAATATCGATATTTGCCATACCCTACAATGGTTTCATTAAATTTGTTCATATTTCATTATATTGGTTAAACGGAAACACTGATTGTAGTGCCACTATGTAGCAGCCAAGTAGTTACTTGGTACGAATCCCATCCTAAAATTTTCAGTGTTCTTACTGGAAGTCCTTCCTATTAACCAGTTCTTATCATCATTAATGTATAACGTATCAATGTTCTGAAAGTCACATACAATCTCAATGACATCACCCTTGGAAAACGACAAATCGCCTGGCTCTTTACCATCAAAATCATATTTCGCGATCAATTTCTTTCCACCGTTTGTAGTATCAAGTATTCTTCCAAAAAAATTGTTTATGCGATTAAGCTTATATGTGATTGAGGATGTTTTGTCAAATATATCTGAGTGGTATGGATGAATATCATGCTTTGGTTCGAGGTCAGGTATTGGTGCAACTTGTCTCTCATTTTTAGATCCATTATATATCCTTGTCAAATCCCTTTCTACCAAATTAGGAGTGGAATTTTGAATCAAAACCTCACTTGAAATTGAGGAGACCGAAGGGAAAGAAGAATCAGAAATAATTGATGAAGTATCATCTTCGTCTTCCTCTTCTAAATCCAATGGATCGTGAAACTGGGCATATTTTGGAACTGATGGAGATTGCACCCTAGATTGGGAATTTGGAATCGGAGGTAAAGGCGTAGTAACCTTGCTTGCTATAACCATTGGGAGGGGTTTTGTATTTGATCTCGGAGGTAATGGAGGTAAGGGTGGTGATGCAGGTGGTTTTGAAACTATAATATCATCAATGTCAACTTTTCTGGTTGGATGATAAGTTTCCGATCTATTCTTTTGTGGATCATTATACTCAAGGAAAGATTTCAAAGGATCCAAAGCAAGATAATCATTAAACACTCCATTTGTATGGTCTTTGGGCTTAACCTTGTGTGCTCTTTCGGTGACAGTTTGGCTCACTTTGTTCCACATCTTGGTAGCTGACAGTGTCTTATCCTTCTCGTCAATTTCCTTGTTTATAAGATCAGGATTTTTCGAATTAATGGCGCCAATGAATGATTCGATTTGTAATCTGGTTCCAGTTATTGCTGACTCCCACTTATTTGCAATAGCCTCGTACGATTGTAAATCACCATTATCACCAGCTAAGAACCCATGATATGTGGAGAAATGTTTTAACCTTTTAGAAACTTCCTCCAAAGTATGCAATTGTTGACAAATGACTAACTTGGTCAAATCTTCTATAAACTCATCCAAAAATGTAAGTACGTGGGGTAATATGGTTTTCAACTTGTTATCCAATATTTCAAATGAGTCATACTGACTTTTGAGTTTTGAGTCTAAAGAGTTTAGCTTCTCGTGCTCCTTTTCGTCCAACGGAATGTTCTTCTTTTGAAGCTTGTCCACCTTATGATGGGTTCTATTGTAGTCCAATTGTTTGACCTGTCTCTTTTTAATGAGCTTCAATGTATCCTTGAGATATGAGTTCATTTGGTCGACTCTCATCTTCACCTGTTGGACGTGGATATCCCAGTCCTTCTTCACTTTGAAGCTCAACAGCTCAATAGTGGAGCGATAGTTGAGCAATTCCTCATTGACACTGGAAATCAATAGCTCCCGTTCTTTGGGATGTACCAATGGCACTTCCAGCTCAGCAGAGTACTTGTCAAAGTCCTCGTAGAATTGCTCAATTCCCTTGAAATGTAATGATGATTCGCCTAGCAACCTGAGGAATAAGTCAACCAACTTGAGGTTCAGCTTAAACAAGCGCGGCCAGTAGCTGAGACCGATACGCTTGGTTTGGTTCTTGATAAAACTGAGACCCTTGACACACTTTTCGATGTCATGCTTATAGTGGTCTATGAGCTCATCATCCTTGTTGAAGTCAGAATTGAAGGTGATTTTGTCTTTGACATTGTGGGTAGCGATCTTAAGGTTATCCTTGAGGTCAGAAGATGCCTTGGAGATACGGTTCATCACTTCAATTGGTCATGCAATATGTGGTAAGATTCGTAGTGCTGGACTGGTGGAGATGCTTGACTGCGGTTAGGACGGTATGGGCAAGTGTATCAGAAGCAGCTTGCACACAAAATTCCGCAAAGTATGTAAATGTCAATACAATGGTAGCCCAAGTCCCTAGCTGTGGAATTTGTGCTTACAATCGCTGGTGTGTCGTGATCTCATGATATTCACCGGAAGGGAAGTTCGGAACTATTCGCGCATGTTGTGCACGGGATAGCATCCGCATCCGAGCCCAAAGTAAATCCGAGCCTAGTAACACAAGTTACTGAGCAGGTGTAAGTGTAATCGGCTGTTACGGATGGGTGATGAGAGCTGTTCTGGTGGTGACCCGGGGTGGCGAAGCAAGGATGAAGCCTACCTTCTCACCAGATAGGAAGCGGATAGGTCCCTACGTTATGATAGGAATAATATGAGAGCTAGCAGCAAGATGAGTTACCCTATTAATTAGATGTTTAGCCTATGAATTTGCTTTTAGTAGTGAGAGTTGTAGTACGGGACAGCGCTTCTATGATCAGAGGATGGGTTCTCTCATTTCACTTTATATTTTTGATTGAGCACTAGTAAGATCAGGGAATATTTGGATGAGAAATAGGAAACATAATTGATGTGTTCTGTTTCTATAATCTGTTCTTCTTGAGCTAAGGGGTGACCTGGCTCAAACGCGTGTGGCCAGATGGATTCAGCTCTATTCCACTTTGAAAAGCCACATACTACGGAATCAAAAAAAATCTTATTCTCTGCATTGATTTAAATGCCAGACGTGATGAATTCCCTACAGAAACACAGTTGTATGCTTGTAAGGGCTCCAATATACTTACTGAAAGGTAAACTACCCTGTCAGTTAAGAGAAGAGTTAGCTTCCTTAACTAATGCTGAAAATATAGAGCACTTTTCACTGTTGGATATATCTAGTCTTTAGAAGTATTTATACTACCTAATTCCTACAAATAGGAGTTTCAAAATTTTTCACCAAGCTAAAGCAGACCAGTTGGTTTCCCAGCTTTATCTTTCAACAAGTTTCCGATATAGTGTAACGGCTAGCACGGTTCGCTTTCACCGAGCAGACCCGGGTTCGACTCCCGGTATCGGAATTTTCTTTTTTGTGCTGGCTGCTCAATCAGCCGCATTCTTACCCCAGCTTTTTTTATGGTGGTCACGACTATTCCATCAATACAATTGTGCCCCTTACAAATGCGGCAGCACCATTGCATCAATGCCTACGTAACTGGTGGCCCAACATCCTCAATATCCATGCCCCAGCAACTCCGACAATAACTGCAAAAACAGCAACACTAGCCTGTCCCATTTGCCACGCTTAGTGATGTCAGCGCTGGCTATGACGCCACACGACAGCACATGGACTGCATTCACTACATGCAGGGAACTATAAGTAATTGTCAGCCCAGTTGCAGCAAAGGTTGCTGTGCCGTCATAGGAGCCTCACCTCCACCTGAATCTCAGAAACTATAAATATGCAGACATTTCTCTAGTTATACATCAATTATCAATTCTTACACATAATGCCAGGAGAACCACACAAGATTTTTTACAAGGGTAACGAAAACGACTTCATCATATTTGTTGAAGATGTGAATTTGCTCGAGAAATTTAAGAAGGGTGACACCACCATTCCATTGATCGACTTGGTCTCTATCTACAAGATCTTCACGAACAGACAAGGTGGTTCCGAAGGTGTCTTGGACGAAGCCTCCAAGGCCGAATTGCAAAACGAGTTTGGCAAGGTTGACAACGACGAAATCATCAAAAAGATCTTGAGAGAAGGTTCTGACAAGCAAGGATCTTCGATCAGTCATGGCTCGAGCAGTCATAATGACTCAATTGGTGCTGGAGCTACAGGTAATTAGAAGTTTAGCATGATTCACTGTGACGAATTCAGTGAAATATACGTTTAGCACAAAATTTTCGTAGATTAAAAGCAAAAAGACAATAGACAAGCTACGCAATGCTGCTGCTGTACCCGAAAGCACCTAATATTTGTTCCCTAATCGACCTTCTTCGAACAGTCAATTCAGCAGTAGAAATCACAACGTCATCGAACGACTCATTTTTCAGGTGTGGAACTCTAATTGTATCAACCGACTCATTGGACTTTGGGTTCCCGCCCTGAGATTTTGTTGGCGCACACCGATAAGCACTTGACTCACTACACACTATACCAAGTACAGGGTGACCAAACCGAAGGAGTTCATTGCTCCAGACATCTCTTAGCAAATGCTCACATTCTAATCTGAGTTTTTTTCTTATTAGAACATACCATTTACCATCATATTGGGTGGCTGCGAATTCTCTATTTTTGTCAAATATTCTCAAAATTTCACTTTTCTCCCAATCAACAACTATTCGAATGTGTTTCCAATCTTGATAGTAACATTGCTGTTTCTGAACATTATTAGCCTTAAAATCAGAAACATCGCATGGCTGAATAGAGGGGTACTTCATAAGATATTCAAAGCTATCATTGAAGGTAAGCTTGTTTGGTCCATGAACAACCTCGACCATTATTGTGAGGTAGGTGAGCCAAACATGGTACTCTTGCATGGTGCAAAAAGTGAATAGTATTTCAAAATGACAATTGCTTTCCTCAAATATCAACTTTATTACCCACGGGTATAGACTGAATAACCCTCCATCATTATCCGTAGATAACTGACATCGAGCCATCGAAATTATGAAAAGCGGCTGAACTGCTCCACGCCACTTCAGTTTTCTCTTTTTGGTTTCTGCAAGTATCAAATGCCCTTTGAATAGAAAACTGGCACACATAGCAGATTCAATCAGGTTATTAGCAAACCAAACTATATGAATGGCACCACATAGAATTAAAGGACCGAAGAAGGATGGAGTAATTTGTGATCCACTGAACATTACATTTGTAAACTCTAGCAAGCGGCTGATATGAGAAGTTGGCTCTTCTTTAAGTAAATTAGACGAATCATTTACCCTTCCTAGTTTGTATTTTACTTCTTCTAGACTCTGCCCTATTCTTTCCAGATCCTTTGGTGCATACCGTGAAATATTGTCAAGTAACAATCTGTATTTGCCAATCCTGGCAATAGGCTTCTGCATAAGTGATTCAAATGACAAATCCAGCCGTTTGGTCGAGGGCTGTATTGCTTCTAGATATCTACCTAACGCTTTTGTCCATCGAACATCTAGCTCAACGCTTTGGGTGGGATACTTTGAATTGTCCTCCATATGTTTCATGAACAATTTATGCACATTGTAATATTCATCAGAAAGAAAGGGGTCCAAAGCTACTTCTCCCACTAGAGTAGTTAAGCTTACTGCACAATCACTAATTGTTGGGCTGGATCTCCTCATTTCATGCATCGAACGAAGTACTTGCTCATGATGCTTAACAAGTTCGTGCAAGACGGTATTAAAGTAGAGAAATGGGGTGCCTAGTTCTCGTCTCTCGTCAATGATAGGGTCGATATAGAATGCCCTCAAGAGCTTCATAGACACTAAAAAAACTTCTTCACTTTCCACTAATTCGTCGACAAGATTTTGGAGATGATGTAGCTCGGTACCATCCTCAAGGGCAGGCGAAAATCCAATAATAGGATACGGGGAGTTCAATTCAGAAGCGTAGTCCAATGTAGCAGAATACTCCAATGCATTCTCTTCCAAATCAACACTGATGATTATTTTTTGTCTTCTACGATATGCTCTTATCCTTCGTTTTCTTGGATATTCAAGATCACTTATTGCCGCTCGGTCTTTGATAAGTAACTCGAGTACACCATCATCAATAATTTTAGTAATTTTTTCATCTCCATGATTATTATCAAACGGAAAATTGGTGTTCCCATCAAAATAAATGCTTTCTGACCCCAGGCTCGAATTCTTTTCCGTGATTAGTTCATTCTTGTTTGCCTCGAACGAAAACTCACTTCTCACGTCAAAATAGATGCTTTCTTCCTCTGAGCTCGTTTCAACTAAGTCTTCATCTGACACTGCCGGAATTTTTAGCATGCTAGCAGTTTTGGTCTTGTCAGGAACCGCTTGCTTCCACTCCTCATAGCCGAGTCCATTTGTTCTGCGGGAAAAGAGCTCAGGTTTTAGTTCGATCTTGGGATCCAAATCACTGGCATTGATGTCCGTACGGTTTTCATCTTCGAGGATGATGGTGCTTGAACCAACGGATATGTCCAAAGATAGTTCAGCAGCTTCTTTCATTCTTAGTGTACTTAAGTTCAATTTTGCATCCACAAACGCAACCATTCGCGCCGTATTAATATGACTCCTTCAATCCAAATATTTCTAAAGTGCAATGAGTTCGAGAGCGTTAAAGAGGTTAGAAAGGCAGAAGCAACAAGCGCTCGGCTTAGGTGATGAGTCCGAACAAGAAGAAGTCGTTGAAGAAACGTCTAATCCAAAGTTCAATGCATTTGCGTTGTTGAAAGGAGATGATGACGATGATGATGAGGACGAGGAAGTGGAACAGCATGAAGTGATTGAAAAGTCAACGGAGACACAGCAAGCTTCAAAGCCTGATACAAAAACCAAGGGTAAGAAGTCGAAGAAGAACAAGAAGGCCAAGAAGAAGACCGAGGATGTCGATAGTGATGAGGAGCTTGATCGTTTCCTCGCCGAGATCAAAGCAAAGGACTTGAGCAAAGAATCCAAAGACGTAACCCCTTCAGAATCCGAGCCTGCTGAGGATGAGTATGATTTTGAAGAGGAGTTGGACATGGTTTCCGAGCCAGTAAAGGAGTTTGACTCTAATTTCAAGTTCTTTACGTCTCATCGTCTCAAGCAATCGTTACCATTGTTATCTATTCCTTCCGTGAAAGACTTGGATCCCGACCAAGAGTTCCGTAACTTGTTTGGTAACCTCAGTCTTGATACGATTGAAGACGCAAATACAACTACTTCGTTGGCCATTTCTCCAGAGTTACTCGAGCAATTCAGAAAATTAGCAAGACTTACGAGAGGATGGGGCGGAAAAGACCGAAGAGGTATTCCGGGAACGACAAGAAAGCTTTTGTTGACAAGGATCAGAGATGATTGGCTTCCCACTGCCCAAAAGTTGATGGACGCTAAAGAATTGAGGCAAGACGAGGTGCTAAAGTACCTTGAATACAAAGAAGACAGTGCTACTATTGAAGAGTTAGAGTTTAAGCTCAAGAAGGAGTATAAGTTAGGGGTGAGATATTTCCGTTTTGACAAATTGAATAACATCCAACAGAGAGTGGCTAACACCAGGTTTTATGCTTCAGTGGTTATGACTCCGGACCCGGAATCCTTGATGCATCTTTTACAACAATATCCCTACCATCCGGAAACCTTACTTCAAGTCGCTATGGTTTTGTTGAGACAAGGAAGCGAAAAGTCCACCAGTATTTCCTTAATCGAAAAGGCATTGTTCGTTTTCGATCGTTCACTTCAAAAGAGAATGCACGAATTATTGTTGGAAGGAAAATCAGAGCTTATAAGATTGCCTTACGAGGGATTTTTAAACAGACAGTTTTATTTATGCTTGTTCAGGTACATAATAGGCTTGGGAGAGAGAAGAACTTTCTTCACTGCTTTATCCTACTGCAAATTTCTACTTTCGCTCTCTCCTGCAGAGGATCCACTCGGTGTTCGTTATTTCATCGATTTTTATGCAATAATGAGTGAAGAGTATAAGTTCTTGACCAGATTTGCTCAGTCGCCATTGTGTGTTACATACGAAAAATGGCTCACTCCAGGAATTGCATATTCCACAGTTTTGGCATACTTGAAAATGGACGACAAGGAGAATGCAAAGAAACTGTTAAGGACTGCTTATACATACCATCCATATACCGGTCTCAAGTTGCTCGAGTTGATAGGATTGTCGGCTTCCTTGCCAATTAAAGAAAGCACATTGAAGCCAACTCATGATGTGATCGTTGCTGCCGAAACATATTTGGTGAGAGCTGGATTATTGTGGGATGAGCAATCCTCTAGACAATTTTTACACGATGAGCTTACCGAATTGTTTCAAACCCAAAATCAAAAAGCAAAGAGTTCCATATATGAGCTTTTGGGGTTCAACTCAGCTCCTGATCAACCAGACATTCCTATTAACTTGATAAGATTTGCAATCCTCTCAGGTGAAAGTAAAATCATGGCAAGACTTCCCCAACAGGTCTGGAATGAAAATGCTTTCGAGTACGACGCATTGCCTCCAAACGACACCACAGTGCAATATAACGAGTTTACTGGAGTTGCCAACGGATCATCTGTCGTTGATTCTATGATCGACTATGTTGATCATAACCTATTGGGTACAATCATACAATCAAGAACTGACGAGGGTCAATTTGAGGAAATGGTGAGACAATTACAAGAAGAAGAAGAGAACTAAAAGTGGAATTCCAAGCAAGCGTTTTGTCTTTCAGGAATAATGGAACGGGCGAAGAATTCAGGCCAGAGTATGCATTGACTATCATGTACTCTACAGTAAGGAGTGAGCAAAGGGGTTTACTAGATCCGCTACGAGAGGTGATTATGAAGATCGGCTTGTACATTCTTGAACAAAAATGAATTATTTAAGCAAACAACGCAGATGATTCTCGTCCTTGGAGAAGCAAGATAGTCCAAGTGTCAAAATCATGTAACGAAGACAACAAGATTTACGTTCCTGATATCAACAGCGTAATATGGCCCCGTACTCCCTTATGTTTGTATGAGAGTCCTCTAGCATTAGCCAACGTACCACTAAGCATAGTTAAAATAAATAGAGGACACTTAGTATCGTAGAATTCAGGTTTTAGTTTTAAGCAAATTCACGAGCGTAATTTTGGCTACGGGATTTGATCACTACCCGAACCCATAGGCTATGCTACGATGACAAGTTAGTTTTCCTCAGTGCCAGCATGTACTTAGCATATGCCTGAACTCTTCACGGCTCTAGACACAACTAGATCGGAATTCAATGCTGGTTCATTCGTTCTCTTTCGAATGTCCCCAAAAATCCGTAGTCGCTAATTGGCATTTGTTCGCAGTACAAGAATAAGATGAATTGCTCGCAAACTCCCAATCTAACTGCAACCATGATTGATATCGACCTTAAGTTTCATCAATGGCAATGGCAGTACCAGATTTCCACCACATTCTTCGTGTGTGTGATTGTACCCAGCTTGTACTACATCTACTCGAAGTACATCACTAACCTGCCCAACAAATACAACAAGCTTGAGGAACCCATTAAGCTCATGATCCCCATACCACCAGAGGCCAAGAAGAATTGGAAGGGGCGCAGGTTGTATCCCTTGTCCATACGTTCCACTGATCCCACCCAAATCCAGAGCTTCTGTCCAGCTACTGGACAGTATTTGGGAACCTTCCATGCTCAAACTAAGGACGAAATGAACGAGACCATCCAAAAAGCAAAAGAAGCCCAAAAGCAATGGGCCAAATCCTCATTCATTGTTAGAAGAAAATTGTTAAAGACATTGAATCGGTTCATACTTGACAACCAGGAAGATATCACTAGAATCGCATGTCGTGACAGTGGAAAGACCAAGTTGGATGCAATGATGGGTGAAATATTTGTTACCTTGGAGAAAATCAACTGGATAATCAACCACGGAGAACAGACCCTTAGGCCTTCTAAGAGGTATGGTCCTTCGAATCTTTTGTTAGGAATGATGAAAAATGCAGAAGTGAGATACGAGCCATTGGGGGTGGTTGCTGCGTTGGTATCTTGGAATTACCCATTTCACAACTTGATTGGACCAATTTTGGCGGCTTTGTTCACCGGGAACTCAATTGTGGTAAAGTGTTCTGAGCAGGTGATCTGGTCTTCGAAATGGTTTGTCGATATGATTAAAACTGTTCTTAAACTGTTGGATCTCAACGAGGATTTGGTTCAATTGGTAGTATGTTTTCCAGAAGATGCAGACTATTTCACAAGTCACCCTGATTTGTCTCACATTACTTTCATTGGATCCAAACCTATTGCTCATAAAGTATTGGAGAGTGCGTCTAAAGAATTAATTCCATGCGTCGTTGAATTAGGAGGCAAAGACGCATTTATCGTGTTGGATGACGTGAAGAACTTGAACGATTTGTCGTCGATTATTATGAGAGGGACATATCAATCTTCAGGTCAAAATTGTATTGGTATTGAAAGAGTTATCTGTTTGCCTAAATCGTATGAAAAACTAGTTGAGATTTTGTCAGAGAGGGTGAAGACATTAAGGTTGGGATCTGATATAGATCAGCTAGATGAGATTGATATGGGAGCGATGATTTCCAACAATAGGTTTGAAAGATTGCAAGAATTGGTAGACGACGCGGTCAAGAATGGTGCCCGGTTACTTCACGGTGGTAAGCCTTACCAACATCCAAATTACCCTCAAGGTAGCTACTTTGAACCAACTTTGTTGGTAGATGTTACCCCTCAGATGCAGATTTTTCACGAAGAAGTCTTTGGACCTATTCTTACCATGATTAAGGCCACAGACATCGATGATGCTGTGGAGCTCGCAAATGGTTGCGAGTTTGGGTTGGGGAATTCAGTCTTTGGAGCAGATTTCAGTGTCATAAATGACATTGCCAACAGATTGGATAGTGGAAATGTTGCCTTGAACGACTTTGCTACTTATTATGTGGCTCAATTGCCATTTGGTGGGGTCAAAAAGTCTGGTTATGGAAAGTTTGGAGGAGAAGAAGGTTTGATTGGATTATGTAAGGTCAAATCAGTAGTGATGGATAAGCCGTTGTTGAGATTACTCGGAGTGGCAACTAGCATACCGCCGGTATTGGACTATCCAATCAAGGACGATAAGAAGGCATGGGGATTCATCACCAGCTTGAATATAGTTGGGTATGATTTCAGAATTTGGAATGTCATCAAGGGCTTCAAAAAGTTGGCCAGGGGTGGCCGGTGATTCTGGCAGGAACCGAACTTTAGTATAAGTCAATAGGTACAAGTTTCTACAACTAAATACTAAATCAAACTGTATATAATTAAACTATAAAAATAGATAGAGTTATTTGAGTATCTAAGGAGGACCCGATTCCATCGATTAGCCCATAGAATTAAAATGCGCTTATTGACTAGCATTGATGTGTAATTCTGGAGTTGGGTTGAGGGTGGCATCGACCAACAACTTAACAACTGAAGATTTCTTTTCAGCGTACTTGGATTTGATGTCTTGCAATTCCTTTTCGACTTGGGTGTCAGCATCCTTACTGATGGAGTCGTTCAATCCAGCATGGTCATCTTCGTACTTCTTCAACTCAGATTCCTTTTGTTTCTTGTATTCATCGATTTCAGATTGGGCGTCGGCCTTGGCAGACTTCAATCTGTTGGTTCTGTACTTTCTTGCTTCGTTGACAATCTCAGCAGCTTCTTTTTCAGTCTTCAACAATGATTGGATTCCAGATGACATTTTGGTTAGATGGGTTGGTTTACACGGGGGACGGTGAATTTCCAGTTATCGGCGAGCGGGTCAACGTGTCACGTGAAATTTATCACGTGACACATTTTCGCTAGCGGCAAAAGTCAACCTGCCTATAGTGGATAGTGGGTGGATGCAATTAGTAGATTGTCTAATATATACAATTATTATACACTGTTTTCTAGTCCCAGTAGTTACCTTCCGAGATGAATCTCAACATGTACTCGTCCACATGACCAATACCTTCTTCGAAGTCGAGATCAACGATTTCTCCTGATTTCTCCCCGTTAACAGCCATGCCATTAGCCTCAGGTACCGGTGTTGGACCAGGCGTCTGTGCTGGGGTTCCACCGTTGGTAGCAGACTTACTTTCTTCGTTGAAATCCTCGTCATCTACCGCCACTTCGTTCATGGCCGCATTGGCAGCTACTCTGTCGTCTTCGTCTTCAGCCTGGGCAAGAATATTATTCACATTTCCATCTCCTCCCATCTCAAGTGGCTTATCAGAGACTTGGTCGGCGATACCAGTATCATCCACAAGATCTCTCACGGAAAACTTACCGAAGTAGTCTGTGGTAAACTCACCTTCTTGAATCACCACGTTGTCCAATTGTCTTTTCTGGTTGGCTTTCTTCAAAATGTTGGACTCAATGGTGTACTCGGAAACAAAACGGTAGATGTGGACATCTCTGATTTGACCGATTCTATGACAACGATCCTGACACTGCTTGTCCATGGCTGGGTTCCAATCAGAGTCATAGAAGATAACAGTATCTGCACCTGTCAAGTTAATACCCAAACCACCAGATCTGGTGGATAGGATGAATACCGGAATCTTAGGATCTCTGTTGAATCTTTCTGTCAAGAGTTGACGGTCCTCAATCTTAGTTGCACCATCCAATCTCAGGTACCTGTAGCCATGAATGTTCAAGAATTGTTCCAAAATGTCTAATACTTTGGTCATTTGAGTGAAAATCAAGGCTCTGTGTCCCTTAGATACCAAGTCTTGCAACAATACAGCCAACTGCTGCAACTTACCACAATCATATTGCAATAAGGACTTATCGGGGAACGCGATCGAAAGCTTGACTTGGGTCTTGCTGAAAGGATTTTGAATTCTGTTCTGTTTGACTTCCTCCATGACTTTATACTGTGTTTCTATCGGGATTAGAAGATCCTTCATATCCAAGGCAACGACAGCTGGTGTGAGAACAGAATACTTCTCTAAAACATCACTCATTTGATCAACTCTTCTTGGGATTGACATTCGGAAGTCCTCAAAAATATCGGTAGTGGGTCGAGGCTTATCCTTTTGGATAAACCTAATCAAAGAATCTCCATAGATAGGCCGTCTACCACATCTTAAAGAATTTAAATATAATACATGTTCAAGCCTCTCCTTTGCTTCGACTTGGATATTTGATTTGATGTACTGGTAGTATTCCAAATAATTTGCTAAATCTGGATTACCATATTTCTTCTTAGCATTTTGAATATGTTTGTCAAGTTCACCAATTTGACTTTGTAACTCTAATGCTGATTGCAATTTTTCTGTAGATTGACAAACGAACTCATTTAAATCACTTGTGTTGGTGATATCCAAATTCAAGACATTTAAATTGACTTCATTCTTGAAGGTGTCATCAGTTAAGTACTTGCGAATCACATTATTAGTCAATTGGAAAGTATGAGGGGCTGATTTGGGCATCGACAAAGACGTCACAATTGGTCTCACTTCGAATAAATCTGGGTGATTGCAGACTTTTCTAAGTTGCATCAAACAGTTGATAATCGAAAGAAAATTTCCTGAAGCAAGCGTTTCTTTGGTTTTGGCCCTCGACATGAATTCATCATACAAGAATCTTTGTCTTTTTGACAAACGACAATATACGATGTGCTCATACTTTCCTGGCATTTGCTTTTCGACATCCTTTTTTAAACGTCTCAACAAATATGGCCTCAAAACTTGATGTAATCTTGCAACTGTGTTCTTCGTTTCTTCATCCAACCTGCTCGTGGTCTTCTCATTTTCATCTATCACGTCGGAACCACCTTGAATTGAGCTTTGCTCCAAGATTCTATCCACAGGCTTACCGAACCATTGTTGAAAATCATCCAAGTTCGCAAACCCATCAGGCATTGCTTGATCCACCTTAGAAGACGGCATTAAGAAATATAACAAAGACCACAATTCTATGAGATTATTCTGTAATGGGGTACCGGTCAAGAGAAGTCTATTTTCAGTATTGAAATTAAGTAATGCTCTCCACCTTGTGGACCTAAAATTCTTGATGTTGTGAGCTTCATCCAAAATCATGTACTTCCATCTTCTCCTTTTAAATGACTGATGATCGTGAACAACGAGCTGATAGGATGTGATGCACACATGAAATGCATTGGGTATATTCCATCCTTTTCTCTTCTGAGCCCTCTGTTGAGGAGAACCATAGTAAGTCAAAACTTTGAACCCAGGAGCAAACTTTTTAAACTCCATTTCCCAATTAAGCATCACGGATGTAGGAACGATAATTAAGTGAGGACCCCATATATGATGCTCACATGCCAAATACGATAACAACGAGATTGTCTGAATAGTTTTGCCTAGACCCATTTCATCTGCAAGAATCCCATTAGTGTTGTTATTGTAAAGACTTGCTAGCCAGTTCAAACCTTGTTTCTGATATGGCCTCAAAGTTCCTCTAAGAAGAGAAGGGATGGGCACATCCTTCACTTTTGCACCATTGATGATTTCTTCCTTTTCAGTAGACTCTTTCTCCGATGTGGAGTCAGTCTTCACTAATGCCGATTTTCCATCTCCGTTCATGGTAGAATCGTCACCATTGACTGTGATATCATTTTCAGCTTCAGGACCTTCCTTTTCTGGCGTATCGGGTTCGCTCTTGTCCTCATCGGACGTCATATCCTCATCTTCCGATGAAGCGGGTTCACTAAATTCTTCATTATCCGAAATTTGATCCTGGTTTGATGAGAAAAGGGTTGCCAATTCAGAATTCTTTCCATTCTCTTTTACAGATTCTTCGTCGAGGTGTTCCTCTTCACTGACTTCGTCATCATCATCATCATCATCGCTCATACTAATACTTGTATCGGATTCAAGAGCTGAGTTGTCACCATCAGCATTCAATTTCTCTATCAATGCCCTTTGTTCCTCAGTGTAATCTGAGTTTATATCCACAGTGCTTCCATTTGATGCAGATTTTCCGTACAACGCAGATAATCCTTGATTAACATCAATAGAGGATTCAGATTCATCGCCAGAATCGGATGCAGATTCATCATCAGAATCTTCAGGTGTTGCAGTTTTAGAAGATGGATCAACCGAGTCCTCAAGATTGGCATACTTCCTTTTCAATTCTTCGATGGAAAGGTTCATGTCATTATCTTCTTGAGAACGGTTCACACCAGCTTCATCATTATCATCAGATTCATCACTAGAGCTCAATGAATCCTCAGAATCTGAGTTTTCTTCATCCGATTCTTCTTCTGTCTTGTTTCGTTCTTGGATTGGCTTGTTGAGTTGTGCTTCCAACAACTGTGTAGAATGCTCCAACATTTGACTCAAATGCTCTCTTCCCTTTATCTGCTTGAGTTCTTCTTCCTTTTGTTGTTGAATAAAGCTGTAGACTTTAGATGCTTGTGTCCATCTTTTCTTGACTGCCTGAACAGCTATACGACTTATCTTTTTCAAATTGAGCTCTCGCTCTTTTGCCAACCTATCTTTTTCACCCTTCTTTTTCTTGAAGTGTTGCTCTATCATTTGTGCTACTCTTCTGGTACGCAACTGATGCTGTTTTCTCATTTGTTGATGAATTTTGGAAAAAGCCATACCTTGACTAAGGAAATGATCTTGATAGGTCACATTATTTGGTGCTCCTTGTATTTTAGGAAGTACCGTTCCTGTAGATCTAAAGGGATCTATGGTACTTTTTATGTTTGTTTGGGGTAAAACTGCTTTTCTCAATTCTATCTTGTCCCCATGCAATTGTAAAGTGTTGTCAACTTGTGTCTTGCGAAAAAGCTTACGAAGAAGTTCTTCTTGCTGTGCTAAAATTTTCTCATATTCTTCAGGGGTAACGAATTCTGAGCCTTCATCTAGTATTGCTGATTTTAAATTGTTGTTCAAGTAGTTGGATAATCTATTTTGGAGCGAAGGATCAATATCCCATTTCTTGGATGTTCTGATTAATGTTACGGGTTTTGGATCAAACTCCACTATGCTCTTGTTTGTTCCCACTAATGCGCTTTCGGAGGGGGCAGGTTCTGGCTTCCACAAGGGGATATGTGATGGATGTGTAACTTTTGGAGAAGGTAAAGAAATCTTGATTGATTTGAATTTATATTTGGTGGCATTTTCATCTTGTTCATTCATGTCATCCTCTTCATCTTCATCTATTTCCTCTTCTGCATCTTCGCTCTCCTCTTCCTGATCAGATTCTTGCTTTATATGCTCCTTCTTTTTGGCTTTTCCTGCTGAATTGACCACTGGTTTGACTGGTCGCGACTTTTTAACCTCTACCTTTGGCAGTATTGTTGCTGCTTTAATATAACTGATTAATTCTTTCTCTTTGTCGATGCTCAACTGTATCACTTCATCTTTGAATGGATATTTGTCAAGAAGCTCCTTCTCATTTTCCGCAAGTACTTTCTTCTGCAACCGCAAAGGCAAATTGCTGAGATCTTTGTTTTCAATACCCTCATCCCATTTGAGTTGATATTTTGGATCCTTGAGGAATGTTTCATACAATTCAGGAATCTGATTTCCAAGGATGGCGGTAGAAAAGTCTGCCGGATCCCACGATACCAATGACTTGTATTCCTTAAGCTGAAAGAGCTCATTCCTAGCTAGATTGAATTTGGTTATTATGTCCGCTAAGTTGGATTCTTTCGTTTTTATGTCATCATGTTTGATCTTTTTGGACTTATTTGTTGTGGGTATGCTTGACGAATTCTTTCTTTTCTGAGGGATACTGGTATCCTGCTTTCGCAGTGAATTCCTCCTTCGTTCGGTTTTGGTAGCCATTATGGTGTTAGAGTTGATTTCCCTTGAAAAGACGCATGGAAATAGGCGGGTGGGTTCTGGATTTGAGATGTGAGTTTATGGTATCGAAAAAGTGGACAATGTGCAGGAAAAATTACGGGTGGGTTTAATGGGAGGAAGTATTGAAGTGATGGCCATAAGAACCATCGGGCAAGAATAAACTACTGTACTAGTATAGAAAGTAAACATTAAACTGTGGCTATATTATCTTGTACGAGGTTTGTGGTACTTGGAAACACGCTTTCGACATCACACCAGGTAAGAATACAATGTGACATTAGTAGTACTGATGAAGATACGGTGGTCAGTTTAGGCCACAGTTCCAAGCAATTCACTAGAGTTTCAGAATATGTGATATGTATTCAATGCTATAAGAGGGCACTGTAATATGATGTTTATGCCTTGATGAAGTCAGCGTTGGCTGCTTCGTAAGCCTTCTGTTGGGTTTCGATTTCAGAGTCGTTGGATAAGAAGCCCAATTCTTGTTCAGCAGTGGTGTCTGGCTTGACACGGTAGAAGTATTCATCTTCCTTGCTACCAGAACCCAACTCCTTGGCCAAACCTCCGAATGGGTAGGATCTTGGCATGGCTGGCTTTTCAGGGTTCAATTGGAAGTACCAGATAGTGGCACCGAATCCAAACACAAGTGAAAAGAAGATAGCGTTATGCTTCAAGGCAGTCTTGTCAGAAACAAAGTCATAGTAATCTGGGGACCACATGTCGTACAAATCGTCGTCAATGTTCACTGGGTCATTGAGGTTTCTTCTATTCTGTTGATCGTCATACTTGGCATATGGATCTTTGCTTTGGGCCAATACTGGCTTTGGGTTTGGGTAGTCTGCTATTTCTGGACGGTTTGGGTCGGTTAATGTGATGACACGACCGTCATTTTGGTCAGTGATGGTAGTTTTGGTAGTCAAGAATCTGACAGCCGGTCTCCCCACGTATCTACGGGCTAAGCCGAATCTAGACAACATTTGGCTTGATGGTTGATGAAATGTTTGGAGTTCGATGGTTTTTGAGCCAATAAAATTGACCGAGAAAAAAAGCAGATTACGTAAGTTTTTTCGAATATTACATAATCCAGATTGTTCTGGTACCAGTGTTGGAACCATAAGTAGCTGGCGTAGGTCGATAGTAAGCGCATAGGAGCTTTGTTCCCCAGAAGACCTATCTTGTTTGTTTACTATGGGGCCTGGCCAGAAACTGTGTTTTGTGTTGGCCATCACACTTTCAGCTACTGGGAAAGCTACAGCTTGATAAATATAAACGTAGAATTACTATGAACCGATACCACTGCTATGTCTAGATACCGTCTATGCAAGGTTATTTCGAAGTCTGAGGTTCACCAAACTTAAGCTCCTTCAAGGGTGACTTTTCATTATCAGCAAACTCTTGTAAACCCTGGTAACCTTCAGTGTTAGCACCAATATACTTGGCGAAGTATCCGATACTCAAATACACTGGGATGAAGGCAAGCAACACACTGGCGTTTCTGTAGTTCCAGTATTCGTGCACAGGTGGAGGGTTTATGTTGAAGTTGTGTTTGTTGGTGAAGGAACCAGCGTTGGTGTGTTCCAATCTTTTGAATACCAATCTGGTACTTCTTAATGATCTGGAAAGCATTTGGAATAGGCTCGTGGTCTGTATGGGTTTCTCCAGGTGGAAGTCCTACTGTTTGGGCCGAGTTGACTAAGGCTTTGATTTCATTTGTTGGTGGAAAATGGTGAAGGGACGACAATGCCATTTATTATATGCAGGACACCATTTCCAGGTGACAGTTGTGACAGATGCTAGGGAAGACACGAAAGAGTCACATATGCATAGCAATAGGTAAACGAACCAGAATAGAGAGCGGGAATGCCTGAAGTGAGGGCCAAAGTGAAATATGCCTATTTCGCAGATTTAAGGCTGAAAATGTATCAATGGCCGTGCGATGGAGCAATGAAACGGCCTGCTAAACAGACTACTTGAAGCACAAGAGTCACCGATTGATACAGTAAAGGTTTTCAAGACCCAGCGAATGAGTAGCAACTGCTAGCAGTCAATTGACTGAACTCCCTTATATGAAGTGATACATATTCTGCGCATGGAAGAATTGCACCAGATACCTGGTCCAAAGTTGAAAGACCAGATAAAGAGCAAACAAACGTAGGATTAAAACTGCGTACACGGACGTTATTCTTGGAGCCCTATTTGGTCTGTTTCTGTTGGGAACAGTGAAAGTATTCTTTGACCTTTTGCAACTGATTGTCCTGCATACACCCTGGCGATGGCTACGAGTTTTGGTAAACCGACAGTTGCAAGACCACAGCATGTCTTACTACAATTCTGGTAACAACTACCGCAAAAGAGGAGGCGGAGCTCCATCTTCCGGATCAAGGGATGCCTCGAGGTACGGCTCGCAGGGCCGTTATGGTAGTTACGCCCCATCTGGAAGTCGATACGGTGGTGGTAGAACCACTGGTGGTGTGAACAAAGGCGGCCCCTACCAATCAAATCATGGAGGCAAACAGTTCTCTGGCCCCAGAAGTAATTACTCCAACTTTCCGCCTCGTACTAGTGGTTATTCATCTAACAATTCTGGAAGGCCCAGCGACGAGAACCAGGTATGGATGGGTGACCTAGATCCATCGTGGACAGAAGAGTCTATTTCAAGCATATGGGTCTCATTTGGCGAGAAACCCGTGGGAGTGAAGATTATGAGAGATAAATCAGCGTCTGCAAAGCCTGCCTATTGTTTTGTTACCTTCGAGAATCCAGATATTGTTGCCCGAGCCATGCAAAAGAATGGTATGGCAATTCCCGGATCCCCCCGTGTCTTGAAGCTCAATTTTGCCAGTGCAGGTGGAAATAACCGATTTTCGGGTCCTGCCACAGGCCAAAGTGGTTTTGCAAAAGGGGACAGCATCAAGAATGAAAACTCGATCTTTGTGGGGGATCTTGGAGCTGAAGTCACTGAATCAGTGTTGTCGCAAAAGTTCAGCGAAAAGTATCCAAGTCAGATTAGGCAAGTGAAGATCATGGTGGATCCATCTTCAAAAGTATCTAAGGGATTTGGATTTGTGCGGTTTTATTCTTCTGAGGCTCAGAAAAGGGCATTAACCGAGATGAATGGTGTTACAATTGGGAGCAGGCCAATAAGAGTTGGTTTAGCAGCAGGTTCTGCCGCTCAATTACCAATAGCTACAGCAATGAAAGCGGATTCACCTGACGTATCAAAAATTCAGATTGTTCAAGCACAACCTAGTCTAACCCAATTTACCGATCCGAATAACACCACTGTGGTGATAAGAGGATTATCAAGCAAATTTACTGAACAAGAGCTCGAAGCACACTTCCAATCCTTTGGCGATATCGTTTATACAAAGTTATCCAATGACTACAATTCTGCTTATGTTAAATTCCACTTAAGACATGCTGCAGAAAATGCAATTTTATTTTTGCATGGTGCTATAATCAATGGGTCTAATCTTAAGGTAACGTGGGGAAATGATAACGAAGCACAGAACGGCTCCAAGGCATACCAAATATCAAAAGAAATTCCCATTTTCTACGGGCACCTACAGGCTCATAATGTTAATTATGCAAATTCAGATTTGAAAGCTCAAGCGACTGTTGCATACGAAGGAAGCGAAAGATTGCCTGTATCCAAGGCAAATGAACTTTACCTAAAATCAAAATTGCATAAGCAGCAATTGCTTGAGGGTGCGATGTTTTGAGTGATTCAGCAGCTCAAAAGTTCCAGCTTTGATTAATTGCCGATAATTCTCTCTCAATACGCATAATCACACAGCGATGTGTGATTCTTCGAAGACTCCTGGACAGGACTCGTTCAATTCTTTAGCATCATGGTACTTGCACCCGCAGAAGTAGCAGTAAAAGTGGGCTTCTCTAAGATATAATAACAATAGAGTTAATTTGTCCTCAGTATCAAAATTTTGTAACTCCTTGTTTTCTTTAATGGATAATATGTCTTTGAAGTTATCGTCGTACCTTCTTTTCTTCGATAGCAACAATGCCTGTTTGTTTTCTAACTGAATTGGAATATCCCTCCATAAGTACGTCACTTCATCTGTTCTATTATCCTCATGCCACTTATCTGATTCCCCACTCAACTCAAAGCAAAGCTTCATGAGATTGTGCACTGTTCTCAACAATTTTCCCTCCTTGGATTTGGAAGCATTCCTTGATATAAATTCTTTTGTTGTTGCTGAACTGATTTCTGTACTTGAACCTATACCTTTTCTATCATTTTTTACAATAACTTCAAGTGGAACTTGGTTCATGGGTTTATCCTTCGGTACCCCCAATGAATCCCCAATTCTGAATCCCATTTTCTCCATCATTGCCAACCCGATTGACGGTACTTTTCTCTCATAGAGAGGAATATTGAGACTGTGTTCTTGGTCCACCGTTTCCTCTTTATGGGATGACTCTTCCAGAACTTCTGGAACTGTGAATTTCATGTACTCCTGAGGCTCTTCATCTGGGTATTCTGGTAGTTCTTTTGTTCTCTGAATACCTTTCAATGGTTCAAACCCTCCTAGTCCAACTCCGAGCAGCGGTGCTTCTGGGTGATCCTGCCCACTTTGGCCACATTTCTCTAAGAACTCTGGGGGAACTTTTTTAGGCTTCTTTACAATCCGCTTAACCTCTTCTTCCTCGCTGCTCCCAGCACTACCGTCCTCATCTTCAAATACGTTGATTCTCTTGACCATAGTATAGTACACCCAAGTTTCGCACGACCCAATACCAATCAAACATCTAATACACTCGGAGCCAGAACCAAATTCTTGCCCGAGCACTTTGTTCTTCGATCCCTTTCCCGGCATCACGTCCATCTACAAGTGAAGCTTCTCATCCATGTTGCATCGAAAAGAAACTCCGTTCAAATCGGTGCCCGTATCTAGGGTTTCCTCATCACAACGATTGAACCAGTTGGGCTCAAATCCTCATCCATCCATACCGACAACTCCTGTGCATGTTTCATCATCTTTGAATCCCATACGGAACTTGCCAGTCAACCCCGGTAACTACAGGAGCAAGATCACCAATCGAGATGAATTGAAAAGATTTGAAGAGTTACCAATCGTGCATCAAGTGACCGAGTTCGAAAGACTCCTCGGCGAGTTATCCTCTAGCATCTCCTCGTTCAAGGATGACGGCTTGGTCAAGAATGTGGAGAGCATGATACATGTCAATGAAGATTTAAAGGCTAAAATTGCTGACCTTCAGAGCCACCGTGAATTGGGAAAGCAAATAGAGAAGTTGAATCAAGAAAACATTAGTCTTGAAGCAAAGTCTAAGCACATTTTGAAGGAGTTGATATCGTACAGAAGTAGCCTTAAGGAATTGCCAAGGCGACCAGCTTCCAAGAAGGTGGTTGCGAATGATGTGGATGTATCTGAGGTCTTGAAGTATGCAATGAAGTTGGCAAAATTCACAAAGGCACCTGTCGCAAATGCCCAGTTCACAGTACACCCCAATAACTATGTGTGGCCAGCTGAAGATGCCTTGAGAAGGGGGATGTTGGCAGCTAGCTCGTTGCAAGAAGATGCAATAATCAAAAATGAATTGGGTGAAGAAGATGTGGAGATGGCGAAGGAAGTAGTTGCCAAGGAGGAGGCTAAGGAGGAAGACAAGGCACAAGAGAGAGAGGAAGAAAAGCCAGGTCGCAGATCTTCATTTGGGGATTATGGCGCCCAAGAAGCAGAGCAGCCAAAGCAAGAAGAGTCCGGTGGCCTCGATTTGGACTTGTTCGACCCAGATGACGAATTCTCGGACTGAGCAAGTCAATAACTACATACTTAGCAGGAATGGTTGGATTAAGATCATTATGATCAATTTCCAAAGTATATTTTAAGTATCCACCAGTTATATGTTTATAGGATGAGCTAATTACAGGTAATTTTGACGTGAATTGATATTCGTGGCTTGAGCATCTCCTACCATGAATTCCAGTGGTTCGATGCTCGTTTAACTGCTTATTTCTTACCAAAGATTTCTCTTGGGTGCTTGAAGGTTCCGGTAGCAAATTCACCACCCAAGATACAGTCCAACTCCAATTGTTTAGAGTACAATTGGCCGGATGCTAAGTGGTCCTTGACCAATTCGGCCAAGCCTTCGATGAAATGTTCGTTACCGTTCAAGGATTCAGCACGCTTAATCTTATGAGGGTTTTCACATTCTTCCATGAGCTCAATATCAATCTCGTGCAAGGTTTCGATATGGTCCGAGGTGAAGGCGACAGGAACCAAGACCAAACCTTTGATGTCCTCTCTCTTTTCCAACTTTTTGACGATCTTAGCGGTCTGACCACCCAACCAAGGCTTGGGGCCCACTTGGGATTGCCAGACCAATCTGTAAGGGTTCTTGAACTTGAGGGTCTCCATGATGGCGTACACACTGGCAGCGACCTCGGCAGGATATGAGTCACCTCTGTTGACGATGTCCATAGGCAAGGAGTGGGCTGAGAAGAGAATCACCACCTCGTCTCTGATCAGGGCATCGAACTCGTTCAATTTGTCCTCGATGTTTTTGGCGAATGCCTCCACGAAGTGCTTTTGCTTTGGCCAACGGTCGATGATCGACCAGTTGATCTTTCTTTCAGGGTCAACTTTCAAGGTCTGTCTGTACAATTCGTTGGCAGAGGACCCAGACGTAGAGTACGAGAACTGAGGGTATTGCGAGAATGCGACGGCACGCTCGATGCCGTCATCCAACATCTTCTGCAATGTCTCCTCTGTCAAGGGGTCGGCGTATCTGAACGCCACGTACGGCTTGTGGGGAGCGGTGGCGGGCGAGGTCTTGTCCAAGATCTCACACACCTTGGTGCACTGGTACTCTGACCAGTACCTGATGGGAGATCCACCACCGATCTCCTCGTAGTGCTTTTCGATCTCAGGAGTTCTTCTTGCGGCAATGAACCGGGCAAGAGGCTTCTGGAGGATGCCTCCAAGCGGAATGAGGTCTCCGTCTGAGAACAACCGGAGCAAGAAGTTGTAGGTGTCTTTGACCTTGGAGGGTCCTCCCATGTTCATGAACACCACCCCTGTTGGCTTGGAGGCGGTGCTGTTGAACCTGAGAAACGTTCTGGTGACAGACTGTTTAAACATAGTGATGTGGCGACAACTAATTCTCTTGGGGTGGTTATATATGTTGGCTGCGCGGCCAGTGACGTCGGATTGCTGCCACTAGCGAGCATGCAATGCGAATCGGCATTGCCAGGTGGTGGCTGGGGCACGAGAGCCGCCAGTTAGTTTGAGTAGAGGTCTGTGTGACAAGCAGGCAGTTGCTGGTAGTAAGAACACTCACCAGCGTGATTGGAAACGTTCAAACCATCCATTGTCGTAGCAGGTATTATCGAAGAAGTCAGGAGGATCTCACTAAAATGGCCCCAGATTACGCATGTGCTTTGTCAGCTTCTGAGACATTCCAGATCGGCACCAGCCACATGGTGGGGCCGAGTGGGTCAGGGATCTGCAGGTGATAGTGCCACCGTCGTCATGCTACAGAGTAGCTTATGAGACGGGAAAGTCTCAGACCTGTAGCTTTATGAGGATAACCTAACTTGGCTGACTGAATTGCTGGTTAAGTGAGAATAGCTAACTTGGCTTAATTAGCTAACTTCGTGTAAAACTTGGTTTCTGTTCACACTTTATTAGAATCTAGCCACCGTACTGTTTTCTAACTGTTTGATGGGCTCTGTCCCAGTCCTGAAGGAATGTGCCTTCTCCAGAATCACTCTCGTTATGGATATTCCATGAAGCGAAGACAATATTCCTGTTCCTATTTATCTACGAGTGAGAGGCTGTGCCAAATATTTACGTGCTAACCAAAGAAGCCTCAGATCTTTCTTCTGGCATTATTTCTAAATGTCAGTAGAGAACATTGTAGTGTATTTGAAAACGCTTTTGTATTGGTTTGTGTTTTCTTAATTTAGGTGCTAAAGCTGCTTCATCCGTATTTTCACGGGCATGAGTTCCTATGTTTAGCCAGACTTAACCAGTCACTAGCGTGCTTCTTAAACGGCGATATCATAGATGTACGGCCTGATTTTGGCCTGTATGAACAAAATTGCTCAGTATGTGTTTCACCCTACGTTTCGTGCTACAGTTCCCACCAGAAAGCTGGCAGGGCATAAAGCTAGTTGTGATAAGTACTTTCAAAGCCTATAATACTTCGACGCGTGGACCTTAGTTGGTGGGCTTCTTGAGACCCTTTTTGACAAGTGTCTCATTCTTCTTGGTGACAAAGATATCGTTGATCTCGTTGGTAAAGTTGTTGTAGGCATCCTTCAAGCCCTCAAAATCGTCCTGTGCAATGGACGTCCGGCGACCCCTGAACGACCTCCAGGCCTCTCCCAACTCCTTAATTTCTTGGTCAATGTCTTCACGGTTGACGGTCTCCAACACCTCGATTGACGGCACTCCCAACACCGAGTCGTCGTTGATCTCCTTGTCAAGCATGGTTTCCACTGCAGATTTGACAATTCCCGACTCCTGTGAATTCAACTTGTTCTTGGGTGAAGGCCTGACAGTCTTCTCCGCAGGTTGATCTTGGAAAGATCTGAGCCATTTGACCACGTCCTTGGCGAATGGACCTCTGAACACAAAAAAGGTCACAATAATTCCAATGTGAAGGTAAAAGTAACAAGTGGACCACACATACAACGATTGCTTAAGGTCCAACACAACAAATGGCTGCACAATGTACCCAAAAGATAACTGGGTCACGAAGTAGCACACAATATCGTAATACTTCTTACTAGGCTTGGCAGTCTTACCGTCCTTCTCCAAGAAAATAGGGCGAAAGTTCCGTCTGTAAATTTTACCAACAGTTTGGAAGAAGGCCCCCAACACGAAGGATAAGTAGTATCCCGGTCTGGTTCCATGCCAGAAAGCACTGGTTGCGAACGTGAACAAGGTACTCTTGACTCCAGGTCCCTTATCTTTACGGGCAATTCTCAAGTAAACATAATTCTTTAACCACTTGTTGGTATTCATATTCCAAGACTCCAAACAAACCTTGCAGTTCTGGCCAGTTTCGAACGCATAAGGATCAATGTTCTGGACACGGTTCCACCTGAACTTTCCTGTTTCAGGATCAACCCCATTGTAGCCAATTCCACTCAAAATACAGGAACCCTCAGCAATTGACCAAATAGTGTAATACTTCAATCTATGGCTGAATCCTAAAATCCACAAGTAGAATATTCTGTAGAAGAAGTTGTGTTCTGCAACCAATTTTCCACTAAGAACATAGTCAAGCGACACGTATTTGGACGAATTGGCAAAGAGAAAGGCCCAAAAGAAGCCCTGCAAGGTCTTTCTCAAAGATTCCTTACCACTGCGAGGAATTCTTCTCTTGGTCTTTCCAGGACGCTTATCTTCGGGTACGTCATCAAACAAGGTAGAGTGGATGAACTTGTCATAGTCAGCGTAGTCAAACGCAGGGCCAGTTAGCAAAGAAGCATAGAAGAACACATATCCAATGTAGGGCAATATGTTGGGGTGCTTCTTCAACATTCTTTCTCTGGCGTAGGGCGTAAGCAGCGCCACAGGCTGCTTACCATCGTGGATGTTCCACCCGAATGCCGAGAGTTTCATCACCAAAACCATCTGGGCCCCGGTGATGTCGATCTTTGTGGGGTCGTAGGAGTTGAAGAATTGCTCCGAGACGTGGTTGTATGCCAAGTGGCCCATCAAGAAGAGAAAGTTAACCCATGGCATGGAGGACGTTCTCAAGTATCTGGTGATGAAGTAGCACCCCAATGACAGAATGAGAAGCGTCATCAACCCCGAATAGAGGTTGAGGATGCCGAACACGTAGAAAGCCGACACCGCAATGTTGTACACGTTCTTGAGGGTATAGTTGCGGTCAGGCAACCGCTTGAACAAGAAACTGAACGGGAACGATAAGAGCGCACAGATCAAGATCTTCAAGTTGGCTTCATCGATGTCCAAAATGCCCAGGAGCTGTGCAATGCCATCCTGGATGAATGTAATCATGGTGACTGTGGGTTAGAGAAGAAGATCATGAAATTGAGAATTACTTATCGCGATGCGGCATGCGTGGGAGGGACTCCAACAAACGTATTGGTGGTGAGCGATCAACGCATGGAAGATGATGGGGCGGTCAATTGCCTTCGGAACGTGCCTCTGAAGCACTATGATGAATACTTGTTCTGGAGAGTAGCACCGTAGTGGATTCCTCTGACAGAATGGCGTTATCATAATGCTACTATATTCATTACTTGAAATTACCCAGGATGATTACAGCTTAAAGCATGCGAGTATTCATTATCAATTTTCGTATTATCATTACCTGTATAAGAGGCGAATAACTACTCGTTGGCAGTGGGAAAGATGCACTCTACGAAGTCAATTCTTCCAATTGGTATTTTCTCGGTAGCTTTATTGTCTCGCAGAAACAAGTTTGTAGCCCTCCTCCAATATTTTGCTTATCTTCTCATTCTTGTAAGGCAACGAGGTCAACACAAACGCAATGTCATTCCATTGGGCTTCGTTTTGACACTTGACCAATCTGAGCACCAATTTGTCCGCCAACTGCTTCTGGTGTTTCTCCTTGTCGATAAACGAGAGGAGGAACTTGATGATTCTCTTCATAGCTTCCTTAGCAAGTGACTCGTCATTAGAAAGACCACTGAAAATATCAATAAATCCATTGTAAATTGCATTGTCCTTAGTGGCCAATTCGGCAAAGAACAAGCGACACATGTCGCTAATACCTTGGTCTGGATTTTCCAAACACTTGGCCATAGAATACAACTGACCTTTGACTTTGACTTGTCCGGCAAGAATAAGAAATGTCACTGTCATGAGACAAGTTCTTTGTACCATAATATTTGGATCATTAAGACGACGATAAAGGAAATCCGTGCTCTCGTCCACAATATTATTGAAGCATACCGCCATGTCACCCAATCCAAGAACACAATTGCATCTGGTGATTGGATCGTCTGATTTCTCCATAATAGTAATCAATAAGGGCAAGTTCTCCTCGCAATAAACCGAAGACACGCACATCAACTTTGCCATACACAATACAGCAGATCTTTGTAAGCCCTTGTTATCATAATTTTTGTTGTTAGCACAAATTTCTGTCACCAAGGGCCCAAATCTAGCCAACAACGAGTTATCCCCGTACAACAACTCACGTTCCTTCACATGTATAATAGCATCAGTGAAATCATCTTCAGAGGTACCACCGATCATCTCTAATTCATTCTCCGCACTTTCCTCGTTGTTTTCAACATTTTTCTTCTTGACTTCAGCTTCATGTTTCTTCTTCTTGAATTGAGCTTCCAATTTCTCAAGATGAACAATCGTCTTGATTGCAACATGACCAACAATAAATAGTAACTGCGACAATGCAACCATTTTAGATTCACCTGGCTTTGACGATTTGAAAACGCTTAAAGATTTCTCTTTGATTATATCAGAGCAATCTTCGTCCGGTTTAGACGATGCCTGAAAAATAGCACCAATGGCCTGTTCTGCAACCCCATTCCATTCGGGCTTTGATTCATACGAAAGTACCACTTGTTTAAGTTTGGAAATGGCTTCATCTTCTCTTGCTATTTTAACGAAAACAGCATCTTTCTTAGATGTAACCAGAACAATACGTTGTAATGCATTACATGAATATTTTGCCAATATAAGATCTTCCTTTCCTTTGTCCCCTAATCCAACGTGGAGCAAAGCATCCAATCCCCTGACAATGATTTGATTGTCCTCCAATGCAACCATTCCTAAAATGATGATAGAACCACGACGTTGTTTTTGCACTAAGTCAGGCGAATCCCCACTATTGGGTTCATAGCTGTATATTTGCCACAAGATTCTTATAACTTCTTGATTGATGAGTTTTCCACTGTACATCATTCCTAGCAACTTTTCCAAAGACGCCAAATCGGCAATTGATGCTTCGTATGTTAATGAAATCAAATTCTTCGCAATATATGCTGCTTGTTCAACCTTACTAGAATTAGTTGGAGCAGTTAAAAAGAGGTCCTTGTAACAGTCTATCAAATGTGATGGAACCGATTTACCTTCATCAGAAGACCCTTTCATCCAAACTAAATGAAGCATTCGGCGAATACCTTCTGAAGCATTTTCGATACCATATGCATCTGCCAAAACTAGGAAATCCATAGAATCGATGGCCTCGTTTCTATTCTTAGAAAATAAGAGCCTAGACACAACTTCTGTGCCTCTATGAATTGCTTTGATGAAATTTACGGCGTCTTTGTAGTAGTTCAGTTTCAACTTGGCTCGAATTAAAACATTTGTGTCTGGCAAATTTTCTTCCTGTTGTAACATAGATGCATTTAATTCGTCATAATCAATACTTTTATCCTTCTCACTCCCATCATTTTCATCTTTTTGCTCGTTCTCTTCTTCATTTTCACTTTGAGCTTCATCATCGATATCCATTGAATCCTGATCGTTTTCAGAATTATCTGCGGAATCCTTGTTTGTGGTCTTTTTTGGTGACACGGGTATATATTTCATGAGTTCATCTTCAGCACCTTTTAATTGACCCTCCCAGAATGATAAAGGTAATTGGGAACCATGAGCAGTATTGAATTGATGAGTCAAAACCAACTTAGACATAAGCTTTATCGCATTACGTCTCACCAAAGTACTCCTATCATCTAATGATCTCACTGACAATTGCATCATGATTTGCCTCCTTGCTGTCAATTTTACTTTCAAGCCAGCAATTTTTGTCAACGCTTGAAATGCTTTAGTTCTCACATATGGATTCTGATCTAAAAACCTTTCTTGGAGTAAATCCAATAGCCCATCTACCTGCTGTGTTATATTATGGCTTTCCTCGGATTCATCTGTTGCTGATTTGAGTATGTCCACCACAATATTACCACAGGTTTCCACAACTGAGCATCTTAAGGTTTGATTACTGTTATCCAATAACTGAGAAATGCTAGACATCTGCTTGAGGATCAATCTAGGACTCAACTCAGAAAGCTTAACAAGAAATTCTGAAACTGCCTTTGGACCATTGGTATCATTGGAATTGAATTGCGTTTGTGATATTTCTCTCAATACTTCCTCAGTCAAAACCATGTAATCATATTTCTCAGATAACATATGCAATAATTCGGCCATATATGGTGGAAGATGGAGGTAGTATGTAAGACATTGAATAATTGAATGCTGTATGATCGCAGCATGACCATGAAACTTCACTGATACTGAAAGAATTTGGAATATTAATCCTTTTATAGTTGCCATTTTCATTCTTTCGGGGCTTTCCATCAAGTTCATTATAGGTCTAGTGAACAATTCAATGAATAAATCTCTCTCGGGCGTAGTGATGAATATTTTGCCCAAGTCAATTTTAAGTACTGTCGTGATAGCGATAAGACAATCTTCGACTTGAACACAGTTGGACTTCCATTTTGCCACAGCTTGCGAGCTGGAAGTCAGTTTTCTACCGCTCTGATGCTGGTGCTCTTCTTTGCTCAAGAGCTTGGCCAAAACAAAAGTCAAGTATCCATACTTTTCGAGAGTAGCTTTGATCTGGTCCAACGAGTCAATAAAATCGCCACTTTCGACAATATTATGGAACTGGAATGCTATTGTGTTGAAAGAGGATGTAATCAAGTAAGAAAGTTGTTTTTGGTGCTTGGAATCGAGTGTTCTGTAGCCATGTACTAGTTCGATAAGATCTTCCAATAACTCATTGTTGTAGTTGATAGAGTCCGGATTATTAGCCAATGAGTCTGTGACACTCTCAAGTTTATGGTCTATATCACCAAAGTCTATGGAGTAGTCTTTATCCACGTCAAAGGCGTTGAAGTATGTGGTCAAATTGAAGTCCATCGCGGTACTTTATTTTGGATAGGTAGTATAATACAGTTTGTGATGTAACCTGGTGGATAAATTTCTAGTCTTCAATTGTGAATTACAGATTGGCTTAACGTGAGCTTGTAAAGGCAGCACCAGGAGGGCGATGGCTAGAGTGTGCTGTGATCTGATGATGTTTATGTTTGGGACGCGAAACGCCTCCCAAGTATAGAGATCGGTCACGTGCCCCAGAAAGTCACCATGGTACTGTACATTTAATCTATATTACATACTTTACTACAAGAACTTAGTCTTTGAGCTTGGCAAATCCTTTGATAATTGCCTTTTCGGTGCCCATCCGCTCATCCTCAATGGCACCCAATAAATCTTTCATCGTCACAGAGTTACCCGAACGAATTTCACGGAAACGAAGCCCATTGTCACCTCTGACCGATATAATTGAGCTCTGCTTGTTCTTACCATCCTTGTCAGCTGCACCCTTATTTTGGTCGTTATTTCCTGCGTTTGATGTCATCCAAGAATATTTCTTACGACCGGGATTCATTGTCATCATTGCTGCCGTGGCATTGGCTGCACGGTGGAGGGTTTCTTCAGCACCAGCCTTGGAATTCTCCAGAGCAGCTTCAGCAGCGTCCAGCGCATTTTTTTCCAATCCAAGGAGGACTCTTTTTGCAACTCTTTTCTCCTCGAGTTCCTTTTGCTTTGTTGCAAGGTCACGAAGACCCTTGGAGAGTTCGGATCTGGAAGCCGAATTCGATGATGTAGCTTTCTTGCTCTTATTGTTTGTGTTTGTATTGCTAGGATTCAAAGCAGGAATTCCTCTACGACGGTGGCGTGACAATATGATGGTCTTGGTCAAAATGTTCGACATCCAGTACTCACATGCAGAGGAAACAAGCTCCAACAACTCGCCATCTTGTAAGAAGTTTTGCTGCACGCCGTTCTCCTTGGCTACCTTGTTCATGAAAGATGCAACATGAAAAGCATTCAAGAATGCTGGAGGCTTTGCTCCGCGCAACATGGACTTGAGATCTCCAGACAACTCGGATCTGCGGTTTAATTGCTGTTGTGCCATGAGGTCTTCTTCTTGTTGCAAATTGACACCAGCAGCAGCAATGGCATCGTTCAATTTTGATGAATCGTACTTTGAGTTGTCCTGGCTCGCGGGCAACCTAGAGTCGGTATATGGGAGGGTTGTGTGTTGGTACGGTTGAGACGATGAGATCATAGACGACATTGGTCTTGCTGGTGGAAGCTTGGACATGGGGTTAGATATGGAACTTGGGATCGACCCTGGGTTGTTTGGGTTCAAGTTTGAGCTTGTGAACAGACTGGTAGCTGTGGGGCCAGAGGGAGTGAGGTTCGTGGGAGGAGGTCCAGTTCTGATATCCGCCGTCCTGGTGCTTGATAAGGGTAATGGCTCTTTCTTAATTTCAGGTTGCTTGTGTCCAGTTGCTCCATTATTCTTGCCCCCCACGTCTTGCGAATGGCCCACTGGTTCTGCTTCCAAGAAACCAGCTGGCAAGGTGTCGAAATCAATGTCCATGGTGCTGCCTGACTGGGTGCTCCCGGCATTACCGTCAGACCCTGCGAAACTGCTCCCAAAGCCTGGAATAGGGTCGTTGAAGATATCGTCGAATTGGCTATCATTACCAAGACCAGATTCAGTCTTCAATTTCTTGTTCTGGGCATCATCAAAAGTGTCGTCTTCTTGGGGTCTCTTAGACTGAGACGATTCGTTCCCGGACATGGCGCTAATGATTGCAGTGGTAGTGATCACTGTTTATCGGTGCGGGTCGACCCAACTGGTGGAGTGGACAGTTGTGGTCACATGACCGACCATACCGATGAGCATCAAAAAAGTTTTGGCCTTGGTACTATCATTCCACCACCATCATGTCCAGCAAAAACAAAGGCGTGGTGACCTTCGAGGGTCACCGTAACTTCAGACTCCGTTTGATCTTGTCGACGTTGTCGGGCAAGCCCATCAAAATCACAAAAATCAGATCCAACGACATGAACCCGGGTTTGAAGGACCACGAGGTATCTTTCTTGAGGTTGTTGGAAGCAGTGACCAACGGTTCCCGTATCGAGATCTCCTACACAGGTACCACTGTTGTTTTCAATCCAGGTATCATTATTGGTGGCGAGCTCACCCACAACTGTCCCACAACAAAGCCAGTTGGATATTTCATCGAACCCATGTTGTACTTGGCGCCATTCTCCAAAAAGAAGTTTTCCATCATATTCAAAGGCTTGACTGCATCAGACAAGTCAAAAGATGCCGGTATTGAAGCCATCAAGTGGGGTTTGTTGTCAGTCATGGAGAAGTTCGGTGTGCGAGAAGCATCCTTACACATTTTGAAGAGAGGGTCACCTCCATTGGGAGGAGGAGAAGTGCATTTCATGTGTAATTCGCTCATTCCCCAACCATTGACCATCCATGCTCTTGATGCTCCCAAATTCTCTGCAATCAGAGGTGTGGCCTATTGCACTAGAGTCTCGCCTTCCGTGGTGAATAGAATGATTGACAGTGCCAGACAGGTGTTGAGACCAACTGGGGTCGAAGTTAACATTACTGCTGACGTATGGAGAGGTGAATCTTCAGGTTTGTCGCCCGGTTTCGGAGTAACTTTGGTTGCAGAGCTGAAAAAAGGATGGAGAATTTTGACTGAAGGTGTTGGTTCAGCCGGTTCTTTGCCAGAAGACTTGGGTGAAAAGGTAGCATACGAATTATTGGATGAATTAACTAAGAGTTGTATTATTGGAAGAAATCAAATCATGTTGAGTTTGGTGTATATGACTATCGGTAAAGAAGACATAGGAAGATTGAAATTACATAAAGATCAGATCGATGAAGACTTCGTGTGGATCTTGAGAGATATCAAGAATGTGTTCGACACTGAAGTGTTTTTGAAGGATGGTGCCGAGGAGCCTATTCCCGGTGAAGAACAATACATGACCGCAACCGTGAAGGGTATTGGTTTTACTGCTGCTTCTAAGAAAATCGCTTAGGTCAGCTTGTGTCGTTATATCAGCATAGACTTGGATTGAAATATTGTATAGAAACTGGCTAATTGTAAACTACAGGGTGTTTTAAATCTCATTAACTTTTTATTTAATCCAATTTACAACCATTATAGATTAATTGTTGGACCCTGGTTTCACCAGAAAGAACACCATCCAATCCAATGTTGGCATAAGTTCTCAACGCTAGTAGCTTGTTGAATCAATTTGTCAACCTGCGTAGGAACATCCAATCCTCTTAACTTCTTAATATCATTACCAGTAAGCTTGTCTGTAATTCTCTTTAACACAAGTGCAGCTCTAGCATTTCTTATTTCTAGTTCGTTCTGCTTTGTTAATCTAGCTGCTTCTTGCTCGTCAATTTGGCCTCTTCTCAATAATTCAACGGTATTAACTTGAGGGACTTTCAAACCAGTGGCCTCGGCCACTGCCTTGGTGGGGAAATCAAAACCCCAGTTAATCAATGGATCATAAGCAAATGCTTCTAAAATTGCCATCAAGGACTCCTTGTTATCTCTCAATACTCTCATGACATGCTCACATGTGATTCTAAATGAACCCTCGATACCACTTACTTCCATCGCGTAGTTTAACATTCTTGTGAGTCTAAAGGGAACCTTTTCTGGATACTTTTCTCTCAAAATAGCTGCTTCAAAACAATCACCGAAATCAATATGAACTACCTTACCGGTTATTCGATCAAGCATCAAGTTAGAAGGGTGACGATCCCCTAATCCGAGAATGTACCCAACCATGGACATCACGGCCAACGATCTAGTGTAAGTCGTACGACGATCTAACCATGCTTCAGAAGACTTAGACTTCAACCACAAAACTTTGTACAAATCTTGACCTCTAGTGTTATCTAAAGCCCCAGTAAATACTTCAACCTTTTGTAATAATGTCAAACTATCATAGTCAGGAGCCATCTGCAAAATGATTCTGTGTTCGATATTAAGTAAGATCTTTCTTGATTCACGGTACTCCTTAATCAATACATGGAAGGTATCACTATTGGGTACCCATCCCAAGAGACCAACTTTTGGAGAAAGGGGAATAGCTGGATATTGTTGAATATCCAAATGTCTCTTGAAGCACTCTGGATCATTCACCAAAAGCGTGTTAACCAATCCAAATAATTGCATAACCAAGTTATCCTGTCTAATATCTTCGTGTCCCTTCAAAACATACTGATAATCCTTTCCATCACTGCCTTTACAAACCAACTTTCTGGGCCTCTGCTTAGATGAAATGACAGAAAAAGTAGGGTCGAACCTTATGATTCGAATTACTGGTTTGCCTGCCTGATAGGTACCAGGAGCAGCAAGCTCCAAATTATTTGCTTCCTCTAACTTGGGAGAAACATATTGCAACTCTAAACTCTGCAATTGAGGTAATTGCCGACTGATACGACGGAATACATTATAGTAGATATCCCAAGCTTGGTTTAAATTGGTGATATCCTTCGTAGTACGGTAGTTTAATACCCACTCATAAGCATCTGCCAATTCTCTTCCAAAGGTAGTCGTAAATGCTGATTCTCTCATAGTTTCAGGGCCCTTTTGTAACATTTGATGGAGTGGCTCTAATACTGCAAACATCTTTTCTGTATTATGCTCACCAAAGAATAATCTTGATGCATCTTCTAAACCTTCGTACCATTGTTCGTGCCACAACACAGCAACTCTAATCAATTCGTGACTCACAAGTTCTGCTTGATCAACCAAATTCGAAGAATGCACTCTCATCTTCTCGATAATGGACTCTGCCGCCTTTTTACGGTTCAAAGATTCAGATGTCACTGCAACAGCTAATGGGTAAACCAAAGCTTGTGGATGTGCTTTGCCTAAATCGGCCAATAAACCAAACAAGGAGGTACTCACAATTTGATTTGGCTGATGAATTCTTGAGATTAATTGAGGAACCACAACCAACCACTTGTCGATTTTTACCATGTTGAACCCTTCAGTCATAGCCTGAGCAGCCTCAGGAATACCACCAAACTTGAACCATAAAGTAAGCAATCTCAAAGTATCTTGCAAAGAGTCAGAGTTTGATAAAGCAATTGAGTGGAAAAATCCTTTAATGGATGGTATAACATGACGTTGGACGGCTTCCATCGGAATCATGTTTGTTGGCTGATTTGGAACTTTTTGCTTGGATTCTTCATCATTTGTTCCTGCCGCCAACTTGACTTGTTCATTCTGCTCCATAATATCTGCTGGCTTGGACTCATTTTGATTTGTGGTATAGAGTGAAATAACCTCGAAATTCGCCAACGCCCAATTGTGCCATGCTTTGTACCATTTATCATCAAAGTGAGTTGCTAAGAGGTAGGCACCTAAAATAATCTCCGATGTCTCTGACCTCCAGTTATTGTTTAAAGCTATTTGCCATTCACCTTGTTTCAAGAAACATCTGGCCAACAACTTGGTATAATCTTCAACATGCTTAGGAATTCCAGGACCTTCCGATGGCAAAGGCTGGGTAATTAAATCATTAGGATTCAAACCCAAGTCCTGCGACATCCTTGTGGTGAAATCAACTAAATGGCGCAACGCCTCTTTCTGTTGTCCCTTGGCCCACATATATTTCAATTGAGCATAAACAACTTGCGGCGGAGCACGAGATGGATTCTCTGGTGATCCTTCTTCAAGTAAAGAATTCAAAGATTTTTCTGCCAAATTCAATCTACCGGACTTTCTGCACAAGTTCGCAAATTTGATCCACATATCCATGTCCTGCTTAGGCTTGATTACTAGAGCACGGACCTTCAACATTCTTTGCCAGATATCAACATTTCTTTGACAACCTAACAATCTGGCATTCCAAGTTTTTCTCATCACCACTCTCTTCTCAGAGCCTTGTGGTAAACATTTATACTTGATGATTTCCTCCAACTCGGCCAACATCTGGACTCTGACAACCACACCGTAAGCTCTAGTGTAACTCTCGCTTACCAATGCAGTAATCTCAGTAACCAATAAATCACGAGCTTTCAAAATGTGATCGGAGGCATCATCGAAATTGTTTCTATGAAGCGATAAAATCGCATTGAAAAAGGCCTTATCTGGAGATTCGGCTTTCATTACCTTAATGCATGAATCCATACGATCCCATTGACCCAAACCCCATGAAGCTGCAGCAGCCAATGGTGCAACGCTGCGCTTAATTTCACTAGAGGAATTATCCCACTTGCTTTTGGCCAACTCGGACAATTGTTCCCATTCACCCAAAGCGTGTAAACATCTCATTTTACCCATGGTGATTTCCATATTATTAGGCTCGAGTTTTTCCCTTTCATTGTATGCTCTCAACGCATCATCCCATCTTTGCAATTTCTCATACCATGTCTCCTTCAATTGCAAATCATGATGTAACTGAGCATGCTTCAAAATACCAATTGCAGCGTCTGATTGTTGAAGCTGATTATTGATACTGATTAAGGACTCGATAGTTGGGGTCGTTGGTTCTTCATAAAATTCTAGTTCCTTATAATGCAACGCCTTAGCGTAAGCATGGCACCTCTGAGCGTATTGACCCAAAGTTGTAATTGCAATAGGCAAGGACTTATCATCGTGCTCCATAAACTCAGCCAAGTTAAGTAAAATTTGATGAATTTCAGGTGGGTTGTTAGGAGAAGATAATGCAATACAAAACGATTGAACCAACTCCTCTTGGTGTTGAGAATACAATTCACTCCAACAACTTGCAAAACTTGCGTTGAAAAGATCCTTCGCCAATGGATAGTAATCTGAAGCCAATCCCGCACAAGCCCTGATGGCATGACTGGGACTTTGCTTCAACAACTCCTTACTCAATCTACCAATCCATTCTTGCCAGTCTTCTTTGCTTCTTCTCTGGCTCGAATCCCACGCCAATTTCAAAGCTGCTTGATTAACTGGTAATTTCTTAGATGGCATATCAACTTCTGGAATATCCAAATGGTGCAGATGGGTATCGTAATCCTTGTATATATCAAGAAAAGGTGGCAATGGATCTCCACTTACAAGTTTGTTGACAAGTTGTTCAAACTTAGGGGCGTGGATTTTTTGTTGAATCAAAACCTTCTTGATAACAGGGATGAATACACTAAACTCTGTACCTAATTGAAGTAACAAAAAGCTCAAGGTATTCATTGCTGCCACTTTGAGTTCATCATTTCCCTGCCTCAAAACTCGTAAGATTGGATGTATAATTCTGGAGGCCATATCGTTCAATAAGACATTTCTTGATAATCTACCAATAGTCTCAACTGAAGCTTTTCTCAAGATCAATGGTCCCACCTCGAACATTTTCACAATCGTAGGAACAATAATATGCACATACTCCTCAATATTACTACCGAACACAACAAATGCTTTCAAGACGTGCAACGATGGTTCTCTCTTAACGGATTTATCTTCATCAAAAACTTCTAACATTAATGTCAACACGTCTGGTAAATACATCTTAAACTCTCCCTCTAACGCTCTTGATATTGACTCAATCAAACTTATGATAATAACTTGAATACTCAGTTGAGATTGAACATTGAAGAACTCCTTAACTGCCCCGAAAATTTCGGGTAAGAATGGTCTAATGTGCTGCTTAACAATTAAAATCAATGCTCCCAATTGTTGGAAATAGAATTTCAACATTGAGACTTGGCACGTATGCATCACATTAATTATACCTGGGATGATTTGAGGCAAGAAGGATACACACCTTAATCCTAAGGTTTGGAAGATGTACATAATCGCTTGAATAACTTTTGTGTGGTGGTTGCTCAAAGAAGGATCTTTCAAAATCTTCATCAAATTGTTGATTGCCACTGTTGGGTAATATTCATCATTCGATGGTGACATACCTTGCATCAAAAGTGCCACGTCAACAGGAGGAGCATTTTGTTCAACTGGAATAGATTTAGAGTGTTGCTCGACTTCGCGATGCTTGTAAGGATCCAAGGCACCTAAAATTCCTAGAAGTCTGACCGTTTCCCTTCTAATTTGAGTCGAAGTTTCCAGCTTCAAAATTCCAACCAACATGCCCAAGAGTTGTGGATAGTCCAACAAAGGCTGTATAACATATCCGGATGAACTTGCCAATTGACCTAATGTTTTCAAAGCAGCATCTCTCTTATACGAAGAANTCTGGTCTTGAAAAGTTTCAAGCAATACTGGCATAAGATCCTTGATGAATGGTTGTAAATCTTCTCCACCGACAACTGCCACCTCACCAATACAGTTAATTGCACTTGAAGCTACTGATGGACTCAAATCCTTCGCCTTACTTAACAATGCCTCAACGATTGGTTTGACATATGGTCGAGTCAACTCTTTAGAACTGCTAATCAACAATGATAAGAGGGTTGCACTTTCTTCCTTTTTACGACTCGAAGTTGAGTATTCCAACCTAGAAAGCAATTGAATAAGTGTTTTTCTTAATGATGGCACAATGTATGCTGGATTTATAGAAGACAATCTTCCCAATATCTTGATTGCGGTTTTTCTTATACTGAACACTTCGTCATTTAAAGCAATAAAGAGTAATCTCACATTGTCTGCTTGAGATAATTGAGGATCAAAGTTACCAGCGTTTGCCAAACAATTCAATCCTTCTAACCTGATTTCAGGAATGGGGTCGGAGATTGAAATAGATAAGAGTTTATCCAAAACCTCATTCACTGCGTTTAACGCGTTAACACTTGTCTGTTGACAAATAGGATCTTTGATGAATATTTCACAAGAAGTGATGGCTGCAACTTGACGTACTTTCCCATTATTATTTTCCAAGTATGTTATTGTACAGTATCTGACGAACTCATTAAGGAGATAGTTTTCGAACTTAAAGAATGCCAACATCTCCAAGGCTTGAATGAGAATAGCACTATCTAAGTAATCGTAAGTTTCTTGATTCATTAGAATATTGTTAATGCTCATGCCAGTGTCTCTTGATATCATGATGAGTCTATAATCTCTCGCCAAAGACTCATTCATCTTAACTGAGCCGTAAGGTGATCCGGGAGGTTGAAATGTTTTACCTGATAACACCAAACTCAACAAGTTGAGTAACTTCAGGTTAATAAGATTCGTTAATGATGGTATGTTGTGGATTAAAGTTTGCAATACATCTTGCATGTGCTTTGATAAGGAACAATTGGTGAACATCATATCTAAGATATCTCTTTGTAAATGCTTGGTTAAAGCTGGACCAACTGCAATGGATAATTTCCCAATACAATTGAATATGGCCGGTTCTGTATCCTTTCTGCTGGCTCTATACTTAGATGCGTTTGCCGATGACGTTGCAATTGAGTTCAATCCCGACACATTTGGATTTGGGGATTCGCTGATAACAGCATTCACCAATATCAGTTGAACACTTGAGTTTGTTGGATACGATAATCCTTCTCTTATATTATCCAAGATTGCATCCAAGTAGGTTGCCATTTGGTTGCCTACCTCCAATGAAATAAGTCCGATGCTTTTAAAAATTGCACTCTTATCTGAGTTAGCAGTTTCATTATGCTGATTCTTGTACTTCTTCAACTGTGATAAGTAGTAGTAAAGGGTTCTATGAAGGTATTTTTCGACAAAAAGTTCTGTGTTGATCTTGCATAGTAAAGGAAAAATGTTGGTCAACTCTTGTCTGATAATGGACAATTTGTGGTTCTTGTAAAGGATCACATTTTCATAGATCTGTTCAAACTTTGAAAAAATGTATGGATCCTTGTAATACTTTATAAGCTCACGATAGACCAATAAAGAACCATGGATACTTTCGGAAGAGCTGGATGATGCAGAAGTGATTAAATTGTATGATGCATTGGAAGACGTAGCATTAGAATTATCACCATTATCGTTTAGGTCATGTTCATTGAGCAACTTCGATGCCAGATCAATTAACTTCTTTACCCAGTAATTCCTTGCATTGATGTCACGATCATAGATAATATTCATGCATTTTTCAAGCGCCATTGCTGTGTCAGTCCTGATGATTAGTTTATGGTCTCTCAATGGGATCCACAAATGATCCAAAATTTGGCTGATGAAGCTGTATAACAAAGTTGGTGCATTGTCAGCCAAGGCATTTATGATTAAGATCGCTGCATGTCTTCTGTTCTCGTGTTGTCTGTTGTCGCTTTGTAGCCATTCAATGGCCCTTTTAGCTTCGAAATCAACAAAGTCTCCTGTCAATGTACCACCTGGCGTAGCCAATTTACCCAAGGTCTTCGTAGCAGCTTTCATGACTACTAGATCATTGGATAAAATGAGAGACCCTAAGTAGTTGGAGAAACGGGCAGTCTTGGTGGCATTCTCTTCACCCACTCCAGAATCGAAGTCTATCAATGCATTCATGGCTGCTATACCGCCAAGCTTCTCTGACTGCTCCTTGCCGTGTAAAAGCTCGAAAATGGTCTTGTTAATGTCGTTGTTGTACCGATTGAATTGCTCTGCCGACAAATCTCGAGCTATCGATTCGAGATAGCTCCTCAAGTCCAATGCATAGCTGTTTCTTTCCTCCTCTTTAGTGGACTTCAATCCGTTGAATATCTGTGTCAACGCAACCCCATCCACCACTTGGATTGCCGAGGACATATTGACTATTGTTGAGATGTTGATTTAGTCACGGAACGTAGATAATTGGCTCCGATTGATGGCAATGCAAAGCTTGGATGGCACGGAGAACCCTGTTGTTGTGCGGGTACTGGTGGTGGGTTGTTGTTGGTGCCAGTACTAGATAGTTTTCTATGCTAGATGGCCTATGGAATGGTAGTGTCATTCTTATCGGTTGAAATATTGGTGGCTGGGCGGGCACGACCGGAACGACTGGCGCTACCTAACGAGAATTGTCGAAATACAAGTTCGAGGGACTTAGGGTCAATTGGACTTGGGATGGTAGAGCTGCTGGTGCCTGTATGTATTAGGTGTTCACTGAATATCTGCTCCTCTTGCTTCGATTCCATACCGTTGGTACTACAAGCTAAACAAATGTTGGTACCGAAATGACTCTGAGCACGATGCATTGACTAGTTATTATTATAGATTGACATTCAGCCTACATATATGGTATATTCGTCCCACATGAAGTTCGTTCTTCGGGTTCGTTTACAAGACATCAAACCATGGCATTGAAAACTTAGTCATGGAATAAGGAGATACTAGCACCAGAAATAATGAAAATTATGGAAAAAATAATACTTTCGTCCTCTACTATGTCTTACTAGTCAGACCAGTCTACAACACTCTGGGCAACCTCATTTATTCTCGTAATTTGTCTGTATTCTTCTATACGCTGACAACTATGGCACAGAGAACAAAGAGAAGTTTCTAACAATACTTGGGCCATACTCGTCATAATCACTCTTGGTGTAACAGTAAGACTTGAACTCGGCAGTCTGTGCCAACAATGAGCCACCAAACCAAACGGCGTTCCGTTGTCTCTTGTGAGAAATGACTTGAACATCCACACCAGTACTCTTTACGCCGCTTAATCTTTCACTCAACTCAATTCTCTCGTTGACCAATCCCTTCAAGTCCTTTTGTAATCTTCTGCCAAAGTCCTTGAACATAGTAGAACCACCGGACAAAACAATATTCTTGTAAAGCTTTTTACGAACATCAATTGGGGAAGACTGAATCACTTGATCGACAACAGTAGGTAAAGGAGTCAAGTAATCAGAAGAAGCGATTTCTGGATTGAAAAAGATTTCTGGGGCCAAAAACCTTTCGTAACCGACGTCCACCACGTTGGTTCTGCTCTTGTCAGCATACTCGACCACATACTGGGCAAACTTCTCTTGGGGATATTGATCGAATTTACGGAATTCTTTGACAATGTCAGGACACACGTAACAGAATTGCTGCTTGATCTTTTCAGCAGTTTGTAAACTGGTATCAGCTTCACCACGATCTCTCAATACCTGTTGGATAAACGAAGTGATGTCTCTACCTGCCAATGGGATGTTTTTGATAGCAGTACCAATCACATACCCTTCGGCCACCGGTATAACGTGGGTGACACCATCACCTGAGTCGATAACCGTACCGGTCAAAGATCTATCTTGGACCTTGGACGAAGTCCAGGAAGCAGCCAACGCCAAAACAGCTTGGACTGCAATGTATAAACCAGCACAATTGAACGATTCGAACATGATTTCGGCAGTGCTCTCTCTGTTTTCAGGAGGATTCAATGGTGGTTCGGTCAACAAGAAGTAGTGGTCCTCTGGTTCACATCTCAAGTACTTAAAGATGGAGTTCTCCCAGAATCTTTCCATGTGATCCCAGTCTTCGATCTGTCCATGCCTAATTGGATATGAGAGGTTGTAATTGGGGCCGCTGGCAGCATTGAGAGCCTCGTTTCCAATATAGAAGTCCAAGTCCTCGAGTCCCCTCTTGGAAGACAAGAATGATGCTGATCCACCGCTGGTGGACTTGGTGTTCTTCGAGGACGATGAAGAGGTAGCGATCGCAGTTGGAAACACGAATGATGGGGAATCGTTACCAGCAAATCCCAATTTGGTCAATCCAGTACCGTTGTCCATGACAACCGCGGGGGTTCCCATACTAGCCATGATGAAAGGTGATTTATTGAGTTGAGACGGGGAAGATGATTGATCAGTAGAGGCTGGGGTGTGTCAGGAATCTCGGAGGTTGTGGAGGTTGGCGCTGTTTGTGCCGCGCACGACAGACTATGGCCACCAGTACCGGCAGTGAGGACGGCTCACTATGAGGCAGTAGGAATGTTTATCCTCTACTCCTTCTCTTTGGTAATGTCTCCTGTGCTGATTCCCGTGCTTCTCAGTATGTCAAGTTGTTAGTTACTAATGGCTACAGGGTTGTTGCATCGACATGGTGGTAATTTAGATCTTCGCAACTAAAGCCTGGGTATTTAAGTACTGTAGTTTGGTTTGCTACAAACACTAACTCGCTAATGTATCACTATATGCATTAATACTCATCCTTTCCACTGATGATCACATCGTTGATTTTCAAGATCATTCTGGTCAATTGAGTGGCCAACAACAATTGCTGTTTCTTACCAATCAATGGGTCTATAACGAACAATTCCTTCATGTCGTTGGTTCCTTTACCAAGGCAGTCAACACCCAATTGCGAGGACTTCTCGGTAGCTTGCTTGGCCTTCAAGCCAGACAATGTATCGATTGGGTCCAAACCGGAGTTTTCAGCCAAGGTCATTATAATAGTATCCAAAGCGGATGCAAAGGCTCTGAAGGCGTATTGATCTATGCCCTTTTGTCTATCGGCGGCCTCTGAAACTGCCAATGAGCAGGTCAATTCGGCAGCACCACCACCATACACCACTCTGTTGTCTCTGACCAAGTTACGCACAACACATATAGAGTCATGTAAAGCTCTGACACCTTCATCAACAATCATGTCGTTAGAACCTCTGATAAAACAGGTGACGGACTTGGTGTTGGAACAGCCCTCCACCACTAACATACGATCTCTAGTAGTACCGAATTCCAATTCTCTGATAGATTGAGCAGTTCCCAATTTCTCGGGAGTCAAGTCTTCGAATCTTGGAACAATACGCCCGTTGGTGGCGATAGCCAATAATTCTAATTCAGAACCACCGATCCATCTGATAGCGTTCAAGCCGTTGGCCAATAACAAGTGGTTGGCTTCGTCATCAAAACCCCATTGACAAGCAACCACGTTGGCTCCAGAATTCTTGATGCAGTCAATCATCTCCTGGAACTTCTTTTGTTCGTATTCTTGTAAGGCCTTGAATTCTTCAGCGGTAGAAATTTCTAACTTATGCTTGGTCTTTGGCTTAGGTGGCTCCAATGGACAAGTTAAAATGGCTATTTTACAATCTTCAATGTGCTTTGGCATCTGGGAGTGGGAGAAATCTTTTTCCAACAAGACACCCTTGATGAGGGAGGAGTCTTCAAGCGATCCACCAACCTTCTTTTCCATTTTTATCAATTCGAAATCGACATCTTTTCTTTCAAAATCAGCAACGGATAAAACTGCATCCACTGCCATTTGGGCAAATTGATCGTGACTCTTAGAAACAATCTTGGAACCTAAGGAGGTCTTTGCTGCCCTCAAGAGGTTTGGATCGGAGGCATCGGCAGAAATTTTGATTTCATCCGCCACTTTGTCCAACTGTTGGATGGCAATCTTACAGGCCTCATCGAACCCGTTAGCAATCTTGATAGGGTGGATACCCTTCTCAATCAACTCCAAGGCTTGGTCTAACAAAGCCCCAGCGATCACGACGACACCAGTGGTACCGTCACCAATCTCGTCATCTTGAGAACGGGATAATTGCACCAATAACTTGGCGATTTCGTTGTCCAAATCCATCTGGGACAAAATGGTGGCACCATCGTTTGTTATGGTGATTTCACCATCCTGACTGATCAAGATCTTGTCCAACCCTCTTGGGCCCAACGAGGTCTTTACTATGGACGCCACTGATCTGGCGGCCAATATGTGTGATTTGGTGGCTTCTAATCCATGCTTTCTTTGCTTCTTTCCTTGGTCTCTGACAATGATGAACGGTCTTCCCATTTCGTCCTGAGCCACGATGGCATTGGACATATCAGGCATAGCCATTCCCTGCTGTTGTGCTGCCATTATGTCTTTATTGATACAACTGTATTACGCTTGCAGGCTAAATTTTTGTCAGTGGCCATCGTGCGCGGGCCATTTTTCGACGTAGCTCACCGTGTCGCGTGTCTAACCAGACATGGTGCACTTATCCGATGTCGCACTATCGTGTCTCTGTATGGGCCCTCCTAAAGCCAGGTAGCAGCTGTAGAAACAGTGTAGAAACCGGGGTTGGTAATACATTGTGGCCAGTGTCCACCGACTGGCACCTTGGACCATCATACTTCCTCTCCTTTGATCACCTTCCCCGGCCCCAACTCTCCTCGCCTCTGGACCTGCCCCCGCAGGCGACACAAAAGTGCGTATATTTGACTGAAAATTTTGAGACTCGATGACCATCACTACCAACCATGACTGAAGAAATCAACATAGACAACGCCACTTTGGAGCAGTTGAGAGACGTCTTGACCAACAAGAGCGGAGACGTTAAGTTGGCCAACAGATTCAGAGCTTTGTTCAACTTGAAGTGTATTGGAGCCGAGTCCCCAGACCAAACCGAAGTCCACAAGGCCATCGAGTACATAGCTGAATGTTTCAAGGATGACTCCGAGTTGTTGAAGCACGAAGTGGCCTACGTTTTGGGCCAAACCCACAACTTGCACGCTGCGCCTTACTTGAGAGAAGTGTTGAAGAACGACTCCCAACAGTGCATGGTCAGACACGAAGCCGCTGAAGCCTTGGGTGCCTTGGGTGACAAGGAGTCATTGGACTTGCTCGAAGACTACTGGAAGAACGACCCATTGTTGGAAATCAGACAAACCTGTGAGTTGGCCATTGAAAGAATCAAGTGGGAAAACTCGGAAAAGGCCAAGACTGAAATCTTGGAAAAGTCCGCCTACACTTCCATCGACCCCGCCCCTCCAATGGCTACCGATAAGGAGTCTAAGGTCGAGAAGTTGCAGTACATCTTGAACAACCAAGACGAGCCATTGTTCGAAAGATACAGAGCCATGTTCAGATTGAGAGACTTGGGAACCGATGAAGCCTGTTTGGCTTTAGCCACCGGTTTCTCTGATCCTTCTGCTTTGTTCAAGCACGAAATTGCCTACGTCTTTGGTCAATTGTGTAACCCAGTCACTGTTCCTTCCTTAATCAAGGTGTTGAAGGACAGCTCGGAAGCCGGTATGGTTAGACATGAGGCTGCCGAAGCTTTGGGATCCATTGCTACTGACGAATGTTTGCCAGTCTTGCAGTCATTCCTCAACGACAAGGATGAAGTGGTGAGAGATTCTGCTATTGTTGCATTGGATATGTACGAGTATGAAAATTCCAATGAGTTGGAATACGCCACCGTGAACTAAGGGTATTTAAACTAGAGGGTCTAGTCTACAACTGTATAATAAGTGTTATTGTGTATGCAGGAAATAATGTACAATCGAAGTAAAATGTGTCTAGTTATTGGTTCTGAAACGGTATCCACAGGACGTACATGTGTAGAACACGGTAGCACCTTCATCCGCAGACCGCAATTGCAAGGTATGGTATTGCATTTCTTCGTTTCCACATTTGGGACATTTTTCTTTGATGGTGGCACCTTCGTCCAACTCGTCCTTCTTCAAGGAGGTCTTGACCACGGAACGGTCTGATCTAAGCTTGGAAGGGAATGCATCGTCTGAAGAAGTCGTCACCACCTTCAAGTCGCTGAACTTGGACTTTGGATATGAGGCAGTGCACAAACCACACTGTATAGTAGATTTGGAGCTGGTGGTATTCAAGAGGTTACCACAGTATGTACAGAAGATTAACGAGCCAACAACGGACATGGTGCAGTGTGGAGTTCTATGGAGATGAGATGGTTGTGTTATCTGATTTTCAAATTTTTCAGAGATGCTCATCAATTACAGTTTGAACATTGCAAGTTCTCCCATACAGGATCGAAATGTCCAACAGTTTTTGCGGCATAATAGGAAATGGAATATGGCGGAATGTGGGTGTAGTCAACGTCCTTGGGATTATCTGTAATTGAGGTTTCATACTGGTAGCTCTAGTTATATCCAACTTGTCAGCTGACAATTGGGATTCTGTAATAATCTATTTTTCACATTCTTTTACACTTGTTGGATGCAAATGGTGAACGTGAAAATTGGGTTCCGTAAGAAGACTATTCCTAACTTCATATAATTGTTCACCAAGTTCACTTACACTCCATGTAACTTCCTCTACTTCAAATTAACAATAAAAGCCGCAACATGTATGGTTGTTACTAAAATCCCGTATTAATTGAACTTGATTTATTATTTTCCTAAGTACTTTTTCTATTCATGGAATCAATCTCGTACAGAAGCTATGGTGGCATTCGCTTCACTGTTTGTCTTTCTCCATTGAATATTGTGTTGAATTTGGGCTGTGCTCCTGCGAATTTTAGTTATTATTTTGCAAAAATCAAAATAGTTGCTAATCAGAAATCAAAAATCCCTTCTGCATATACTTCACTACTAAAATCAACATCCCACAGTCGTTCCAGCCAAGTCGTTTCTGTTGCTTCCTTGAGGTGATGTACTCTGTAGTTCACTAAAATTAGTTCCCCCCCACACTGTCCTTATCGCGATCTGCATATGAGGCTTCGGTCATACGAGCTCAAAAACGGTCGCAGAACCAGCAATAAACCGATTTTCTACTTGTATCAATTCCTGATCCTTGTAGCTGTCGTCAACCATTCACCACCTTCTCAACTCGCCGATTATGGTTAAGAAAGTATTGCTCATAAATGGTCCTAACTTGAACCTTTTAGGAACCAGAGAACCAGAAAAGTATGGAACAACCTCATTGAAAGATATCGAAGAGGCAGGAATAAAGCAAGCACAGGCCAAGAATAATGGATCAGAATTGTTGGTCTACCAAAACAACACCGAAGGATTCATAATCGATCGTATTCATGAGGCGCAAAGACAGGGAGTGGGCTTCATTATCATTAATGCTGGTGCCTATACCCATACGTCTGTGGGGATAAGAGATGCTCTCTTGGGAACTGCCATACCATTTATAGAGGTCCACATCACCAATGTCCACCAAAGAGAGCCCTTCAGACACCAGTCATACTTAAGCGACAAGGCGTTGGCGGTGGTTTGTGGATTGGGGGTCTACGGCTACACTGCTTCCATCGAGTATGCGTTGAATTACTAAGGGTGAAGTTTAGCATAGAATTATATAAGCAACCTACCAATACGCTCCTAAAGAATTGTCATCTGTAGGACGAATTTCCACAGTTTGGTCTGTCTGACACCTGGTGGTTGCACAGATGTGGCAGACTCCCGAGTGCTAACCGAACAAGCCTTGTTCCATGGCAATGGGCACGGGCTTGTCCCCGTACACTCCCAACCAACTGATAGGACGGTTCCACTTGGCCACCTTTGCCAATCCCAAGACATTAATCAACTCGTTGGCTAAGGCTTCTCCGTCGCCGAAGTTGTCACCCTCGTAGACATGTGTGACCAAGACGTTGATGTCGAGCGAGGAAAAGCCTTCTTCCTTTCTGGGTATACTCACCAAGGACCGCACGTACGACAGGTGACTGTAGGGAGCAGCCAAAGGCTCCTGGTTGTTTAAATTTAACGATTCCAACGACTGGTTCAAGAAGTCGGCACTGGTGTAAGAGTCAATTCTGCCCTGGACCACGTTCTCCACAAGCCCAGCATCTGAGGAGTCCAACACGTACACCTTGGCGAACTTGTGGCCCAAGATGAAGGGCAACACGATCTCACTGACGTAGGTCTCCACAAAACTGGGGATGATGGGAGAACGCTGTTGGATAGCCACCAAGTTGTGGGTTTCGCTGTAGTACACCTCAATGGCATTGGACACTCCCACCAGCGCCTTGTCTACCAGGTCGACTGGTGAGGCAAACGGGTACAAGTACCTGTCATCAAGGGTGCCTATCTTTTGGAACCCAAGGGTATGGATCAAGAGGTCTATGGCCAATTGCGGGATGTTTCCTATAGACACCGAGGGAAGAACAACGGTGGTGCCTTCAAGACTATGATTGAACCCTGCAACGGGCACGAAATGGGACATGGTGGTGTTCGGATGTAGTGATGTGAGATCTGGCTTGTTGGCTTTATTATTTCGCCTTCGCGCTGTGTGCAATACATTACTCTATAAAGCTATTGAGAATTGATGGGGTAACGAGCCCCAGTGAAGAATTGAAAGTTAACCAGGCGCACACACGCTTGGCACCAGCTACCATCCAGGGTCGTTGAAATTGCCCATATGGTTGAGGAGGTTGGCAGAGACGTTGGGATTGGAATTGCCAATTGTTTGGCCACTGGCTGTCCCCTGGAAGTTGTTGATGGTGTTAACGTTACTATTCATGCCTGAAAAGAACGACGACGCATTTAGCTGGTTCAACTGCTGGCTGGTTGGGTCGCTGGAAGAACTTAGAACATTGTTGAGATTGCTGGTGGTGGTATTGGTAGCACTGTTGGTGTCGTTTCTGGACTTAATATTGAGAAGCTCGTTCGTGGACGACAGGGGAAACGACCCCCCTAGCTTGGAGTCCGCGAGCAAATTGGAAGTTGACTGGTTCAAACTAAGCAACGCGTTCTTGGTTCCCGACCCTTTGAGTAAATGGGAAGGGTTAAGCGTGGTGTTATTATTGCCGTTGCTGATTGGAGGAATTAAGGAATTTCCTGAAATATTGGACCCAAACAACGAGAGCGCAGTATTTCCTGGTGAAAGAGGGAGCTGGTTTTGTATAGAATTGAAGGATGGGAGCTGTTGAGTTTGGTTTTGTATCTGTAAGACTTGGTTTGGAATCATCACGCCATTGCCCATGATATTATTACCATTTGCAGGGTTTGTAAAAGTTGCATTTGAAGGAATTTGGGTGAGTCCATCAAAAGAATTACCTCCTAGTCCTCCATTATTGGCGCCAGCGCCACTATATTCATTATCACTATCATTCAACAACGGTGATAAGGGTATTAAGTTTGTGGTGGGATTTGTGGTTAAGCCATTTGAATTCAGAGTAGGCGTGGTAAGCCAACTGTTCAAAATACTTTTCCTCTGTTGATACTGTTTCTGAGACGGTAGAATTCGACTTTGATCGACCAGGAGTTGTTTGTTGCGCTGGCGCTTGCGTTGATCTTCTACTGTTTCGTCCTTTCGTTTCAATCTATTCTGCTGTAGCAGTTCAATGAACTTTTCACTTAGATGATCCTTGTGGTCCAAGATGAATTGAGAAGAGACCGAATCAAGAAGGGAGGTTTTCTCTCTTTTCGATAAGTTAGCATTGTTCAAAATAGCAAGATTCACCAAACGGTTAGTTTCCTTTCTCAAGAACAGGGCCACATCATCAGCAGACCTTGACTCTGTGATTTTTCTTACCTCGTCATCAGTAATTGCCCGAATAGACGTTTTCGAAGCCTGAGGTTGCCTGTTCCCAAAAGACACAGCCATGCCACGCTTCCTATTATCTGGAGAAGGCGCAAAATACGATTGTTGAGTAGTGTATTCGGTCATGTCTTTATCTTTCTTAGGAGTGGTGGTGTCGGATAGGGCCACCGAGGTGATCGAGCCTGTGGAGCCCATCAAGTTGCTGAACACATCGGAAGCAGACGTGTTATTGGATGTCGAAGGAATTCCCATCTGCGGAGGCTCTTCAGGACTGGGGTTGAACATATCGTCCACACGAGAGTACGAAGCATCCCCTAGGCCCGAAGAAATGGGAGCTGTCTCGGACTTGCCACTAGCACCAGCGCTAGGTTTGGATCGGTGATCCTCTATTAGATGGTCGTGGGAGTCGTTGATAACCACCAAGGACCAGTACTTGTTTTTCAACGAATAGTTTGCCCTTATCTTGAATGGGCATGTCGTATGTCGGCGGACCTGTGACTTGGTGTTGGAGGGCTTTGTGATTTCCTTTTTGACGTTGTTCTTACACTTGAAAATGATCTTGCTTGTGTCCAGTCGTTCAATGACAATGTGGATGTTTCTTTCTTTGGATAGGCATTCCTGTAACCAGGGCTTGATCTCATCCTTGCCGTAAAAGCGTTTGCGATCTAGCTCCAAGTCCAGGAGCAGTACCTGGTGCAAGACTCTAGACATATTTGAGGGCCCAGACACTGTAGGGCATTATCCGAGGTAAGCTTCTCTAGTCGAGATTGTAATGTTATCCCCTGGATGGTGAGAGGTGTGTCGCGTAGATAAATTATTGATATTTGTGGCAGAGCGACATTTTTACCGTTCCGTGAACTGCATTTGGTGATAACTCGTCTCGCATAAAACTAATTTGCAGGTGATTTAGATGTACTACTACGGTTGTTAGTTGAGAACAGAGAAATAGCGCTGCAGTGAAACTGGCAAAATACAGCACCAAAATCCCCCCAATTGGAAGAGCACCCCCAAGCCATGGAATTGAATAGACGACAGTCGTTAGCCTCGCGAAAGTCGGTTGGAAAGTTCAACCAGCTAAGCTTTGCAGGAAACAAAGATAGCTGGCAGGTGGAACGTAACAACTCGGACGTGTACAGCACAAACTTCCCCAGTAGCCTGGGTGTCCAACTTCCCCAAGGATCCCAGACAAGAACACCCACGGCGAAGGCAGACTTGAACCCCAGAAACATCGTCAAAAAAGTGGCAGAATTGCAGGAGAAAGTCATGGTCTCGGGTCAGCTTACCCAGTTCCAGAAAACCAGCTTGAGCGACACATTGGCTGCGTTGAACACCTTCGTATACTCGTTAGCTGCACAATATCCAGACAACGAAATCCCATTCGACAATTTTACCCGTATTCAGAACTTGTTATGGAGTCTAGCACAGCTCGTACAGAACGCCACTCTGAACAGTTCCCGTGGACCCAAGTATGGAATTTTTCAGGATAGACTCTCCAACCTTTCACCGTCGATCTCGTCCAAATCGAATTATGACGATGACTTAATCCAAGCATCACGATTGAGTGTCAACTCCATCAGCAAACCTCACCAGCATGCCCATCCGGCACCTGCAAACCTTCAATTCTCCAATGCTCTAGACGTACACCAACGCAACCAAGCATACCAGCTGCCTTCACTTCAATACCCGCACGCTTCGCTCGATAACCTACCAACCTTACAACAGGAGCCACAATACCCCTATCTCAACCACCAGTACCCAGGCCTGAGGTCCATAAGCCCCGTGAAAAATGCCAGCCATCATTCATCTATGCCATTGCGTGAGCCATCTCCTGTATTGCCCGATGACGGCACCGACAGTGAATTTGAAGACGAGGCCGATGAATACGGTAGGGCCTCTTTACCAGAGACTAGCAACAGAGGAGGTGCGGCACCAGGTGTCTTCGCATACAATGGCATGAACACCCCGGGCCATACTCCTAGCCATGATAATATTCCATACACTACAGAAAATAGAAGATCCACTTTCGAACATACGATTCAAGGAAGAGGGTCTGCATATGTCACTCCCCCAGCAAAGGAGTCCCTCAAGAAGGTACCAATTGACTTTAAACATCCATTTCCCACCAGAAATGAGTTTGATATGGGGCACGAAGTCCGGGGAAGACCCCAGTCGATGCACTTGCTCCAGAGAGGACCTGGTCTTGGAGGCGGGGCCCCATCATTCTACCGCAACTCGTACGCCCAACCGAACTTCGGCCAGACCAGAAGCTTCGATGATTGAATTACAAAACATTAACGTAGTAATATAAGATTAATGTATATATACAGGAGGGACTTTATGGTGAATATGTTGTGGAGTATACTGATTCTTTGTGTGTAGTTCCTTGGGAATTGGTGATGACGCATGCTTACTCTAAGGTGACCTTGGCACCCAAACCTTCCAAGGTGGCCTTGATCTTGTCAGCGTCTTCCTTGGCAACATTTTCCTTCAAGACCTTTGGAGCAGATTCAACAAACTTCTTGGATTCAACTAAGGACAATCCCAACAAACCCTTGACTTCCTTGATGACCTTTGGCTTGGACTTGGCGTCAAAGGATTCCAACTTGATGGAGAAAATGGTCTTTTCTTCAACAACTTCCTTGACCTCCTCTTCCACTGGAGCAGCAGGAGCAGCGGCTGGCGCAGCCCCACCGGCTGGTAATGAGATGTCTGGAATATTCAATCTTTCCTTCAATTCAGTGACCAAAGCAGAGGTTTCCAATAAGGTCAAGGTGGAGATTTGGTCAACGATTTGTGATATCTTTGGGTCGACAGCAGCCTTGGTTTCAGCGGTGGAGTTGAAACGCACGGCGACCGGAGCAATTCTCTTGGAGACGGTTCTTAATGCAGGTCTGATGGTTTGACGTAATAAAGACATCCTGATGGCTGTGTGGTGGTGATCCGAGTATCGTGAGTTGAAAAATTTTTGAGTGGTCAACCAGAAGCATGGGCACCGCGCACGACCAGGATACGACACCCCGCTTACATAAGCAATTACTGAGACTATCTACTGGAAAAATTCACCTTTCACCACAGTGTCTCCAACCACAACACCACTACATCCCTTTGCTAAGCACTCCATACATCGTTCTGCGGGCAGGTAATCATGGCATCTTTTAGATTTTGTGCAGAGTGCAACAATATGTTGTATCCCAAGGAGGATAAGAACGAGCAGAGACTCTTGTACTCGTGCCGTAATTGCGGCTACACCGAGTTGGCCGAAAATCCAAAGGTTTACAGACATGAATTGATCACAAACATCGGTGAAACCGCTGGTGTGGTGCAGGATATCGGAAATGACCCTACATTGCCCCGTTCCGACAAAGAGTGTCCCAAGTGTATGAATAATCAGTGTGTTTTCTTCCAATCACAGCAGAAGAGAAAGGATACGTCGATGATTTTGTTCTATGTGTGCTTGAATTGCAAACATGTGTTCCGAGTGTAGTGCTTGTCCCGATGATAGAGTCATTTAAGTGACATAGAAATCCCTACAAAAATCCAAATATTCCTATTAAAAGATGTGTTGTCGTGGAACAATCCACTGGACATTAACCGCACTAGCCAAGCTAGCCTACTGTACCATAGATCTCGTATAGTCGTGTATCTCTATCTATACAATATGTAATACTAGAATGAGATATTTCAACAATAATACAATAAGCCAGGAAATCAAACGTTTGTTAATGAGAAAAGATAGACACAAGAATTGGAGCTTTAGAATTCAAGAAAGTAATGGGCGTATACATCCTCGCCTACCGATCCGTAGTCCAGCTGGTCTTCTGGGTAGTGATCGAACAATGAGGAGTCACCAACACCAGCAGTAATAGGAGGTTCGTATGGCGTTTCGATATCCTTGGCCAACAACTTCTCCCAGACGACCTCAGAGAACCAACGATGGTTTCTGATATCAGCTGGCCCGTTAATCAAGTTACCCAAACGTCTTGTCAAGTCAGCAGTGATCAAATTTTCCAACAAGTCAATGACATCTGGACTGAAGAAACTAGGGTAGTGAATTTTACCAGAAAGAATCTTTTCGTAAGTCTTCATAGGAGTCGAGTCGTAAAATGGAGTGTAACCAGCCAACATTTCAAAAATTAAGACACCCAATGACCACCAATCCACAGACTTGTTGTATGGCTTGGTTGTAATGACTTCTGGCGCAATGTAATCAGGGGTTCCACAAAGAGTCCAAGTAACAGTGCTCACTTCCTTAGCAAATCCAAAGTCGGTGATCTTGATGTGGCCGTTTCTGTCTAACAAGATATTTTCAGGTTTCAAATCACGGTAGATGATATCATGACTGTGCAAATATTCCAATGCCAAAGTGACTTCTGCAGCGTAAAACTTGGCCACTGGGTTTGGAAATCTTTGGGATTTACGTAACAAGCTGAAAAGCTCACCACCTTCAATGTAGTCCATAACCATGAACAAGTTCTTGGAGTCTTGGAAGGTGCCCCACATTCTAATCAAAAATGGGTGTTCTACCAACTTCAACATTCTACGTTCATCATTTGTGTGTTCCACTTGTTTCATTTTGACAACCTGCTGCTTCTTCAATACTTTGATTGCATAGTATCTTCCGTTGTGGACCGATCTAACCAAGTGGACTCTTCCGAAGGAGCCCGTGCCCAAGGTTCTCATGATGTGAAAGTCGGTCAACGAGTACTTACCTCTGGAAACGGTAGAGCGTTGAGGTAACAACGATCTCTGGATGGCCTCACTGGTGAGGTTGTTCTGTATGGCAGCCTGTTGCTGCTGCTGTTGCTGGGTGGGTGCCTGCTGTTGAACAGGTTGTTCGTGCACAGTGGGCTGGGGCTGTTGATAGTAGTCCATGGTTCCGGGTTCAGGTTTGTTGGTCTCTGTGTTGTGGTTGGACAGCCTTGTTATATGAAGCTTCTTTAATAGGTTAGAAGAATGCATCAATACGGGGGAATCAAGGGTTGGCAAAGGGCACTGGTTATTCACTGGTGCAATGGGAGGGCGACGCGATTAAAGACAAGAAATGGCAGGAGCAATTGAAACCAAGAAACGGAGGTGGTGCCTGGGGAGGGCTTGCCGGGTGTTTCAAGTGACAGGGGATGGGGAGCAACGCAAAAGACGAGCAAACAGGAAAATACGAGCACTACCAAACGTTGAAGCTGATGATAGATGAATTGGCAGATGGGAATTAATTTGGGGGACAATTGGCAGATCAGCGGAGCTGGTGTGAATCGTTGATTATATTCCAAGCAAGGGGAGGGTCGTGGCACATGCGAATTCGTTGCGTGTGCAGATTCACAATAGATTATGGAGAACATTCAGTACTAGCGCGGGGGAGGACGGGCCAGCCAGCTCAGGCGGATGCGCCATAATGTCGCTGGAGTCGCTGGGACGAGTCGCTGGAACGGGACTCGGGAGTCAGGTACAGAGCCTCGGCTAGGGGATGTATTTATATGGTGATCTATGGACTCTCTGGTGGTGTAATTACACTCTCTCCGGAGATAGTGGAGGGGCCCTAATTGTTCTACGGATCGTGCCGTATATTTATTCGTGTTATCTCCGTGTAGCCTCGACTCCACACAGAGGCGTGGGAATGCTCTGTTGGTGCCATGCATACTTCAAACTCGCGTCGAGGCGTGTGAATACTGTGAATGGTATACTTCACTACTTCGTGGTGAAGACATCACGCATTCGGGCTTCAAGGTGTCCTGGTCTACTGTATCGCTAACTCCACTACTAATTTCCAGACAACACTCCTCGGGGTGTGGTCAACATTTCGCAATGCACTTCTCTAAAACGTCTATTGTGTATTCTATTAATTAACTCCGTCCTTGGCCATTTGGTAGATGGCGTAGACATTCAACACCGAAATAAAGAGCCAGATGGCCACCACAAACACGGTGGTGACCCAATTGTTGGCCATGTACTTGTACTTCTTGGTGGTGGTCTCGTCGTCGGAGGCCAGGTCATTGACCTCGAGCGCAGAGTTGGCAGCCACCTCTTCCGCAGGAATCTCCACCCGCATAATGGACTTCTTGCAGGTGAAGTAGATCAAGGGAGTGGTCAACGGAGGCAACAAGATGGAGATGATGACTTGGGAGATGTTCAAGGCGATGTTGAGCCCATTGCGGCCAATGCACACCGACACAATCAAACAAGGAACGATGGAGATGGAACGGGTGATCAACCGACGCAACCAAGGCTTGACGGTCCAGTTGATATGGCCTTCAGACACCATCTGGCCGGCAATGGTGCACACGATACCCGCACTCTGGCCACTGAACAAGAGCGCCACCATGAAGATGGTACCCACGGCAGGGGCGAGGTTGCGCGACAACAAGTGGTAGATGGTGTACAAGTCGGCGTCGATGGCCTCGGGGGTGCCGTGGAGGGTGGAGCCGGCAACGATTAAGATAGCAGCATTGACAAAGAGAGCCACCGTGAACAAAGTGATCACCAACTCCACAATCGAGTACTTGAGCGAGTAGCGGATGGCCTGCAACGATGGCTTGTATTCGTTGTAGAAGTAGGCAGCCTCCTTGTCGTCGTGGATGCGCTGGATCTCCTTTTCGGTCTTGTACTCCTCGATGGAGCTGCCGTCGTTGTGGACATCTTCGAGCTTGACCAAGCCGTTGACCACGTCGTACTCACGCAACCGTGGCTGCACCAACCCCGACCCCAAGAACAAGCTGTGGATCATGACTGTGGACCCGATGATCGAGGTGGCGATGGTCAACCCGTTGCCGTCCATCATCTCGGCCGATGGCACGAACCCGCGGAACACTTCGCGGGCGTTGGCCAGAATTTGCGAGAGCTCGACTGCAAAGCATACCACCACTGTCATCACCATGGCAGCGACTGCAAACTCGAAGTACCGCACGAACTTGGTGGATGCCGTGTCGTTCTTGTAGGCCATGAGCACAAACAACACGTCCACGATGGTGATAACCACGCCCGCAGGCAATGGCACCTTGAGAAGGATGTTGAGGGCAATGGCAGACCCAATCACCTCAGCGATGTCGGTAGCAATGATGGCGCACTCCGCCAACACCCACACCGTGAGGTTGAGCCACCGCGGTAAGTGCTCACGACAGCACCGCGCCAAGTCGTACCCGGTGACAGAACCGAGCTTGATGCACAAACTCTGCAAGAAAATGGCGATGATGTTGGACAAGAACACGAAGAACAAGAGCGAGTACTTGTTGGAGGCACCGGCAGTGATACCGGTGGCATAGTTACCAGGATCCATGTACGCCACACTGACAAGCAAGCCGGGTCCGATAAAGGTGCCGTATTTCTTCAAGGTGTCTTTGCACTTGAGAAGCATCTTTTGGTTGGTGGAGAGATCGATGGGATCACGCCTGGAAGCGTGGCTGTTAGGGCCGCTGGGAGCTCCCGACTGCATGGTGTGGGTGGTTTCCACCACTTCGAGGGGTTCGGGAATCGCCATTTCTGGGGTTAATCGTGGGTCTCCACGCCAGTATATATGCTGAGGGTGTAGCAGTGCCACGTTAGGAGCGCGCGCACGAACCGAAAATCTTTCATCTCCACAATCGCCCTGGCGTACAGGGTAGGGGTGGTAGGAGGCATTTTAGGGGCTAGCTGGGGCTGAAGATGGGGCTGAAGCTGGCCACAACCTGGCCACCCGGCCCCAAAGTCTAACGTGCCGACCACCCTGGTGGTGGCACAGAGCTCGCGACGCCAGTGGTGGTTCCACTAGCCCAGTTCCTGCATTCCGCTAGCCTAGCGCGTTGCGCAGGTGTTGCAGAGGCTGGAGTGCCTACGCTAAGCCTCCCTACGCCCGGGACAAATTAGTGGCATCGGGAGAATTTTCCATTAGCCCGGGTGCCTGCACGACACGGTAACGGCTGGGTCCGGCTGCATAACGGTAGGAAGTGCAGGATGGGTGCAAGATATGAAAATAATACGGAGATTGCCATCGGGCACATAGTTAAGGTGGGCGTAACTAACTCGCTGTCCAGTGGAATTGATGCAATTTGGCCCTTGGCCAACGATGTGGTATTCCCCAATGGGAATAGGCACTGACGAGGGACGACTATTTGCTTCACCAAATGTAGGCATTGTTCAACTAGTATTCACGAAAGGGGCATATCTACATCACTGAAAGAAACTATGGATGGAGTTCTCAATACACGTTGTAGCGTTCTCTGAATAGGACTTTGAACAGGATAAAATACCAGAATCATGAATAAAACCAGGCTTTTATTTACTCAACTATTACCATTCACTGAGTGGAACCAGAGTTTTACTTGCACTGGTGTTCATTCGATGCATCGAGTAGTTAATCCAATAATTAGCTCTCCCTGAATGGAATTCGACGTGTAGCCAACTTTCGCTATCCACTGTATCAACGAGGAAAATTCCACACTAGGGCGGAACATGGCCTCATTCTTGTGTGGTTGCAATTAGTTCATACTGAAGTCCAAATTTGCTCACTCTACTAAAGTTACTATTTTCCTTCAGATGTATCAGCCAACACCTAACTTATTAATAGAATCCTCCATGAAATAAGTTACGAGCTATCTATTTGGCATTTTGCTAAAATCCATTTTGAAATAAGTAACACTCATCTCCTAACGAAACTGTGTAATTGCTCTTCGCCTACCCACATATGCGAGAAGAGATACTTCGGGAAAATCTTCTTGACTTAGTGCACATTTCACCTCAGATTCCATTAGTATTACACCTGAGATTTCCTAGCTAGATTACTTTTTCCATATCCATGCATTGGCCACAGTCATACAGAGAGGCTCGCAGCCATTGTCGTTCTAGAATCATAGGAATATTGCAACTCCAATATCCGCTATTTAATGCACATTGTTATTTGAAAACCCCAGATAAGTTCATAGAGACCTACAAAGTATGCACTTCGTACTCTACTTACCTATCCATCAGTATAAAGTCCACCAGGACGATACCTACCCTGAATCGAGGAGTAGCTTTTCTATTGAGATCTTTTCTAGCCCTCTTGCTGTATTGAATATCACCAGGTTCACCAAGTAGTAACTGGTTAGCTACTCCTAATTCTCTTAGACTGGTTTCTTTATTTATAGTTCTATTTGTGGCCGTAAACGATCTTAAATGATTGTTCAAGATCCTCAATAAGGTCTTCGATGTCTTCAGTCCCCACCGAGAGTCTGATCATGCCCTTGGTGATTCCGGTCTTGACCTTGTCCTCATCCTTCATCTGACCGTGGGAAGTGAACCAAGGAGCTATAACCAAACTTTTGGAGTCACCCACGTTGGCCAAATGGGACCACAACTTCAAGTTGTCAACCACCGCACTGGCAGGCTCCTTGAAAGGCTCGGCTTCCTGATCAGAACCTTCCACCTCGATGGTCATAACACTGCCCCAGAGATCCTTATGCCTCAAGTATTTCTTAGCAACCTCGTGGTGACTGTGGGATGGCAATCCCACATACGATACCGACTTGACGTGGGGCGACTTCTCCAAGTACTTGGCCAAGTTCAAGGCATTCTGACACTGTCTTTCTACTCTCAATGACAAGGTCTCCAACCCTTGCAATAACAAAAAGGACGAAAATGGGTTGGCCACTGGTCCAGTATCTCTCAAGTTCTGGAGCCTGGCAGCCATGATAAAAGCAGCAGGGCCAAAGACGGCACCGAAAACCTGATCATCGTAGCCCTCGTTGGGTTGTGTGATGTCGGGGAACTTTTCAGGGTAGTCCATCCAAGGGAACTTACCGGAGTCCACAATAACACCACCGATGGTGGTACCGTGGCCACTGATCCACTTGGTGGCAGAGTGTACCACGATATCGGCACCGTGGTCAATTGGTCTGACCAAGAACCCACCTGCTCCAAAGGTGTTGTCGATCACGACAGGAACCCCCTTGGCGTGTGCAACTTCAGCGATCTTAGAAATGTCAGGAAAGTTGAACCTGGGGTTAGCAATGGTTTCAAAGAATACTGCCTTGGTTCTATCGTCGATCAAGCGAGCAAACTCCTCTGGGTCGTCGTTATGGACAAAGCGGGCCTCAACTCCCATTTTGCGGAAGCTGAGCTTGAGCTGGTTGTAAGTACCACCGTACAAGCATGCAGAAGCCACGATGTTGTCTCCGTGGCCAGCCAAGGTGGAGAGGGTTACGAAGGTGGCAGACTGGCCCGAACTGGTGGCCAAGGCAGCGATACCGCCTTCGAGGGCAGCAACACGGGTCTCGAAGGCGTGATTTGTGGGGTTTTGCACTCTGGAGTAAATGTATCCAGGTTCCTTTCCGGCAAATAAATTGGCTGAGTGTTCGGAAGAATTGAACATGTATGAGGTAGTGGCATAGATTGGTGGGGCTCTAGACTTCACGGGGTCGTTAGGGTCAATTTCTTGACCAGCATGGAGCTGGAGTGTGTTGAAACGAAGAGGCATTGTGGTTAGAGATAAGACGCTGGTGGCAAAGTCACTCCAGGACCCACCAGGTATTTATACTCGATCCACGTTAGCGATCTGCATGTCAATCCCAGCATGCCACGTTACACAGATTACCATTAATTCGCCCATTCTCACAATAGATCAACAGAACAATTTGCGGCCATTTCCCGGATCTTGCATCTTCGGGCATCAAACCTTCGTATTTGACGGGGTAAGCAGATCGTGTAGACATCGAATCCAGCCAAACTTCGCCCACCAAGTGAAGCATTGGTCCTAATTCTCTGCAAATGGCCCGCCCAATTTGCAGGAAGGATGTTAAAGAGTGGGCAAGTCTTAGTCCTTATTTTCACCAAACTATTGTTGCCTCTGTGCTCAATGATCGGACGACGGTAGACGTTTCAGATTGGGGCCACCATCCTATTGGCCTCGCCTAACGGATCTTCGGTATCAGGCAGGACGTCAATCTTTGCGTTTAGAATCTCTAAAGTTTGCCACCTTTCGAAGATAAGGAGTCCAGCTGCCACCACCACCAAAGCTTCTGGCTGGGTCTCTACCCTTAATGTGTAGATAGTCCAACTCGAGGAAAGTTTGGAGTCTCAACGCTAATTGGGTAACTGCTGGTGTCTCCTTGTCCGCAATTCCACAGTGAGGATTGGCGGCATTGATCAGAGGCTACATGGGAAGCGGCTATTTGGCCCCGCAGCTAGCACATGCATCACCAGGCTTCGGGATTCCAGATTGGGGTGTGTTAGAGGATGATTTAAAGCTAGCCTTAAGGTGATTAGAAGGTGTCCTTGAGATTTAGAGATTGATCGAGCCTCAATTATTGATTCGGACGCAGAAATTTGGCACCTGCAACTTCCTACTTTAAAACTACCACTTCACTGTGCACATGACAGCGGCTATAGTAGCCTGGAGCACGGAATGTAGGAGTATATAACAATAAAGAAGTATCTCTATTAAATCAATGGCTCACGTAGGGAGGAAACTCCGAGGGTGGACCACCCTCCAAATGCAATGTAGTTTCTCTAGAGGGTGTCATCGAACCTCTGCTGCTGTATGCCCGTGCTGAATATGTCTGTATTCGACCAATTCTGCCCAACAAGTCTCCAGCATTCCTTCTGAGTACTTATCTCTGGTCGTGCCGCGCACAAGCTTATCGGATCTGGCCTATCAAAGTGTCAAACAGTTGACGATAACAAGATTGCTAATTCTACAATTCCATGGCAAGCGTCTGCTGTTGCTATGGGTGGTGCTGCACAGCAGCGGACTCTAAGTATATGTCCTAGACGATTATACGGGAGTATTCTAGGTTTCTTCAACCGAGTAGTTAGACCTCTGATGTACGTAACTACCCTAGTTGACAGGCTTGTTCTCGATGAACTTTTGGTAGTCCTCGCCACCATCAATAATGCGGGTGATCTTGGCCAAAATATCACCAAAGTTGTTGAACTCGGTGTAGGGGATGTTTTCGCGGTCACAGTACTTGATCAAGTCCTTGCCGTGCTTGGCAAACAACAAGTTTGTCTCCTTGGCAGCAGACAAGTCGGACACACCGTCACCACAGTAGAACAAGGGAGGGAGCTCGGAAGTGTAGCCGTTTCTTTGAAGGTACTCGCGGATGGAGTTGGACTTGTCGTGGCCAAACGGAGATTGTGGGTCCTTGTAGACGATTTCCCAGGCACCGGAGGCATCGTCGATGGTGACAGCATTACTGATGATCTCGATGTTGTCAATGGCCTCAGCGCCAACCAAGCTCTTAAGCAACTCGTAGATAATAGGCTTCATTCCTGAACTGACCACCACCACGGGGATGCCCTTGGCAGCAGCCCAGTGGTAGAACTCCTTGAAGCCTGGGTCCAATTGGACGTGCTCCAAGAGGTATTGGATACACTCGGGGAACGGGGTGGGAATCAGCTCCAACATCTCTCTGAACCCGTCTCTGAACGACACCTTTTCGTCCAAGATGTCTTGGTTAATCTGGGCCCTTCTGGGCTTGCCGAACCCGAGGTTGTCGGTCAAGTAGTCGTTGGAGTCTTGGAGAGTCACAGTTCCGTCCCAGTCGGTGAACACAATTGCTGGAGGGGCCATGGTGGATGTGGTGTGGATGAGCTTACGTTAGATATCTCGTAATGTCGACCGCGAGCAATAGTAATGGGGAAACCGCACCTGACCCGACACAAAGCGTGGCAGACCAGCTAAAGCTAGACATGTCCATTTCGGTCCCAGACACTCGGCACGGTTGGGGGGAACAACCTCGGGGTTCGGAACGGGCGATGATGTCACCCGCCCCCAACCAATGCGCCAAGGGTGGTGCGTGTATCAGTAGCACCTACACCGCAATCTCAGACACCTAAGCATAGCAACTGAAAATGTCGCGATCGCCGCCGGGTAGAGCCACGACATTTCACCGTTCAGTTCTCCCAGCTGCACAATCTCACCACGGCATCAACGGCTCCTTCTCATCCCAGCACCCAGCCTTGGCCCCAATCCCACGACCTCGGCACCGCTACCCCCTACCACCCGAACTTCCTCCTCGCTCTCCCGTTCCGTTTGTGCCTGTTTGCGGTTCAGTATATGCAGACAGTTTGAACCACGGATCGTATCTCATCATCTGATACTCCTGAGTTGTTCACCGTTGCTACTATAAAATCCAAGTGCACCCGATTCCCAGCCCACCCATAGAATCCCGGCCATGTTCGAGAACTTGAAAGCCTTCATCAGGCACGGTAAACAAGCCAACGACTTGAAGAAAAAGCCTGTCAACTCCAACTTCGACACCGTCAATGAATTTGGGTATCCGGTGTCAGGAGACACCATCACGTCCAACGGCTACCCTTCGGACTTGAGCAACTTGCCCTCCAACGTCAGCAACTTGCCCTCCCAGTTGGGGGGCCTGGACGTCACCCTTATTTCGAAGGAAGAGGTGGAAAAGCTGCAGCTCGACGACGAAGCCAGAGCCAGGGCAGAGGCCCAAGCTCAGGTAGAGGCCCAGTCCCGTGCTCAGGCAACCTACGAAAACCAAAGATACCAAGAAGCTGCCCATCACATTGTCGAACAAGAACGTCTACAAAAGCTGAAGTCTGTAAAATACCCAGGGTTGGAAAACTACGAGGTGTTGGAACAAATGGGTGAAGGTGCATTCTCTATAGTTTACAAGGCAAGACACTTACCCTCTAACCAACACGTTGCAATCAAGATCTTGAGAAAGTTTCAAATGGACCAAGCCCAGAAACAGGCAGTGTTGAAGGAAGTGACGATCATGAGACAGTTGAACCATCCTAACATTGTCAAATTCGTTGAATTCATAGATTCTGAACCTTACTACTATATCGTGCAAGAACTTGCCGTTGGTGGTGAAATCTTCACTGCTATTGTCAAGTACACTTACTTCTCCGAAGACCTTACCCGCCACGTCATAACCCAAGTTGCTCATGCCATAAGGTACTTACACGAGGAAGTTGGAATTGTGCATAGAGATATCAAACCCGAGAACTTGCTCTACCTCCCTATTGAGTCCAAGCCATCGATCAACCCAGTGGCCAAATTACGGAAGTCTGACGATCCCAGCTCCAAACAGGACGAAGGTGAATTCGTGCCCGGTGTTGGAGGTGGAGGTATTGGAATAGTGAAAATAGCCGATTTCGGATTATCGAAGCAGATTTGGGAACACAACACCAAGACTCCATGTGGTACTGTTGGTTATACTGCCCCCGAAATCGTTAGAGATGAGCGTTATTCCAAAGAAGTTGACATGTGGGCTATTGGATGTGTGTTATACACGTTGTTATGTGGATTTCCGCCATTTTATGATGAACGCATTGAGACTTTGACAGAGAAAGTGGCCAAGGGTGAATACACTTTTTTGACCCCCTGGTGGGACGAAATATCTGCTGATGCCAAGCATTGTGTTTCCAAGTTGTTAACGGTCGACCCTGCTCAAAGATACACCATTGATGACTTTTTGAACGACCCTTGGATGAACAAGACTGCCGTTGCTCAACCAGCTCCTGCCATGGCCCCACCAGTCAGAAGATCAGCACCAGCTAACTACGAGCATCCAATTCAAAGTGCAAACAACAATGCAAAATACTCCAAGAAGTTTACCAACGCGTACAACAATGGAATGTACTCTCCAGCTGCCCTGGCCTTGAGAGATGTGTTTGATATTTCCACCGCAGTGCATAGAATGGGAGAAGAAGCTGCATTATCATCAAAGATGAATACCAAGACAATCCAAGACTTGGTTGAAGAAGAAGAAGAGAACTCAGAGGAGGTTGATGCGAAGGGACATGTCTTGAATTCCGCACAGAAACCTATCGATCGTGCTTCTAGAAAAGCACCTAGATACCAGAATGCAGCCCAGAAGCCACAAACAAACATGTTTGATTTGAATCTCAAGGGTGCTTCTATTTTAGAGAGAAGAAAGAACAAACAGATTCCGGTCAATATCTAATAGCACGTATTTTGTGACCGCAGGACTGGCTTCGCAAGCTAGCGTGCATTCTACCATCGACGTTGTTGCCAAGCTAATATGCTTATTTTATTTTAATTTTCTTCGGTTCTATGTACTTATTTGTATTTAATCATGAATCATTCGCTTGAGCAATAAACATGTAACTCGTGGAATCGATGTAAGTTATGAAAGTGATATCTGGTTGTACAATCTTCGCCTGGACTATTCTACTCTAGTGCCACTATAGACAGTATTGGATTACCGCAAGAATTTCTTCAAAAATATGCATAACCTTATAGTATAGCATCCATCAGAAACTTTCGAGATAAATATATGACTTTAGTAAAGAGAGTTTTCGAAAAACAATTGTGGTAGCTATCTGGAAATAATGTTCTTGTGAGCGATATTGTCCAGTACAGCCTTTGAACATCGTCTCGTAATTCAAACGCTTTTAAAAATACCCATATGAATAACTAGTCAGAAATAGATCCATTCATCCAACTGTCCTTCATGTAAAGTGTATACCTTCGTGTCCCAACAGGAAAACGTAGACGGAAATTCCTCGGTTCAAGAGGAGCCATAACTACCATTTGAAAACAGTCAATAATCTCAAAACATCCCTACGGATAAATCCCACCCATCCATTGTCCCGTTTCTGATTCCCCTAGTCCTTTTCGCAGCCGCACATGTCTTACTCAGCAGCCCCATCAAACCCCACCCCAATCCTGTATACACACCAATATAACCAGATTTTAGACTGGGATCTCAGATATTGGAGTAACCATTGACCTGCCACTCCTCGGGGTTCTAGTTATCCTAAAACATACTGATTCGTAGACTCAGGTTGGCCCCAAATGACTGACCCATCCCTTTTCCAGCTTATACACTTCGATTTAGCACACCTCATCCACTTTGCCACAACCAACACCAAAGTCCCTCTGAGAGAGAATGCCCCAAAAAAGCGCAAGTTCACAGCACGGTCGGACTTGGCCATCGACAATTTGAAGTACAAGGACATTTCCAGTGTGAGTCATGACTCTTCTGAATTAGAGGAGGAGCCCTCAGACCTTATCAATTTCGTGGATCGAACTATAAGCTTTGATAATGACTCGCCGGTGGAATTGGAAGCGAATCTCTTGCAAGGCTTAGCCCAGGTGGCGGAAGGTGTTTATGAGATCATAACTGACGACATCAAGCTCTCGTATGACCAAAGTGAGCAGTTGGTGTTTGTTAAGAACAAGAAGGTGGCCAATATTTCAGCAAAAACACTAATTTCCATCAACTTATTTGGCCTAGAAGGTCCAAAAAGGGAGTCAGTGAAAAACGAAATTTCCATACTCAATATGGCTAACCTTAAACTTCGTAAAAACGGTCTTTCCGTTGTATCCCCATTGATGAAAATTACATTAAACTCCAAAACTAACAAGATCAACATTTCGATTCAATACAAAATCTTCACCGAATGTGATATTTACCGAGTTTGCCAGTCGGATATGTTGCATAAGCTCCATACGATAATTTTGGGCTTGATTGAGGACAACGTTAAAATCACAAACATCGAGCCCGTTACAGCTAAATTGTTTTACACTAGTATATCAGAGAATACGTCACGAATGCCACAATGTCGGGAGGAATTTGATATCCCTGAATTGGAAACAAGTCTCCTCGGATTTCAGAAGAAAACCTTGAGCTGGTTGTTATCCAAAGAGCATGTCAAATATGACCATTCCACCAACAAATGTGAACGGATTCCACTATTGGATACTGAAACTATTAATATGGCAAACGCTTATCTCAAAAATGAACAGGTAGAAATGGGAAAACTCATTTCAAAATTATCTTTAACATTAGATAAGTTATGCTTTGGATGGGAGAAAGTAAGAATTACCATAGATCCGAATTCATTCTACTTTTACAATAGGTACACCTCAAACCTTATTACCACGAGAGAGGTATGCAAGTACCTCAAATACTATCATGAAACAAATGACAGGCAAAATTATCCATTGCTCCTACCCTCACAGGGTCTTTTGGCAGAAGAAATGGGGTTGGGTAAGACAGTTGAAATCACAACTTTGATCTTGATGAACCAACGCCCGATCGAAGACATAAATGAAACTATTAAAGTACAATTACAACCCTTTGGTGACCTTAAAACGATTATCAAAGCGAAGACAAATTTAGTGATTGCACCAGAATCAATTTTGAAGCAATGGGTCGAGGAGATTATTCAATTAGCACCTAGTCTTGCAGTAACGATATACCATGGTGTTGGTAACTATCCTAAGCTCCAGAATAACCCCGTGTTGATAGCAGAATACCTTCGGAAGTTTGATGTTGTGTTCACAACTTATAGTGTTATTTCCAAGGAGCTAGATTATGCATTGTATTCTTCTAGGAACAAATCTACAAGAACCCGAAGAGTAACCTATAGTGAAAACTACGAGGAAGAGAGTAATATGCCTCTGGAGGAAAAGAAAGACAACCAACAGCTCTTGAATGACTATCAATCATTTTTCCAGCTTGCTCTTAAGTCTGTTAAACCAAAAGTGGCCAACTTGAAATCATCGGAAGACCAACAAGAGACGGATTTCGAAAAGGCACTTTTGGATGAAATTAATTTGGCCATTATCCACAATAGAATACCCGAAATTTATAAATCCGTGGATTATGAATCGCCATTAATGTTGAGTCAATTTTGGAGAGTGGTTCTAGATGAAGTCCAGATGGTAAGCTCTAAAATCTCTCGTGCTTTTCAGAGTGCTAGTTTGATTCCAAGATTTCATTCATGGGGAGTTTCAGGTACACCAATTAAAAAGAATCTACAAGATTTGCATTCAATATTGCAGTTTTTGAAGGTTCAACCCTTTTGCAATGAAGTTGGGAAGTTTTGCTGGGAAAATCTCATCAAGAATAGTAACGACTTCATCGATTTATGGACATCTATCTCCATAAGACACACTAAGGCCATGACTCACGATGACATTAAACTTCCTCCTCAGAGTCGAGTCTTACTAACTATACCATTCACTGCAATTGAACAAGATTTGTACAACCAGCTACTTGAAGAATGCTTGGCTACTATTTGTCTTGACGTGAACGGAAATCCGATTTCGAATGACTGGGAACCATCGTCTACCATTTTGGCATACATGAGAAGTTGGTTACTGAGATTACGTCAAGTATGTTGTAATCCTCAAATAGGCAAACTTAATATTGGATCCAAAAAATACAGGAAGTCCTACAGTAATTCAGCTCGTGGGATTGGAATGATTCAAAAGCTTAAGACTTTGGAAAACTTGCTAGATGATATGTTGACTAAAGCTTACAATGATGTTATAGATGTGGAGAAACAATTGTATCAGTTGTACCTTGATCTCGGGGAGTATCATGAATTTATTTATAAACCCCAAGTATCATTAGTTTTTTTAAATGTTGGATCTAAAAAGACCGAGAAATTAATTTACCGATTGAAGCGTATTCTTGAAAAGTTCATCGATTCCTACAAATTGCAATACCTGAAGATTCTGGGTGACAAAATCAAGTATGAAAATGATAATGAGATTGGGACTATTGAAGCTAGTACGAATTCAAGTTCAATTCCAAGGGATGATACAATGGAAAAGCTCGAGGATAAAATCAGGGTCTTGAGGATAAGAATTAGGAATTGGAACATTGTATTACATCGGTTTTACTTTCTTATTGCCTCTGCTTATTTCCAAAGGTACGATACAGAGTATGGTGAATTAATCAAGAAAAATGGTGTGAGTGACAATAAAACGGTCCTTCCCCAAGAATTAAAATCTTTGGCCACTGATATGGAAGATGATCATTTGAAAGATGAACTTGCATCTTTAGTTAATAATGTTAAGATTGACGCTTTCAAACTTGAACAAATAGATTATACTCAAAACATTAAATTAGAGGAGTATGATATCGAAGGAGAGACGGAGGAGGAGAAAAACTTTAAGTACCTTGAATTAAAGTATTACGAATTGGCTGAGCAAACAAGGCGTGATATTTTACTGAACTCAATTGATAATGTCCAGAAAACAGTAAAGGCCAGGATTACCAGTAAAGGGATTTACCACAAGAATGTCAAGCATCATTTCCAGGACAATGGAAGTCTCCAGTTACCAAAAAATACCAAAAGCTTTTTTATGAAGATCCCAGAAATTCATGTGGAAGGGTTAAGTGATTTTCTGATCACTATGAGTATGAAGGTGTTCGTAGACTCGTTGGGAAAGATAATCACTCAGTTGAATTTGCAAACATCTACAATAAATGAATGGATGAGTGATATGATTGAGATCTTATGCAAAGAGTTATTAAGCCATGATAAGAGTCCAAATGGTGAAGAATATGAAGAGAGTATCAAAGATCAGGATAAAGTATCTTCATACTTGTTCGTCCTCGGGCAAGTCCTCAGCGATAGGTTCCAGGTGTTAAATGGGCTAGAAAGCTCCGTGAAATTGGTGACCGTGAAAAAGGTTCAAGAGCAGAGGGAGGCTGATTTGGAGTTACAGAAAGTTAATGATACAGAATTTCTATCGAACTTGCAAGTGATTAGAGAAAACATCAAACCAACAGTCAAAAAATCGTTCCAAGATGTGGTGTTACAAATCAAAGAACTAGAATCTGAACTAAAGGAGAGCATTGGGGATGATGATGAAAAAAGGGTCAATATTCAATTAGAATTAATCGAGGAATTGGGCAATAAGATCAGAACCATCTACGAAAATCAAAAGTTGGCGTTGATTCTCTTGCAAAAAGAATTGAATGTGAATTGTAATGCAGTTTTCAATAGTCGTACAGATTACTTCAAGCAATTGCAACAGATATCTGATAGTGTTAAAACTTCAGACTTCGGGATGAATAGAGAGGAATTGGATGGTACTCAAGTACAAAGAAAGCTCATTACTTATGGCCAGAACTGCAAGGTTATCAGAGGTAAAATGGACAAATCCATTGCCAAATTTAGATACCTTCGTGGATTAGTTGGGGGGGACAACTCAGAAGAGGACTCGTTGATGTGCAGTATTTGTCGTTGTACCATAACCATTGGGTCCTTGACCCAATGTGGTCACAAATACTGTAAGGACTGCCTTGAACAATGGTTAAAAACCGTTAGAAACTGTCCAATGTGTAAATCTTCCATATCTATGGACTCGGTTTATAACTTCACTCATCACAAACCTGATTTAAAAGTGAGTAAAGTTGAAGATCACAAGGTAACTCCTCAAGGTCAAGCGAAAAATCTTCATTCGATATATAAACCAATTTCCAAAGAGACCATTGATGAGATTCAACAAATCAAGCTCATACATTCATACTCTTCGAAAGTGGATTTGATTGTGAAACAAGTGCTTCACCTTAGAAGTAGAGATCCTAACGTGCAGATAGTCATTTTCAGCCAATGGCAAGATATGTTATATATCTTAGGAACAGCTTTCAAAGCATCTGACATTTCGTATCTTGGATCATATGGAACACTAACTCCCGAAGTTGGAATTGGGAGAAAGCCTAGTAAGTTTGACTCGGTTGAATTATTTAAGGATCCGAAGAATGGTATCACTTGCTTCTTGCTAAATGCTAAAGCTCAGTCCAGTGGTTTAACACTTATTAATGCAACACACATCTTTTTGTGTGAGCCGTTAGTGAATACATCTTTGGAATTACAAGCCATTTCTCGAATTCATAGGATTGGGCAAACAAAACCAACTACGGTGTGGATGTTTGTCATTGAGAATACTGTTGAAGAAAGTGTGGTATTGACTTCTACAAACAAAAGGTTACAATATATGGAAAATGGTGGTGATAACACCAACGAATCCAGTGAAGAGAAGAAGTTGAGTAAAGCAGAATCGATAACACTAATGAATAGTGAAGGCATAGATTCAATGATCAACAAGGGGACTTCAAGAGGCGAAACAGTCACCAATTCTGATATTTGGAATGCCTTCTTCAGTGCCCGGACTGGACTGGGGGTGACTGATATCAGTATCAGTGAAAAGAGTTAGCAGGGTATTGTGTTTAAACCCCATTCCTGCCAAACATCGTGAACTAGAGTAGTTTTATAGACATGAATGTTAACTTTTAAACATCAATCGCAATAAAACAAGTATCTTCGGTTCCCAGGTAAACTCTGCCTGTTTCCGATAACTCACGAGAGTATTCCATCACCACGGAAGGGCTGATGTCCAATGCCTGCGCCACAAAGGATATAGGCACACCTTCAGGCATGCTTGGGCTGTGCTTCTTGTAGATGTCAAACACGCGCTCTATCTCCGCCTTGGGGCCCTTGTCGTCGGCACTAACAAAGAGCAGTTTTTCCGACTTGCTTGGGACTATTCCTTGGGCCTTCAAGTGGTTGGCGATGGCTGACAAGTTGTGGTACAACACTTGGTTGTGGTCTTCGATCAAAGTGACAGTGGCGTTTTGCACACTTTTCTTCTCCTGGAACATCTTCAATGCACCGCCCACGTAGACGTACTTGCTCAAGTATGCTTCGAACCGTTCGACTTCTTCGGCAGCAGACATCTTCTGGTCATCAATCCACTTTCTCACTTCCACAGAGCCAGTGCCGTCCTCAATGGTGATGACAATCAAGTTGGCGAGTGGCACCACCTTTCTGACGATTCCGACGAACGAAATCATGCTCAAGTTGACGTTGTGTATTCTGAACTCGCCATCAGGTATTGGCTGGTCCGCGTCGTTGAGTTGCTTGATGGTCACAGGGGTCAAGCTCTGGCGAGCGCCAGCTTGTCTTTGGGAGTTTCTCTCGACGCTGAAGCCGCCATTGGCGTCCAGACTGAAGCCACCGTCGAATTCGGACATGTTGCTGATGATGGCGTTGGTAGAGGGTGGTATAGTTGATGGAGACGCGTCTGGAACTGCCATAGACTGCGGATCACCTGGGTGTGCTCACGTGCGCAGCTATTAAAGTTCCCCCACTCCCCCCACACTCACACCACCACCATGGATCCCAACATCGACTCCACCATAGCAGAGCATGAGTTGTTCGAGCGGCTCGAAAGCAAGGACGTTGTCGACGTCACCAGCCTCGACCACCTGGCCATCAACAACGTGTTCCAATTGAACGAATATGCCCATGTTGATGGTGATGACACTGTCACCTCTCGTAATGCCATCGAGTACCACCCCCCAAAGACCCATTCTTCTTCTCCAGACTTGCACCTTCCTATAGACTACTCGCGAACGGTGTCGTCTTCCGACTCCCGCCACCTTCCACCCCATCTATCGCGCACCCATTCTCAGTCATCTCGCCCTACCGACAGCCTGCATCTGTCGCGTTTTAATCAATACAATCCAAGTGCAAAACCTCGTCGTCTTGGAAGGCCCAGGAAGCATCATCAGAACCTAGACTCTCCATCAGACTCATCCAGCCGCAACTTGAACCACGCCCTTGTGTCCAAGTTCAGATTCGACAATCAGCCCATCGAAGGACCAGGATCTCGAGGTGGAAAAATAGAACGAGCAATACCTCGTGGGAAGATCACCATGTTGAAGAAGAAACAATCGACGTTGCCGTTCGCAGCAGCCACATCTCCCCTCAAGGCAGAACCAGTGGACTCAGAAGTGATTGAAGTCGAAGACCTGCCCCAGCAGTCCCCAGCAGTCCCCAAGCACGAGCCCCACCCAGATGCCCAAGAACCGCAACCAGACCCGCCAGCCACTACAGAACAACCAGAAGCCATTCCTGAATCCAAAGAGGCGGAATCTAACGGGGCCAGTATCCCATCTACCGAAAAACAGGAACCTCCTACTGCGGACACCAATAATAGCGCCAACTCTTTGAACTACAACCTCGACGTGCTTCCAAGTATCAATACTTATCAGCCTATTGCTGATACATCAGCGGCTCCACCTGCTACCGATGCTCCAGTAAAGAAAAGGGCTACTAGAACCAGAACACCTTCGAAGAAGGCAGACGGCTCTCTAGATGCACCCCAGCAAGAAAAGAAAAAGGAACCCAAAAAGACAGTCAAAAGAGAGCCCAAAAAGGATACTAAAAAGAAAGCCACCAAGGCTGCTTCACCTAAGAAAAGAACCAAACAGGAAGATCAAGCTACAAAGAAGCTTAAAACTTCGAAAATTGTGTCCACCAGCAGAACTACTGTTTTGAATACTAGCCATAAGATATCGAGACAACTACCTGGCCCCATAGTCGGTTTATTTTATGACTTGTACGATGACAACGTCTTGGGTGCTACACAGAATGCTAAGGCAAGCAGTGAGAAAATTGCCTTTGGGTTTCCCGTGTTGAAGAACCCGTATGCTTCTGACATCTTGTTCATCCTTGAATTTCTCAACAAGTTCCTGGAAATTGTTAAATTTCCAAACATTTCACCACAAGAAGTTGAGCAAGGATTGAGCTTACCGAGCGTTGAAGCTGTACTCAGCGAGAAGTATGTTCCAAAACCTGCTAAACCGGTCGAAGATTATGACGTCAACTATATATCACCCCAGATGAAATCTCTATTTCTCAGGTTAATGGGTATGGTATTGAACAGAAAGAGAGAAGTGACATCACATTCAAGTGCAATTTTGGAATTGAAACCCTTAGTTATTAACCTTGGTTTGCCAAGTGAATGGAGGGAAAATACGATCAAGCCTGATGAATTTGAAGATGAACCTCCTGGATCTCCGGTAGATCCGAATCACCCAGACATTATCGTCACTCGGGTTTACAAATCTGGATATTCTCAACCAACTTACAATCCATTTGTTTTGGCGGAATTCGAACAATTTGGCTTACAGGCTCTTGAGCCAAAGGATAGACTTATTTTGTTGCGTGTTTTGGTACAATGGTCTTTATCTTCATGTGAAGCCTTAAAGAGTCTTATTTTCAAGAATTCGCAGAATACAGATATTCCAGGAGATAAAGAAACCTTTTATGCTTCTAGAGCAATTCTCAAAGGTTTCAAGAACGCAATGGATACGAAGATTGAAGCAGAAGCTAAATTTAATAAGAGGGAAGACGATGTTAAATTTATTGACCCAACCTCAGATCCATTAGAGCATTGCTTTAGAATCAGAATTCATGAACAGCTTGCAGGTGATGTTGGCTTCCATATTGGAAGGTTTTATTTGTGTAGAATGGCAGATAAAACGAATGGTGGATTGGCCTCAGTGAAAAAGATGACGTCGACATGGGCAGGATCAGGAAACTCTGGAGAATTGCCTTCCAACTTCAAATTATTTGTGCAAGATGTCCATGGAATGCTTGAAAGTTCCTTGGCCTATGACGGAGTTGACCACACCTCAAGTGGGGAAGAAATTCCTAACCCTAGGAATCTACCAGATGCATCACAATTTTGGTATGAAATCGCCAGCGACGTCGAAGAACTTTCAGATTTCGTCAATTTCTTATCAAAAAGAATGGGATATACAGGCACCCAAGAAGATGACATTGTTCCCATGACTTCGCTGATTTATCGCCCCATGTTTAATTTGTTCAATTACCTTTCAGGTTTGCTTCCTTTATTGATAAGACAAGAAAAAGTGAGCCAAATCATTGAAAACAAGGATGAGCCAAGAACATCGAGGCAAAAGGGAGGTATCAACTACAATGATAAAGTTGCAAGTCAACATGGATATTTTGAAGATGGCGACGAAGAGGGCAACGCTGAAGAGGAGGAATATGAAGAATATGAGGAAGGACTTGATGCACAATCTGAAGATGATGACTATATGGAATAAAGTTGCAATAGTGTAGATCAACCGATTGTTGGCCAATCAGTGGTATCTCTGATGGGACAAAATTTGAGTTCGATCATCTGAGATTTCTCAATTTCTACTGTAACATAGTGTATAGACGAAGTGTAAGTATAAAATAGAAATTTGAGATACGTTTATTAGTAATACATAGGAAGAAGAAGCAAAAGCTGTGGGTTTTAGAATCTATTTGAGCCCAACAATAAATCAATCTTATCTCTGATCAAGCTTTCGTTTTCTTCAAAGTATTGTGCACGTCTAACAATCTCTTCATCATAACCTTCATCGCTCTTCAAGGCCTTCAACGTTTCCGCTTGGCTCTCTAGCCATTGCTCAATAAATTTAACTGGATCATCACTCAAAGATCTATAGAAATCTTCTCTCAAGTTGGCATTTTGCAAGCTAACGATTCCCAACGCAATTCTTGAGTTCAATTTTTGAATTATACCATCAGCTTTGGTGAGGTTGTCGAAAGCGAGCTTGTTGAAGTTGAGGAGTTCCTTCTGGACCTTGCTTAAATTCAATGGAAGTTCAATTGGAATATCGAGGACCACTTCTCCTAAGGTTGTTGACTTTCTTGTGTTCACCTCGTAATCAATTAAGATAGGTGCTCTTGGCTTGAAATGAGGTTGTAAAAGTTTGTAAAGATCAGTAAATTTAAATGTATCGACCTTCAAGAGACTTTTCAACACCGAGTCTGCTTGTGCAACTGTAAGGTCTTCATTATCAGCATCCTGGTTGATGGTACCGTCATGTAATCCTGAAGAGGACACAGCAGGCACCTTAGTGAGATTGTCAGTTTTTCTTATCAAGTTCTTGTACAACACATACTGCCAAATCATGTAAATCAACTCTTGTTGGGTAGATTCGTGCTTGCCCGTAAACTGAGACATTTCATCGCTGAGTTTGAGTCTAGCAGAATGGCTTTTCACCAAAATGGCTATTTTAGTATTGATATTGAAAATACCACTTCTCTTGATGTCTAACCCGTCAAACGAAGCACTGTTGATGTTTCTGGATAAATCACCGGTATCATTTCTCCACTCAATAATGTTAGACAGCGAGTTTTGCAAGGCTGGGTAATCGTCGTTGGGAATTATGTCAATGGAGATTCCAGACAAGAACGAGCTAAACTTGAAAGCTTCGCTCTCGCTATTGTCTTGACTATCACTCAAGAATCTTCCCTCTACTCTCAAAGTCCAGGTCGATTCGGCATGGGGATCCGCCACTTGCTTACCTTGTTCTTGTTGCAATTGCTTTTGCCATGGTTGGTTCTCGTTAGTGTTGTAGACAAACACTCTCAAGATTCCAGTTTCGCCCTTGAAGTTCAGCGGATGAATAGTCTTCTGCTGGATAGCCTGGAAATCCAACGCCTTTCTTGATATTAATATATCCACGTCTTTTTCGGCTTCCTTGAGCTTCTGGTACAACTCCAAGTTGGGCACCTTGTGGTACAAGGTAGGAGGGATCACAGTCTCGGTTGGTGTGTATGAGACCACGGGAGCAGCCGCGGCATGTTGTCTAGGCTTGGCATTAGCGCCAAATTGCTGACCTTGTGGGATAGGTGGCATTGGGTGATTGATGGAGAGTAAACAGTAGTTTTGATACTTTGGAGTGGGTGTCAATGTCGCGCGAGCGACCAAAGAAAATGTCGCGTTTCCGTTGTCCCACCAGATGGCAGTAGGACCCAGAGATACGAGTGGGGGCCGTTTTCCCAGGGACAGAGACGACGGTATCACTACCACTGGCATAATGGCATGGTACTAGCATAGGGGCCCCCATGGTATAATGTCGCGCGACATTGTCGTACTCCACTAGTAGCGTCTCCTCAACCTCTCATCGCTCACTGTAGATAGACATTAGCATGGCATCCCCGGACGAAGCACGGGATGAATCTCCACAGGCCACCCCAATGGCTCAGCAGAGCCCACCACCTCTGGGCGTACGTGTCTCACCACCCAGAATAGCCGGCACCACCCACAAAGTACAAAGGAGAAAGGTCAAAAACGATACCACCAGTAGCCAGATCATCAACCATGCATCCCACTTGAAGAATACCCATATGAACGAAATGCGCAAACGTAAGCGGGACTTTTTCAACCGTATCAATTATGGATACGCATTGACTGTTGCCGTGATTCCAGCGTTGGCAGTGCTCTACCTATTGCAAGGTAAGGAACCCATCATCCCCTCCAAGACCAGCACCTTGTATTTCACCATAGCATATTTCCACTTCACATTACTATCGTTCACCAGTGGATATCACCGATACTTTGCCCACAACTCGTTCAAAGCTAGATGCTCGTTTGTCCAGTACTACTTTGCGATTTTTGGCAGCAGCATAGGGTTGGGTTCGATACGATGGTGGGCATCGTTGCACCGAGCCCATCACCACTTCACTGACGACACGGAGAGAGACCCGTATCTGATCAAGCGAGGGTTCATCTGGGCGCACTGGGGATGGCTCATCAAGAAACCCAAGATTGTTACGTTTTACACCGAGTTCATGGAACAAGAATTCCCCAAGAAGACTGAAGCTCCCGTCAACGAAGCTCTTGACAACGACCTGGTGTACACCCAGGGCAACATGACGCGTAACGACTACGATGAGAATATCCAGCGTCTCTTGGTGTGGCAGGAGAAATATTACTATCCGCTCCATTTCCTCACCACCTGGGTCATCCCCATCGCGGTGACAATGATGTTGGGAGACTCCTTTGCCCACGGGTTGTTGTACCCTGGGGTATTGAGGATGTTTGCGTGTCAACAGGCGTTGCTCAGCACCGAGTCAGTGTGTCACTTGAAGAGCATCCATGTGTCGATTCCTAGCCAGCCCTTCAATGACAAGAACTCGTCGCAAAACTGCCACAACCCATTGGTGACGCTCTTGACCTATGGCCAAGGCTACCAGAACTACCACCACGAGTTCCCCCACGACTATCGATCGACGGCTTCTCCATTGGCGTTCGACCCCACCAAATGGTTCATCTGGACCCTCGACAAGCTTGGGGTGGTGGAAGAGCTCTGTCGCACTCCGGCAGACTTGATCACCCAGCTCCGCATCCAGCAGCAGCAACAGGTGATCAACAGAATGAAAAGCCAGCTCAACTGGGGCACCCCCATCTCCAAGCTTCCCAAGATCACCCCCACCGACTTCAAGCGCATCATTGCATCTTCATCCAACAAGGACCGCATTTACATCGTCATCCAGAATATTATCCACGACATCACTCCGTTCATGGACCAGCACCCGGGAGGCGTGCCTTTACTCAAGGCCTCACATGGTAAGGACGCCACCAAGGCGTTTTACGGAGGCGTCTACGGCCATCTGACAGCAGCAGTCAACCTTTTGGCCACCATGAGAATTGGCGTATTGGACGTGGGCAACGAGGAGGAGGTTTGGCGGCGCGTGGTGAGAGAAGAAGGCGATGTCGACGGATCCTCGGGACGCCAGATGCAGCTGTATAGAACGGCAGAGGCTGCCTAATTCGTAATTTACCAACCTATTCCTAGTGTAGAATCGTTGTAGTCGCACGGAACTGCAGTGCGGAAATTCCAGTGAAATCGCAATAGCCAACTTGTAATTCTAGTTGTAGCGAACGTACTGCTCCACTATCCACTTGCAACGAACATACTGCTTATCTACTTTAATACTCTGGAAAAGAGAACAAGCCAGCTTCTACCAGAAACACCTATACTTCAGGACTCAATAATCGATACCCAACCAGCGTCCATTTTCAAGCACACACCTAGCACCAAATGACCAGTCCGTCGCACAACGCCAACCCCACACTATTCCACGTGAGAGACTACCGTGGTGCCACCATCGAGGACTTGGACATCAAGCCAGCCATCTCCATCAACCCCAGCACTCATCTCCAGGAGGCGTTGGAAATCTCGTTTGAGAACGAGTTCACATACTTGCCAGTCATCCATGAAGCCAACAGAAGACTCCTTGGGGTGTTGAACATCGAGGACCTCAAGAAGAACACTGAGCAAATCCTGAAAAGCTCACTCAAGCCCTTAACCAAGAACTACATGGTGTGGTTCCATCAAAAGGCCCGGGAAAAGTACGAGGCTGAAGTATCCAGCGAGGTGAACAAGACGCCATTGAACTCCACCATAATGAAGCCCAGAACAGGAGGTGGTAAGAGGTATTCTGTATTGACCCCAATGAGCCCCCTCGAGGGCTTGGCCAAGTTCTTCAACCTGGGACAGTATTTTGCTATTGTCACCAATGACAATGGAAATTTCGTCTATGGAGTAGCTACCCCTGAGGACTTAATAAGATACGAGAACTCCAGGCCCAAGCTTTAGTGACTAGCAAGCCAGGGGGCTACAATATAATACTTTTGGCATATTTTGTTTTTTGGTTTGGATCCAATTGACACCCAAAAACTGATATTATTTTGAAATGATACTCAAAATGGTTCGTGCGACCCTTCGCCTAGATCATGTGTTTGGACCGTCGCCTGATATTATTGTCTGTAAGCTCGTGGGAGTATTATCTTTGTACATATTTGACACCGCTTTAATTATATCAATACACACCTATATCCAATTATTGAGGAATTTCCAAAACCAACTTCCCTGTAGTTTGACGGGACTCAAGGGCCTTAGCAGCTTCAGCGTAGTCCTTCAACTGGTACGTCTTGGAAATATCGAAGTCCAACCGTCCCGATTCGATCTCCTTGAAAAGAACACCGGTGTAGTGGTCCCATTCTTCTTGAGTAGTGACATAGGGGGTCACCTGGGGTCTGGTGAGCTTGATGTTCTTGGCACTCAACCGGGAGATGGTCACTGGAGGTACCAACCCCGAGGAGTTACCGTAGCTGACCAAAGAGCCCTTACGGGCCAAGGCTTCCAACGAAATCTCAAACGAGTCTTTTCCAACAGAGTCAAACGACACGGCAACACCCTGGCCATTGGTGATCTCCTTGACGCGTGCAACAATATCTTCGGAGGTGGAGTTGATGACGAACTCAGCTCCCAACGACGAGGCGATCTTCAACTTCTCATCAGTGGAGGCAATGGCAATGACACGGCCGCCCTTGTTCTTGGCCAATTGAACGATCAACCTTCCCACTCCTCCGGAGGCTGCCCACACCAACACGAACTCGCCCTTCTGGACGTTGTGGGTCTCTTCCGTGAAGGTCAATGCCGTCAAACCTTGGGTGAGAATGGCACCATAGAGCTTTAACTGGTCGTGGGTAAGGTTGGAGTCGAGCTTGGCAATTCTGACCGACGAGTCGGCCACCTTGGTATACTGGGCAAATGTCTCTCCCGAAAGATACGCCACCTTGTCACCAACCTGGTACTTAGACACCTCGGCACCGACTGCCACGATCTCACCACTAGCCTCTCTACCAAAGATGTATGGTTGTTCTGATGGGTAGTAACCCTTTCTGAAGTAGGCTTCGATGAAATTGACCCCTGTGAAGTGGTTCTTGATCAAGAGGTCATGGGGACCCACGGCTGGGACCTCCGCGTCAGTGTACTTGATGTTATCGTAGCCATCGCCAATCTTATCGAAAAGGACTACTTTCTGGGTTGTAGGAATGGACATTGTGGAGATGAGCAAAAATGGAGGGTAAACTGTAAGACGCTAGCAAAGAGTCCTGTGCGTGCTACGAGTGACTGGATGAAAGCTGGCACAATTAGCAGAATTGGCTCTTATATAACCGCTGAGGCGGATTGCACCCATTCTTCAATGCTGGTTGGGGCCGCTTAGTAATCGGCCACAATATCCGCATCATAGTGTGGGGATGTGGCGGGTGCAATTGCGCCAGGGCCGATTACTCCGGGAAACATTGAAGTCGAAGGCGAATGATTTCCGAACAACCACAACAGTGGTAGTTTCCCCTGTGGCTTTGCTCACTGTGCTTAAGTATCCAACGGCGCAAGGTGAGGCTGGATTGGTGTTGTCTGACATTTTAGGCCTGGGGATGAGCCTGGTTTAGTGTGGGGGGGCAATACATAATTCGTCAGATTCTGGTGACATTAACACTACAAGGATCAGTGGTCATTAGTCGTTACGTATATATGTAGATGGTGGATTTGGAATGGTATCTGGAAAAAATCTGCTATTCCATCTCAGTTATCTCGCGTGGTAATGATGAGTTCGCAAGATCAGTCGTGAAAGCAGTTCGTGCGAAGAGTGAGATGGCTCTAGAAGTGACACAGAAGAATTGTGCACTTCAGTCTGCTGCTGTGGAATAAACAGAGTTGTATACTCCGCTGCTGGCCCTTCCTGAGGTGATTATTGGACTGGAATGTGACGTCTTAACACCCTTCATTATCTTAATGAGAATTGGCGAATTCATCATGCTTGCGAATACGAGTTAGAGCGTTCAGCAGAGGCATCGCGAATTCGAATGCACATCTGTAATATCGTAGTTCTGGTGCTTTTTGGTGGGCAAATGGATCAATTGATCTTGTTCCGCCCACATGAGCCATCTCATCTCCTGCCTCTCTTCTTCGGCTTCGGAAGTAAGTTGTTGGATTTGGCATTCTCCGCCAACAACCGCTCCACCTTGTCACCGTGCCGCACCTTCTGCTGGTGGCCAGATGCATCTTCTTTATAGGCATAGGCGATATTCACTTTGGAGTTCATCAAAGTCTTCCCGTCCATCTTTTCTATCACGTAGTCACTGGTAGTGAAATCATCGAATGTCAAAAAGGCGTAACCCTTAGACTTTCCATCATCGTCACGTTGTATTGCCGGAGGCTTGATCAAAGTACCAAACTTGGAAAAGGTATCTTGAAGAAACGACTCGTCTATCAACGGATTAAGATTGTTGATAAACAACTTGGCACCCACGTCAACAATGCTCAGTCCTGTCTGTTCAGATGTGCCTTTTCCTGACTTCAGCAGGTCAGTCTTCTTGAGCTTCAACGTCTTCCCGTAGAGCCTTATACCTCTTAGTATGTCCATAACATAATCGGCGTCTTCCACCGAACGGAATTCCACAAATCCAAACCCTTGATGAGTCTTGAGTACTCGATCTTTAGGCATGTTCAACGATCTGATTGGAGCAAATTGTATGAAAAGTTCGTACATAAGCACTTCAGTGACTTGGGAATCCAAGTTTCCAAAGTATAAAGTCGCTCTGTGGTTCCTCTCTGTTTCTGCTACCTTTTTGAATGCACTGGCCATGCTGTGATGGTACAATTCATTATCCATTTAGTTGCGATGATATATCGCGGCGTGCGCGTACCGCACAGCTCAATTGGAGAGTTATATTACATGGCTATGCTATAGAATGGTTGGGAAAGATAGAAAGTGATATCTATCATGCTGGACTAGATGCTGGGGGCTCGGAAGTATTTGTATCCGAGTTGATTGGATTTTCGGGAAGCGGTAAAGTGACCAGTGCTGAACTTTCAACAAGATGGTCTGGCACTTGACTCTGGTTTGCAACCACCTCGCTTTGGACTATGGGTTCATGGTTAGGTGCCTTAGAAGACGACTCTTCTGGTGCACCATCACTGTCACTCGAATCATCATCGCTGGAATCAGAATCGCTTGAGTCCGAGGAAGAATCGGAATCTGAATCAGAGCTTGATTCCGAGTCAGAATCTTCTATTTGATACGCCTCCTTCTCAGTTATCACAATTTCTTTGGAGATCTCTCCACAGGTGATATATATGGTAGGATACTCGAGGACAATCTTGTCCTTCAAGTTTTCTGATATAGCTTTGTTTCTGTCCAACTCAATCAATGAAAGCTTGGGTTTGCTTCTGTTGAGGACATTATCCAAGAAAAATGATAACGAATCCTTCTCAAACAGTCCATGGTTATTCAAAATGTTCATGGGGACTGCATCCTTTAAAAGTAGATGTTCCTTGAGTCTATAGCTCAAAAACCTTGATAATTCCTTATTATCATCCCCCAAAAAGACCCATTCAATTGTCCAAATGAAATTTTTCGTCTTCTTATCGTAGCCGGTTTTGTTCGACACTGACCTATGCATTCCACTTGGAAGTTGTATAACTAAGACATTTTCTCTTTTGACTGCTGTTGAAGGTTTCTGGGTATAAATTTCGTTTACTGCCTCGATTCTTTTGTCTTCGTTCTCTTGGTTGGGCTTGAACCGCTTGTTACCTCGATTGTTGTTTCCCGGCCCATGCTTGAACACATTTTTGGCATTGATTTTGACATCAGACTTTCCCAACTGGATGTACCGATCCACGTTCAACAAAAAATTGTAGTCTCTGTTTAAATGTGAAGAATCTTTCGTGAAGTCATTTCTGGTGACAAACTTGGTCTGATCAACCAATCCAGAACACTCCGTTTGCTTCTTGTGCCGTCTGACACACTCTATAGAACATGTTTTAGTGCCACAGGCAGGACAGGTATACTTCGAGTCATTGATGAAGCATATCGAGCACAACGATTTTTCTGTATCCATGGAGTCAGCAGTTATTGATGCTATATAGACTAGCCTTCTTGCTTGATGTGGCTGCGATGCTATGTACATGATTTGGTGTACGCTCACAATGGTAAATATCAGCACTAACAAAGTGAATTTTTCAAACCTGAAAATATCGAACTTCCAATCCATAAACGAGATCATACCATGTTTACAGGCAGCGGGAGAGGGTTTGCGTCCAAGAGCGGACCAGTATTGGCTAGGTTCAAATCCAAAGTAAGACTTCCAGAAAAAATACCAGTACAATTGTTAAAGGATGTGCCTACCGTTGGGGTGGCCGGAGAAATCATAAGAGTAAGACCAGCATACATGAGAAACTTCTTACACCATAAGAACAGAGCTGCCTATATTCTCAAGGGCCAGGGACCAAAGATCCCTATCGTTGAAAGATCTGCTGTCGAGGTTGAAGCTCCCGTGTTTGTGGCCGAAGAAACCGTTGAAGTTGTCACTAAGCCAACCACACCAGCAAAGGCCAAGGCTGGTGCCATGTCCTTAGACGAATTATCCAGTCTTTTCAACACCATGAAGAACAAGAGAGCCAGAAAAAGTGTCGGTGAAGAGCAATCATTCACCTCAAGCACTGAAGTTGCATACACCTTATCCGAGTTGAAGGAGGCTATTCCAAGTCCATACACTATCCAGAGTGACTTCCCAATTACTAAGGAGTACTTCGCCTCCGCCATATTCAATTTGTCCGGTAACCAAGTCCCAATTGCCGACATGAAACTTGGACAGGATAAGTCTTTCGTCAGCGAAATCACTGAGGCCGGTAAATATAAATTGATAATATCCTCATCTGCCGAAAAGAACTCCATTACTATTCCATTGATTGTTAACTAGAGATCTCCTGTCTACTACCTCTGTACATACTGTAAATATAATTTTACTACCAATTCAAGAAACAAATTGTAGTTCTTTCAATAAAAGACGCAACAAACTACTTATTTTCCGCCATGTAAGAATCCAGGGTTTTGTCCATGACTGTGGAACTCAAAGTTGACAACTGATTTTATCTACAGTAGATTCGTATTCACGTGTAAACCATCACATGACCAATGACTAAAATTTGAATCGCAACCCCCATCTTGTATTTATCATGCCTTCAAACTTTCAATACACAGCGGCAAAGTCTTCACGGATAACGAAGCGGCCCATCTTAGGCTCTCCTATAAAAAAGCTACTGAAAGGCTTAAAGTACTTTCTGGATCAGCCAAAGCGTTTTCAGAAAGTGAATTTAGCAGCATCAAATGATGGCGAAAATAGTTCGAGAAGCCCGAAATCAACGCAAAACTCGGAACCATTAACTGTTCAGGACTATAATGTTCAGTTGGACTACCAACTTTCTTCCAAGGATGATATTTTGGTGGGCATTGATACCATTTTGAGTAATCAATGGGCTGAATCTTCAAGTTTGAACCAAAGATACCATGATAATCAGACTAAAACTGCGTTAGGATACAACATGGAGGAGTTAGTATTCTCACTAAAAGGACTTGGACTGAGTTCAAAGGCAGAAATTATGAAGTATCGTGCTAATCAATTACCAAAGGGCCTTATCACCACTACTCAACTTTATTCGATGTACGATCACCAAGGAAATACATTTGTCGACAGGAATATTGAAATTGAAATAAGAAAGGGATCTCTAAGGAAGTTCGTCATTACTAATGCTTCCCCTGTGATTCTGAATAACACACAAAAATTTCAGAATGGTAAGGTTACGTACGGGTTCGAAAACGTGGAAGTGCTTTGCAAGTCAAAATCGTATCTTGAAATTATTGACAGCCACACTCGATCGATTGAAGATGAATTAACTGAAGATATGACCCAGGCAATTAAAGCCAAGAAAATGGTTCAGATTCAGGGTCTCCAGAAATTCCGAAAGTACATAGTTGATAACCCAACTGCTTTATTCATTGATAATGACAATACTTTGGACAAAGAAGAAATGTCCATATTGGTTACACATGGGCTTGTGACTCTAACTTCCAACCACTTGAATGAAATCGAATCACATCAATACTCCATATCCTATCCTGCGTGCGGTACATATTTGAAATTAATTAATGCTGGCAGAGTATGGTTGGTAAAACTATTGAGTAAGAACAAGTACAAAGAAAGCTTAGAGGAAACCATTGTCACCAAGTGGGAAGGGACTAATTTTAATGGAACATGCAAAATGAACAATTTTAGAAAGCCATTCTATGGTTTCGAATTGAATTGGATTTTGGCAGATGCATTGGGTGTGGGGTTAATAGAAGTATTCAACACCCCAGTTGGGCGCGGTTGGAGGTTGACAGGGAAAGTATAGAGTTCACGAATCACGGTACTGTCATAGACGGTTTATTTCATAGGAAAGGAATACATATGAATTTACGATTACACTTACGAGGTTAGTCAATGAGTACCTTGATTAATTCAGATAAAGTAACACAGGTGGGATGGCGAGAGTCGTTTATTAATTAATTAGATAGGTTTATCTCGACAATAGTAAGGGGTAGTACACCTCACCTTACATCTTAACTCTTTGCTTTCTTTGCTGCTTCTTTTGCTTCTTCTCCAAAGCCTTCTTCTCCAATTTTGCCTGTTCTTCTGAGGACAAGTTTCTCAATCTGTCTCTTTCTTGCTTTCTCAACTTAGCCTTTTCAGCAAGGAGTTCTTCCTTCTTCAATTCTTCTCTGGCCTTGTTGATCTTGGCAACTTCGGTTTCTCTAGCCTTGACGACCTTTTTGAGAGCTTCAGACTTGAAGGTGATATCCTTAGCAGCTAACTTGTCGATTAAGTTGAAGACAGCGTCCAAAATGCTGTTCAATTGGTTCAATTGGTCCTTGTTGGAGATTGAGCCGGTAGAAATGATGACTCTCTTCTTTGGGATCAAGTCATTCAAATTCTCAGGTCTTTCGACTGGTTGGTCAGTAAAGGCGACGTAGTTCAAGAAAGAAGCGGCTTGAACAGACAAAGCTTGCTTCAATTCTGGGGTGGTAATCTTGTCTTGGAATTCGTTGGCTTCACCCATGTACACGAAGGATTCTGGCAAGTTGGCAGAATCGGACGTCTTGGTCAAGGACAAGTAATAGTTGAACTTTCTGAAGTCGTTCATACCAATTTTAGAGACAATAGCAGCAATGAAGTTTTCGTACTGAACGTCCTTGCTTGGGGTAATGACAATTTCGACCTTGTCGACCGGGGCGTAGATGTTCTCGGTGAAGAAGGACATGACGGTTTCTAAAATCCACACAAAGATGTTGTGTCTTGGGACCAATCTGAAGGTGAGGTCAACCTTGGCGATGTTGGCTCTACCGGTGGCGTAAGAGGAGTAGTTCTCGGAGGAGTCCTTGACGTAGAGCTTGTCCGAGGTGACACCGTATTGGAAGAAGTTCTTGGTGAAAGAACGTTCCAATCCCTTGAGGTACTTGGTGACCAAGGACTGGTTGTACACATCACCGATCTTGTAGAGAACAACGAAGGCAATGGTGAACAAAAGAGTCACGGCCTCGACTCTCCAGTCGTAGAGCTGGATACGTTGGAGAATAGTGAGGTTGGTCAATTCCTCAACGGTGTATTCCGCATATCTCTTGGGACTATTGTTAGTGGTGGGGACGGGAATTGGCACCGGAAAAGGGGCAACGCCTGGTGCTTTGGCCATAGTCTTCTACTTACGCTTCTTGGGTCACTTCTTCGACGAAGAGACCTAATGGTGCCAACAACTTTTCGAACATGTTTGCCTTGGAGTGGTGGTGATTGAAAAATTTCGACGTCCAATTTCGAGCGCCACAAAAAAGGTGGGGCAGTACGAGATAACCAGATCCGATCTTGAGGTGGTCAAACATAAATTAAAAAGCTTGAGTGTCAGACATGCAATGGTCCATTGTTGATGGCACACATATAGAGAAGATTGGGCAGTATTGAGTGTATGGTTTGGTAAGGGTAGAATTAATTGAATAAATTGGTAGTTCTCGAAAACAATTCTACAGTGGATGGCACGATGGTGGCACTGACCAGCACTGTGCCAATTCAGTGGGAAAAAACCAGCAGAACTTCATATTGTCACCAATATGCCCATTTTGCTGAAATACCTTGGAAATGGTCGTGCTGTCTCTGGTCAGAAACAGCTACGAAAAGTCCGACAGGTTGCAGCTTTGGCGACCCCGCAGCCGCAGATTGTAAGTCAGTAATAGATGAGGTCTATTATTTTCTCCAATTTGTGATAGCTATATTAATGTATGGTCTAAAGCTTTCTCAAGCATATTTGCTGGTGGTTGCTGTTCTACGGTCTGGTCTATAATCGTATCAGTCAGACTCTGTCGCTGTCAGAAATCCGTCACTTGTAACATGTATTTAATATAATAATTTGGACTTTTCCTTCTAAAGATGGAAATGTATTAGTGGCACTCAGTCGGATCCCTGGGCCATCCTACACCGAAGTGGGCCATTCCACTCTGCGCGTGGGAGCACCTGTGGGAAAGACATCCGCAATGAGGCATGTTTCCTCTTTTCATAGTACACCTCCTATCTTCTCTTCTTGGAGTCTGGCTCGTCTGCAGATTCGGCCTGGAAGTTCATCATGCCCTCTTGCACAGCATTCCTCACAATGTCCCGCAAGCCCTCCTCGGGGTTGTCGCTGTTCAAGATAGCTTCAATCTTCTTGCGTCTCTCGGCCAACTCCTCCTCAGAAAGCTCCTCCTGTTCCTGCTTGGATGGGTCGCTCTCGAGGGTGTATCTGATCTGGTGACCGTCGACGGTGCCAGGCGCTGGCAATGAGGCCACAAAGTCGTTGGCATCCTCCACCCTGGAGTCGTCCACACCGCCGTGAGCCAACGTTCTCAAGTACTCTACCACTTCGGGAAACTCGTCATCGTCCTCGATGTACTCTACGGCAGTCATGCCATCGTTGTTCTTAATCTTGTAGTCCGCACCCAATTTCTCCACCAAGTACTTGGCAGTGGCAACGTCCTCTACGTGATGGAGGGGGGTGTCACCTTCGGCGTCTTGCACGTTGACGTCGCCCTGTTTGTCTATCAAGTACTGCAACAACTCCAAATGGCCATAAGAGGCCGCAGCGTGGATGGGGGTGTATCCGTTGGGATCTTTGGCATCAGCAGCAAACTCACCCGAACTGATGTACTTCTCCACCACCTCTCTTTGATTATCGGCAGCTGCCACCCATATGTTAACCATAGCAACTGGTAGGACCTGAAAGTGTGTAGATGTGTTCGATGAGAAAAGATTTCTGGTGCGATCTCTGCAAATAAATCGATCTGACAGACTCAGACACTCCAGCAGCCATTTCGTTGTCGAGCAAGATCATAGACACGACTGCTTCACTAGCACCATAGACAGACCATCGTCCAAGCATTCCAGCGGGCGAAACCATAACAACATCTAATCTGGTGTACCAATGACCAATCCAGACAAAGTGGAGGTGTCGGCACCCGAAAAGCTCAGCGGGTTCGAGTGGTGGAGAAGATCGTTGCAGTACCGCACTGGTCTTGGGCTAGACGAGGCCGAAAAGCGCCAGTTCGAAGTCGACTTCCAGGCCAAACAAGCTCCTGCTCGGTGTGTGCTGTGTGACGAGTGGCGGGACTGGATGCTCCAGTACTCGCCGTCAGTGAACTTCATGATGGACCACATCCGCAAGCTCAGCAACGACCCTTCAGCCATCAGCAAGAGCAACATCATCTGCGACGTGTGCGACGACATGAAAGGAGGGGGCTTCCATCCCGAAGTGGGGATTTTGCTCTGCTCCAACTGGATCCGCAGCAAGTGGCAGTTGGAGGACATCTTGACCCACGAGTTGGTGCACGCGTACGACTACCTCAAGTTCGACGTCAACCTCAAGGACTTGAAGCACCACGCGTGTACCGAGATCAGAGCGTCCATGTTGAGTGGCGAGTGCCGGATGTTCAATGAAATTCAAAAAACTGGTTTGGGCAATTTCGGAAGCAAGTTCCAGCTGTGTATCCGTCGGAGAGCGGTGTTGTCAGTGAGTGCCAACCCCAATTGCAAGGACAAGGAAGAAGCGGAAAAGGTGGTGAACTCGGTATGGAACTCGTGCTTCAACGATACTCGTCCATTTGAGAGAATCTACCGTTAGTGTACATAGAAGGTAGAACTACAACCTGGACGAATAGTTCTAGTAAATGGACGAATGGACAAAGAACGATGACTACGAGAACTATTAATGTTAGGAAATAAGACGACGACTAGCAACTAGGACAGAACCTCCGTACTTAGATTACCGACGACTACAAGGACTAGTGCAAGAACTAGGCCACTATAAAACAATACGGCTAGTACTACGCAAAGCTAGCTTTCAAATTTAAACCAACGAATAGTTTTTGGCAATCCTGAAAGCTAGCTCTGTTATCAACTAACCTTCTTATATAATTTAAAGACGGAGCCGGTTCTGTTATCGAGACAAAATAAAATATTCAACATTCCTCTTACCCTGATGGTCCTGGTATTGGACTATACCACTCCAAAATAACCAAAACTCTCTCTAAAAAATCACTACTGAGCGAAGAAACTATGACTCTTAGTACTCTGGAACTGATGACGTGCTAGGTACTAAATGAACAACTAGGCAGAGACGGTAAAAAAATGCTGTGGACTAATACCAAACACTAGAATGACTGTATTAGACGCAACTAGATGACTCGTTTACTCAGCCAGAACCACTAATACGGAGTACAACCTTGGTTACTATGACCACCAACCCGAGTAGCATGATGTTGCCTAAATTCTTCAGAACCTTCCCGGAACCTGAACTTATCCGAAGCGTCCCGCTATCACTCCATCGCTGTGCCTTACCGGATGAATTCTCCAGCGTCAGCCGTCCCGACGTCGCCGCACCGTTCTGGGGGTTGCCACTAAACCGGCTGCAATTCAGAGCAACCCTGCCTGGTGCTGCCCCACAACAATAGGCACCAGTTCCAGGCTGCCGGAACATCCCACCACACCCGTGCCATCATTCGTTTCACCCCATTTGTCATCGCCCTAGTCTACACTACGCCTAAGTGCCTGGTGCGAGTCATCTCTACTCCGAAGGCCATCCTACCACGGTAATTGCGGATCCTCCCCGACATTGGACCAAACCATTGCGTCACCGTTGCACCCGTTGGCAGCTTCTTCCATGTATAAGCTGGTGGCCGAAGCAATTGAGCCCCTTATTCCCGCCAGAACCGATCGCACTAGCAACTATAAGTACGCGAGTCTTCCCGGGGTGCGATTGCGAGAAGGGCCATAACCATCTCATCGGAAATTCCAACCACCGAGTGTCCCACTGGTGTCTGTGAAGTCAATTGCCTGGTAGCACTCCGTTCAATAGCCCATCTTCGTCTGGATCTTCTATCATGCCCAGGCGAACCAACACCGAGGACAAACTCAACATCCTCCAAGACCGCAACGATGGCAAGAGACGGTCTCTTATCATCAGCGACGAGTTCGACGACTCCACAAGCTCAGCGTCCATCTCGGACTCCGACACTCTGCACTTGGATGACAAGCACGCAGCCATCGTGTTGGAGTCCACCAGCCAATCCCAGATAACTCGTGCCTTCCACGATTTGAACAGGGCCGCCTCCTACAGACTAAGGAAGCGCAAACCCAAGAAGGACGTAGCCGTGGATGAAGCCCCAGACAACAACCATAAGTCCGCCAAAGACAAGTTCGTGTCCCGCTTCGGAGACATCAAGTTCTATGCCGTTTCCAGCACCATCTTCGATACCGTTCAATTCAAGGAATCCGATGTCTACGGCGTCTACGTGCTCTTCTGGCTTGGAATTGGTTTCTTCATCTTCAGCAGTCTTGTCCATTATTACCTTGAGAATAAGCAATCCAAGGTCATCTGGGAATGGCCTATTGTGCAGATTCTACGCAAGGATATCGTTAAGGTTGCCTTCACCGACTTGGCCATGTACCTCTCAACATATTTCGTTTACCTCCTTCAAAAGGTTATCAAATTAGGTTGGTTCACTTGGCATTCCACGGGTTGGATTGTCCAGTCTGTGTATTGTGGAGCATTTTTCGTCTTTTGGCTATACTTTGCTTCGACAAACTGGATGGACTTCCCTTGGATTGCGAAGGTTTTCTTGGTGCTTCATAGCTTGGTTTTCGTTATGAAAATGCACTCGTATGGATTCTACAACGGATACTTGTGGAAAATTAACCTAGAATTGTTGTACAGTACTTCCTATCATACCAGGTTGTCTAATGGAAAAGCCAAACTTCCTGAAGGTTTTGACGAAGAGAAGACCTTGCACTTGTTAAAAGAAAGTATTGCATTTTGCAAGTTTGAGTTGGACTCCCAGGCATATACAACTACGATTTCTGAGGAAGGTGTTGAGTATAAGCCTAAGAAGGTGGTTGAATTTCCACAGAATATTACCCTTTTCAACTTTTTTGAGTTTTCCATGTTTCCAACCGTGGTCTACACGTTGAATTTTCCACGTACTCCCCGTATCAGATGGTTTTATGTGTTTGAAAAGGTTTGTGGTATTTTTGGAATATTGTTTTTGATGATCACTGTGGCACAGAAATGGATGTATCCCTTGGTTCATGAGTGTTATGCTGCTAGGAACCTCCAGGGCTCTGAAAAGTTCTTGAAGTATGTTTTGATTTCGTTGGATATTATTCCTGCCTTTCTACTCGAATATCTTTTGACGTTCTTCATGATTTGGGATGTGATTTTGAACTCCATTGCCGAACTCACCAGGTTCTCGGATCGTGATTTCTATGGTCCTTGGTGGTCATGTACAGATTGGTCCGAGTTCAGCAGGATCTGGAACGTGCCAGTTTACAAATTCTTGTTACGTCATGTTTACCATTCCTCAATCAGTGCACTTCATTTGCACAGGGGGCTGGCAGCTGTAGTAACATTCATGATTTCCTCAATTGTTCACGAGCTTGTGATGTACGTCATTTTTGGAAACTTCAGGGGCTACTTGTTGTTTTTGCAGATGAGCCAAGTTCCTATGATTATGCTTGCCAGAACTAAGCTTTTGCGCAACAGAAAGATTTTGGGTAATGTTATCTGTTGGTTTGGTTTTATTACTGCCCCCAGTGTGATATGTACCTCATACTTGATGTATTGAGCCTGATGAATGTGTTTTCCTTGAAGGTAGATAGCCTTGTCTATACCAAAAATTGATAGAAACTAGAAAATGACTACAGTTGGATGGAAGTCGTGCCCAGCGGGCCTTACAGAGTTGTAGAAGTTTAAATCCCATTCCAGAAATACCGTATTCGGCCAATAGTCAAAAGGATGCAGCCCAACAGATTTGGCAATTGGTATGCGGCTATATTAGTACTTGTATGCGAATAATAAATTGAGATTTGGTGTTAATTCCGTGAGACGCAACTCATTGCACAAGAATTCCTGAGCGAGAACATTATCCATACCTACCGAGAGACGGTGTAGTAGCTATGAATAGCATCCAGTTGCCAGAATTTGATCCTTTATAGCAATCTATTGTTGCTCTTATCATATGGTATGGACGCCCCTCCTCATTCTCAAAATAAGGAATAGGCTACTGACAATTGGGAGAACGTAAACTACAGGAACTCAAAACTGGTACTTGGTGTCCCAATTTGCTCAATAGGGATACTGGAGTAACAGCGGACTATACAAGGGTTGAGTTTTCCTCTGCCAGATAACTTTCATGTGGTGGAGAGCGAGGCTGAATACAGATGCGATCTAAAGTTGAGATGGCTAGTGTTCAACTCTACAGTCTCTACATGGCTGAGTCTACAGCTCTTGCTAGATGCCAGGGTGTACACCATCTTCAACTGGGCCACATATATCCTTCAGTGTATACTTTGTCGACCCGACAACACGAGTTGTTCGTAGTTTAGAGAGATGCTTCCTGCACTCAAGCCCTCCAATGCGTGTGAAGATAAGTCCCTGAGCATAGAATTTCTCTTGTTGTTGCCTAATCCAGTATTTTTGCAATGTGGGGTATGAGACAAAAAATAGTCCTGCAAAAACCACTTCCTCAACAACCGGTGTTGAATATGTCTCACAACGATGGTAGCACCATACCTGATAGACGGGATCCTGTTGGTTCCCATCACGACCTGCGCCTCAGGTACGTCCACCTATATGCTACAATGTGTGACTTTTTGAATCAACAACGGGCGTGCTTCCTGTCATCTGCATGCCGCACCATGCTTAATTCCTTAATTGGGCAACTCTTGGTAGCGGGGATGATATAAAACTTGGCTGAGGGCATTCCATGCGTTAGATCCATCGGGATATATTTGCAGTCAGTTCCACTCTCTTCATCATTTCTCGACAGCACTCATGGCGGACGAAGACTACACTGCCACCGTTGGTTTCTTACACCTAGTAAGGGCCATCAATAATAATCCTGAAGATGGAACTGGTATCAAGAACTTGATTGATTTTTCCCACAATGCCATGGGACCATTGATTCCCCAAGTCCTAGTAGATAAATTGATCACCCTTCAGATAAACTTATTCGGTGACTATGCTAAGAAAGCGGACATTGCACCAAGTATCGTGTTTTGCGTGGTGTTCTTTGTGATTGCCATCTGTCACCTCGTCATATTCCTCATCAACTTCAGCCGGGGCCACTACTTTTACATTTCAATAGGGTTGGTCATCTACTCGATGATGAGAATTGTGGGGTTTGCCTTGAGAGCCGTTTGGGCGGAAGACGTCACTAGAATCGGCGTGGGCTTGACCAGTGAAATCTTGTCGATTGTTCCATCCATTATTATTGTGTCGTTGAATTTAATTCTTGCCCAACGTTTATTCACCTGGAGACATCCTGTCGGTGGTACCAGAATGCTTTTCAACAGTTTTATGTTTGGTACCTACTTCTTTGTGCTCGTGGTCCTTGCAATCACGGTTACGGCTGCGTTTGTGCCTTACCTCCACTACTTGAGTAGTCAAGCATATGAATCGTGGAAGAAAGTCAACATGGCTACATCAATCTTGGTTATTTTGTATTCGCTCACATCCATCTCGTTGATCGGTTTATCATACTGGGCACCAACCAAGAAGGATGAAAGGTTGTATACTTATCAACCCTGGTGGATTGATAGCTTCCGTCCATTTTACTTTGTCAAGCCCGGGGCTGCAGCTGAAGCTGAAGAAACATTTATGAAGAGAAACCACAATCACAGACACGCAGTGAGAGTCATTGCTGCCACCCATCACAATTTCAACATGGTTGAGGGTTTGACCAACCAAAGAGGTGACTTGAAGCATAACAAGTCAATCATGATTTTGGTGGTGAGTACATTGTTCATCTTCATTGGTGCTCTTGGAAGATCCATCTCAATCTTCCAAAACCGTCAACAAAAATACTCCTCGGGAATTTGTAATTACGTGGCGATGTACATCATTTGGGGAGCACTTGAGGCAATTATCAACATTTTGTACATCGTTGGACGTATCGATTTGAGATTCTACAGACCCGATATACTTCCTCAAAAGGTCAGATCGATCATTACTGCCGAACAAACGTACTACCCATCGGAAGAAGAAGATGAGGAGGAGGACGAACGCTATGACTACGAGGAGGAGGAATACGAGAAAACCGAACGGATCTCACAATCCAATTCCAACTCCAATTCGAACTCTTTTGAAGACGGATGGAACTTCGTTGACGTAGATGTGAAGAGCGAGAAGAAGCACGTGCCGCCCTATCCCATATACCACAAGGAGAAACAAGACAATGACTCCGAATTCAATTTTTGAAAAAGGGGCCAAGAGTTGAAAATTTTGACCCTAACAAAATAACTATTTTTTATTGGTTTAGAATGCCAATGATAAACCAACTACATACCCGCCTCTGAAGTGTCGCCGGTAGGGTTCCCAATTGACTAGGCCTATGTTAGCGGCGTAGAGCTTATGGGAGCCTATGGTGTCATGTCGGTGCCACGATTAATACACAGGCCTGTATTAGTCCTGTACTCTACTTCAGTTCTGATAATAATAAACGTTTTTTGCAATCGGACTCGTTTTCCCGATCAGGCAGATTGCGAGCCTACGCCAAAATGAAAAAAATTTGGTTTATAAGGCCAACAACCCCACAGCAATGTAGACCCTATTGAAAAATGTCTGAATTAACTCATCCTTCAATTAAAGATGGCTGGTTTGCTGAGGTGTCTGACACCATGTGGCCAGGTCAAGCTATGTCTCTCAAGGTCGAAAAGGTCTTGCACGCCGAAAGGTCCAAGTACCAGGACGTTTTGGTGTTCAAGTCCACTGACTACGGCAACGTGTTGGTTTTGGACAACTGTATCCAAGTGACCGAGAGAGACGAGTTCTCCTACCAGGAGATGATCGCCCACTTGGCGTTGAACTCGCACCCCAACCCCAAGAAGGCGTTGGTGATCGGAGGTGGTGACGGAGGAGTGTTGAGAGAGATCTTGAAGCACGAGTCCATTGAGGAGGCTTGGTTGTGTGACATTGACGAAGCGGTGATCGAGGTGTCCAAGAAGTACTTGCCAGAGATGTCCAAGTCCTACAACGACCCCAGAACCAAGATCCACATTGGAGACGGGTTCAAGTTCTTGGCAGAGTACGTCAACCAGTTCGACGTGATCATCACCGACTCCTCGGACCCTGAGGGTCCTGCCGAGTCGCTCTTCCAGAAGCCATACTTCGAGTTGTTGAAGGGGGCCTTGACTGAGAAGGGGGTGATCTCCACCCAGGCCGAAAGCATCTGGTTGCACATGCCTATCATCTCCAAGTTGAAGCAGGACTGCAAGCAGATCTTCCCTGTTGCCGAATACGGATACACCATGATTCCTACGTATCCATCTGGATCCATTGGATTCATGGTGTGCTCCAAGGACCCTGAAGCTGTGGTGACCAAGGCGGCCAGATTTGACTGGTCCGACGACTTTGTGGCCAAGAACTTGAAGTACTACAACAAGAGAATCCACGAAGCGGCCTTTGTGTTGCCCACCTGGGCTGACCATATTTTGAACAAGAACTGACATATGCTATTGTGACATCGCGGCCTCCGGGTCTTATTGCGGGTTCTGCCTGTAGTATATAATGAGTTACGAATATAGGTTTTGGTTCAACTGTGTAGGCTGGTAGTGTGCCATGGTAGTGCTGTTTCGTTGGTGTAGGCAATGCCCTGTGGCTATTTGTTGGCAATGCCCTGTGGCTATTTGTTGGCAATGCCCTTTTCTGGCGACATTTTTCACCGCTTCGTCCATCTCTCGTCAGATTCCCGTTTGGTTGAGTTTGTTTGCATCATCGAGCAACAGCACAACGCACCATGTGAATTTCTCACAATTAATGATCAGGTTTACGAGCGCCTCGTATGCTTATCAGGCCTACACCACGGTGGGTTCGGGTGACCCGCTCGGACCGGTTGGTGATGGTTATCTACCACCAGATTCGGCTCGGCTCGGCGGACTTTGGCGGATTTTGTCTGTCCTGGTCACGGGGCCACTCCTCGTCAGATTGTGATACTCAGCCTTGGGCGTGCCTGTGCGTGGTGTCTCGCCGCATCAGCGCACGCCGCGTGCAACATCCGTTCTACCGTCATCAAGCATGGTGCTACCACGGGACCCCACGGAGGCCCACGGAGGCCTGGCACCCCCAACGCCTCCAACGGCCCACGAGACTGCCCCCGAGACTGCCCCCGAGATTGCCCACGTTATGGCCAAGACCGTCACTTGCCACCACTTTGGTCTTGGCTGCGTTGGCCAGCGAGCCCGTGACTCGTAAACCGCCAGTAAATCTCCCGCACCGCACTACCGCACTAAATCCGCACCGCACCGTTGCTAGACCTCCCACCACCAAACCCTCCCCACCGAGCGTTCGCAGCCCGCGCCAGCCTCACTTTGCTGACTTCTCCATAACCACCCACGCCGCTAATCTTTCCCTCCTGGGTGACCTGCTCAATCTCCCAGGCGCAACGCGACATAATCAACCCCACCATGGGACCACCATCACTAGCTTACTCTCGGCTTATGGTCACGGGCGTGGAAGGGCTCGCAATGGGTGCTAGCCTCGCCTCCTCCTCCCCACATTAGCGTGGTCACCGTGGGCCTCTGGTAGAACCCGATTGGCTGGAGTACTTCCAATGGTCGGATCGTTATCGGTCAATGTCTCAGCCTCCCTAAAAACGAATCACCGACGTCATTCTCGCAGCCAGCGTTGTATGGCTAATTATCATGTATTTTCTAGATATGGTCGCATTTATCTTCACGCTCACAACGGGTGCCAGCCCTATTTAAGTGACGAGTTGCCCCGTCCAAATACAAACCACACACACAATTGACTACTACTCATAACATGGATAATTCTAGCGTCTCCTTCACAAACAAAGAACCAGGCATCAAGCCTGACATGGTGTTGAAAAACTTTGCCAAAAGCTACGACACCCCACCCCCCAACACCTACCAGAACTTCATCAGCGGCTTGGGGTCGTTGTTCGGCAGCTGCGGTGTCTTCTGTTGTCTCTGCTCCAACCCCTACAAGCAGGTCGACCAGGGTGAGGTCGGGTTGGTCCAGACCTTTGGTGCGTTATCCAGAACCGTGGAACCAGGGTTGTCCTATGTCAACACCTGGAGTGAGAAATTGACCAAGGTCAGCATCAAGATCAACATCAAGGAGATTCCAGCCCAGAAGTGTTTCACTCGTGACAATGTCAGTGTGATCATCACTTCGGTGGTCTACTATAACATTATCGACCCCCAAAAAGCCATCTACTCCATCTCCAACATCCACGAGGCCATCACCGAAAGAACTCAGACCACCTTGCGTGATGTAATTGGTGGAAGAATCTTGCAGGATGTCGTCGAAAAGCGTGACGAAATCGCCGAAAGCATTGAAGGCATAATCGCCAAGACCGCATTCGACTGGGGTGTCAACATCGAGTCCATCTTGATCAAGGACTTGACCTTGCCCGAAAAGGTTCAAAGCTCGCTTTCCATGGCTGCCGAAGCTAAGAGAATTGGTGAGGGTAAGATTATCAACGCCAAGGCTGAAGTTGAAAGTGCCAAGTTGATGAGAAAGGCCGCCGACATTTTGGCCTCCAAGCCTGCCATGCAAATCCGTTACTTGGATGCCATTCAGAACATGGCCAAGAGCCCTGGAACCAGAGTTATCTTCATGCCTTCGGCTCAGGAAGTCGAAAAGATCTCGTCAGGTGTTACTGAAAACTCGCCCAAGGATAAGTTGGTCAACTATGAGGAAGATGAAGACTGGGCTGCAACCCAACTCTCCCCTGCACCAACTGGAATCCATAACTCCAGACAAGTTGCTGATACCGTTGCATTGCAAGAAGCCTTAAAGTAAGCCTTTTGAGAGGAGTTTAGGGCCCTGATCACCGGTTAACCAATTATTCCAAACGACAAGAATTTTCCTTTATCTTCAATAACTTCAATGGGCTTCTATTGAGTTTTCTTTACTTTTCAGAACGTCTATGATGACGCCGCTAATGATAACCTACCATCGCTTGATACGATTGTTTTAATAACTGCTTAATATAATAATATGCCGATTATCTGTAGTAGGGATTCCAAGGGATTCTTTCCGGACCTATTTTTTCAGGGAATGATCCTCATTGCAGTAGGGATTCAGAATTAGAAGGCGGTCCTATGCAGTGAATAATGTCCACATATTGACGTAGGATTTCTCAATTAGAGACGCAGTGTCTCGGGATGTTCCATATATTGTACTAAGGGATTTCAAAATCAGGAATGTAGCCCTTGCTTTCAGTTAATATCACGTATTGCGGTAAGGGGTTTCAATATTGTTTGTAGTATCTCAGTGAATAATCTTCCACGTAGCACAATACGGCTTTCTCCCTGTTGTTGGTGCCAAAGATGGAGTATCCTCCATTCGTTTCCAGTATCGCTGTTTGCATAGCTCCAAGTCCCTCTCGGTAACTCTGGACCTCACAAGGTCGCTCAAATGTGCAGGTAGTTCTTTTGAATGAGAGGCAACGTTATTGGCCGTAGAAGGGGGTTTTAATGGGGCATTCCGTTTCGACTCCGACCTTGGAGGCTTCCCGGCAGCGGAAGCACCCGTTTGCCCATATTTCAGGTACTTAGTGTTTGCCATTCCGCAGTGGAAGCCTAGCATATTAGAACGGATACTTCCAGGTCCAACCGCATCCTCCTGTTCGTCCACACTGGACTGAGCCTTGAGCTTAGAATAAGCCTCGCTTTCAAACACCAAGCCGTTGTTCTGCCTCACTCTCTGGGCCTGTTTCTCGGCCGCCGCCGTCCTGTAGCCCTGTTGCTCCTCCTTCCGTCTCTTGTTAGACTCCAACAATTTATCCATGTATTTTGGGCCAGAGGAAGCCCTTGCAGGTGCAGGCTTCGCCAACACCAGCTCGTAGTCCTCCTGCAGTGCTTCTGCTTCCTTCGACGCCTGGAGCACCACTTTCTGTGCTTTCTTGTGCATCATTTGCTTGAACTTAGACTCCTGATCATCGCTGTCAGAATCGGAGTCCGACTGGAGAGGACGCTTGGGCTTCAGCTCCTTGGGCTTGGATAGTCCAGGCTTGCGCTGGAGGCTGAACTTCATCGTGGCTAGCGTCTGGTGGTGATGCAACTCGATCGCAAGCGTTGCTAGTGTCGTGCGGTTGCATCTACTAGTAACGCGCCATATGGATTGATCCGACAAAAACGAACGTTAGAGCCTCAAACAGACATTAACGACCGGCAATACACCGGCAGATCTCCAATCAACCAAACCACATCCACCACGACAAATCTCCCCCACATAGACCACATAGATAGCAGTGGGCAGACTCAATACCAGCACACCAAAATGGACGCTCCTGGATACGATTGGTTGAATATACCGAGCAATAGATCCGACAATGGAGATGGACACAACTTCAGGGCACAGGCATTTGGCCAGCCTGCAAGTGGTGCAAGCTCGCCAATTCCACCAGTTTCGTTTGGGCTCGGCAGCACAGGCCAGAATGGGTCTGGCTCGGGGGTTGCCAACGGTCCTGGATCCAGTGGCCACAACCCGGGATTCAACCAACCTCCTGAGATAACCGTGCAGCGCACCGAAGCTGGGACCCACCAGCCTCACAACTACTACTTCCGCAACAACTCTGCCGATCAACTACGTGCCAACGCCCGCCAGAACAACGAGACATTTGGCCAAAGCAGCAGCATGGACAGTCTCTTCCAAGACCAATCCAATACCGAGGATGACTACAGCATCCCTCTTTCGCTCACAGCCCAGGAGCTCACGCTCCAGGAATCCAAAACATACATGAGGTGGTACAGCGATATACTAGCCAGAACCAACAGTCGTACCGTGACCATGCACGATGTGTTCACATTCCTTAACAACTTCAAGATTCCTACGACAGCGAAGGAGAAGATCCAGCGAATCTTTCAGAAACTCCTCCGTTCCATCAACATAGGTGAGTTCTTTGCCCTCTTGCGGTTAATCAGCCATACCCTCAACGGCTCGGATCCAATGAGAAAGTTGATCAAAGTCAAGGCCCTGGTACCCACGCCTCCTTCAATTCTTTCGAAGAAAAGACAGAACGACGAGGACAATGAACCAGAGGCCGATTTCGATGATACTGGCATCGTGGAAAATATACCACCACCCAGTCAAAACCATACCAACAAGCCCTTGGATTTGGATACTTTTACCCAGTTCATGTTGACAGGTGAACGGCCAGACGACGTACCCAAAAAGAAAAGGTCCAAGAAGTTGAAATCCGTGAAGTTTTCTGATCAGATTGTCACTGACATACATGATAGTTCGTTTATCAACAGTCCGGTAGGCTCGCCAATGCCAGATTCAAAGTTGGACTACTCATTACCGATGGATCAACTTTTGAATAAGATCAAGCAACAACCCACCCAACAACAGTTTAAACCAGATGAAGAAGAGAGGAAAGTGCTTGAAGAAATGGAACCACAAATGAACCACTTCAGAAATTTGCATGCGGTTGATACTGCTTCAATCGGAGGCGTACCAGCCAATCTTGAGGTACATGATAACTATGAATTTTTAAGACCAAACATGACTGGTCCAGCACAAATGGCAGAAATGTTTAGTCCATCACCGGAGCCAGAATTATTAAAACCTAACATGACTGGCCCTGCACAGATGCAAAAGTACTACAATTCTGATCCCTCACTTCGTGATGATGTCGCTCCTTTAAGACCAAATGCCACTGGCCCTTTGGACATGGCGAGAATATTCTCTCCATCCGCACCGTCTGAAGTTCAGCCACAGCAACAGCTGCATCAAGATGCTGCAAAGGTTTCGTTGCAATCATTTACTAGTCAAATGACAGGAAATACATTTGCCAATACGGTTCAAAACTCCAGAGTTAGTTCGGATGGCTCGCCTGTCAGACATCATTCATCGTCTTTATCCAATAGACCATTACCCCCTCCTCCCGTCCCAAATACCAGAAGAACCAGATCGGTGTCCTCTCCTACTCCAAGGCACTCTTCACCATTGTCCAATCAATACAACAGTGCAGAGAACCTACAAAACAACTCATCCACTTTAGCTGTACCAGGCCAGCCTCCGATGATTCCTCCAAGATCACCATTATCCAATAACTACATGAACACTTCGCAAAGTCATTCTGGAAGCCCGGTTCCAAACAATGTCGGAAAAATACCACCTCCACCTCCTCCATCAAGAAGAAGAAATACATCAGTATCTGCCCTGGGCAACCTACCTGCACAAGGCAATGCTCCAGCATTACCTCCTAAGGTGGTTATCGGACAGCAACTGTATTACCAACCTTCTTCAAACAATCCCTACAGCAATGGTGACACGGCACCAAACAACATTTATTCTGGCGGGAATCAATCGAACGACAGCACTGCTAATATTTTGGACGATTTAAAAGCATTACAGGAAGAAGTGGATAAAATAAGAGATATGACAGGTGGTTTTTAGCCAGAGACTGTTACATCTGTTTTTGATATCCAAAATAGCATTCAATTCTCCAAGTTTATACTCCATATATAAACCTTTCTGATATTTAGTTCATTTTTTTCATTTAGACTAGTGACCAATAGGTTGCAATACAGGTTTTTAACTCTAATGAGATACACCGTAGATTAAAGTATGAATTAATATACTTCCTATGATATTAAGGCCCGACAAAATAGTTTAGTTTTTTGCGAATGGGAAGTATATTATAATCTGTCGAACTCAAAACCCGTGTTTAGCACTTGTGTCAATTCTTTAAATTTACCTAGAATACTTGAAAATTTTGTGAATATTTCAACTTTAAAACAATGTAAATCGAAAAATTTAAAGAATGATTCCGAACACACAGTGCATTCTGTCCATTCATTTTCACATTGAAGATGGTTAAAAATAAGTATGTACCATAAACTAATGTGGATTAAGTTGGGAGTTGGATAGTTTGATATCTTGCAGCTATTGCTCGAACCTTTAAAAATACCATTTATTAGTCATTTTGCATCTATATCGCTAATTAAATGATTTATTCATAGTACTTTAATAAAACAGTAGTGTATTCTTCCTTTTTTACCGGTGATTTACCACTCTAATGGTTATTTATGAGCAAAGCATTCTGCTTTTTTATAACTGAAGGGACTGTATTAGGTGGTTTTCTACCTAGCTAAAAAGGACTTCATGTCACGGAAAGTCCTACTCTTCATAGAATGGTAAATACGAAACCCCGACCTGTTGCAAAAAACCAAAAATCACATCGGGGATGTGAAATACGTACGCATAAATGGCGTGCGCAGTCCAATAATTCGACTATAGTATACTCAGGTTGGTGAATGAGCACATTTCGTCCAACATGAAGTTGCTTCACTAGCTCAGTTGGCAGAGCGTCAGTCTCATAGCATTAGTTGTGAAATCTGAAGGTCGACAGTTCGAACCTGCCGTGGAGCACTTCTTTACCATGCTTCACTAGCTCAGTTGGCAGAGCGTCAGTCTCATAGCATTAGTTGTGTCATCTGAAGGTCGACAGTTCGAACCTGCCGTGGAGCATGTATTTTTTGCTTTTTGATATTGATCTTTCCTTTACTTTTGCCCACTCATGAACTTTTCTTGTTTCGCTCTCATCGTGTCCGAGTCAAATATATCCCAATTTTGTGCGATGTGAGTAGCCGTAGTCAACCTCGAGCTGCCGGAGTTTGATCGGCCGCGCCCCTCCCTGTGGACATTTTGATCTCACTCTGGACGAGTCACCGGCAGAGTCAGTTTTAGTTATCTTTACTTATCTCAGGTACCCCAGACGTATTTTGCAGCTAATCAGCCGTGAAGAACCGTAAACGAGTATTGGGACTCCCACCTAAACCCCAGGCCATAATCTGGATATGATTAGCATCTAGGTATGACGTGGCCATACCCCTATGAGTCTGCCACGAGGAAAAATTTTCCAAGCCTAAATTACGCCAATTCATTCCAAACCCCGGAATTAGCGACGGAGACTGCGAACAAATTTGCAGAGTGCACGTGACATCAATAGTTAAGCATCCCGGATATCGTGCCCACTAGCTTGCCAGGTGACTATTACTCATTAAAATTTTTCCACTATAACGTTATAAAAGTACACCATTGTTGCACCTGAAATCGTTGACCATATCAACAATTCACCATGTCCTCTCCACAACAAATAGCAAACACATTTCAACAAGCGTTGAATCTTTCCGATTCATCCAATGCTGTCTCCACCTCCCCCACTCACTCATACTTGAGTCAATATGTTCCAAGCTCACAAAAGAACACCAAAACCCTTAAGCCATTTTCCACTGGTGACATCAAGATTCTTTTGTTGGAAAACGTCAACCAAACTGCTATCAACATTTTCCACAACCAGGGTTATCAAGTGGAATTTTACAAATCCTCTTTGCCCGAAGATGAATTGATCGAGAAGATTAAGGATGTCCACGCCATCGGTATCAGATCCAAGACTAAATTGACGCAAAAGGTGTTGGAACACGCAAGAAACTTGGTCGTCATCGGCTGTTTCTGTATCGGTACCAACCAAGTTGACTTGGAAGCTGCTGCTAAGGCCGGTATCGCTGTGTTCAACTCGCCATTTTCCAACTCTAGATCGGTGGCCGAATTGGTGATTGCTGAAATTATCTCCTTGGCTAGACAATTGGGTGACCGTTCCCTTGAAATGCACACTGGTACCTGGAACAAGGTCAGTGCCAAGTGTTGGGAAATCAGAGGCAAGACCTTGGGTATCATTGGTTACGGTCATATTGGTTCCCAATTATCGGTGTTGGCCGAATCCATGGGTATGAACGTCATCTACTACGATGTGCAAATGATCATGTCTTTGGGTAACTCCAAGCAAGTGGACACCTTGGATGAACTTTTGTCAAGAGCCGACTTTGTCTCCTGTCACGTCCCTGAGCTTGATGACACCAAGAACTTGTTGAGTGCTCCTCAATTTGCTGCCATGAAGGACGGTTCTTTTGTCATCAACGCTTCCAGAGGTACTGTCGTTGACATTCCTGCCTTGGTCCAGGCCATGAAGGCTGGTAAAATCGCCGGTGCTGCCTTGGACGTGTATCCACACGAACCAGCCAAGAACGGTGAAAACTTGTTCTCCAACGAGTTGAACAGCTGGGCCTCCGACTTGTGCTCGTTGAGAAACGTCATTTTGACTCCCCACATCGGTGGTTCCACCGAGGAAGCCCAATCTGCCATTGGTATCGAGGTTGGTACCGCTTTGACCAAATACATCAACGAAGGTTCTTCCACCGGTGCTGTGAATTTCCCCGAGGTTGCTTTAAGAGGATTGGACTTGGACCAGCAAAACGTTGTCAGAGTGTTGTACATCCATCAAAACGTTCCTGGTGTGTTGAAGACCGTCAACAACATCTTGTCCAACCACAATATCGAAAAGCAGTACACCAACTCTAGAGGTGATGTTGCCTACTTGATGGCGGACATTTCCGATGTGGATATTACCGATATCAAGTCCTTGTATGAACAATTGGAGCAAACCCCATACAAAATTGCCACCCGTTTGTTATACTAAGCGTGTTACTGACGCGCACTTCTTGTATGTTACTATATAATCTAATCTAATTTAATGAACCTTCAATTGATAGTTTCCACGTAGTAACCAACCTGCTATTCTCCAGAGTCGCACACTTGTAGGTTAGCCAGTGGCGCCGGGCACGCGCCGGGTAACTGCTAAAGTTCGCGCCCTGCACACAGTCCCACCTCGTTGAGTTATATGGTGGCAACTCACACTCATTACACCACCAATACCACCTAGAGCATAGACTACTCCCAACCATCCTTACATACTCGTACGCCCGGAATCAGGAATATCGAGTCGATCTACACACAATATCCCCGGAACTAGGCGACATTCAATCATGGCATTGGTTTCGGCAGCTCCATATTTGGCTCTCTTGAGTGAGCAAGACTCGAGCTTGAAGGCGTATGCTTTGAACTCCTTGAACGACGTGGTCGATCAATTGTGGGCAGAAATCGCCAATAACATCACCGACTTGGAAGAGCTTTACGAGGATCAGTCCTTCGAAAAGAGAGCTTTGGCTGCTCTTATCATTTCCAAGGTCTACTACAACTTGGGTGATTTCGATGCCTCCGTCAGATACTCACTCTTCGCAGGTGACGAGTTCAACATTGAGGAGCAATCGCAGTATATCGAGACCATTGTATCCCAATGCATCAATCTCTACAGCTCATTGTCACAAAAGAAGTATGTTGATTCCTCGGTAGAAATCGATCCTCGTTTATCTGGAATCTTTGAGAGAATGTTGGAAAAATGTATCAAAACCAATGAATTGAAGTTGGCCATCGGAATTTCTTTGGAAAGTTACAGATTGGACATTGTCAAGCACGTATTGGAACAACAGATCAAAGTTAACGAAGAAAACGCATTAAATTTGATAAACTATGTTTTGGTGTGCACCAATACTGTCATAAGCAACACTACATTCAGATCTGAAGTCTTGAACTCTTTGGTTTCCTTGCTCTTGTCGTTGTCCAAGTCCCAAGATTTCTTCACCATTTTCAAGATCGTTGTGCAGTTGAACGACTCCAAGTTGGGAAGCACCATTTTCAAGGAATTAATCAAAAAGAACGAAGAATTGATTGCTTATCAAGGTGCTTTTGATTTGGTGAGCACTGCTTCTCAAGAGTTGTTAGATACTACTATCAGTGAATTGACAAGCGATAGCTCAATCGATGTGTCTGAGCCTGTTACAAAAAGATTGTTGAGCATCTTGTCAGGCGTTCCTACTTGTGATTTGGATATCACTTTCTTATACAAGAACAACAACACTGATATCACCATTTTGAACAAGACCAAGAACTTGTTAGAAAGCAGATCATCAGTTTTCCATTCTGCTGTGACTTTTGCTAACGCTTTCATGCACGCAGGAACTACTGATGATTCTTTCTTCCGTAAGAACTTGGAATGGTTAGGTAGAGCTACAAACTGGTCCAAATTCTCAGCAACTGCTGCATTGGGTGTTATACACAAGGGTAACTTATCGCAGGGTCGTAACATCTTGAAGCCTTATTTGCCAGGATCTTCTGGGGCTGCTCATTCGAAGGGTGGTTCCTTATTCGCTCTTGGTTTGATCTATGCCGGTCATGGTAGAGAAATTATTGAGTACTTGAAGCTGTTCATTGATGAGCATGGTAACTCTGCCGGAAGTAGCGAAACCGAAATCATTTTGCATGGTGCTGCTCTCGGTGCTGGTGTTGCTGGAATGGCATCTGGTAGTGAGAGTCTCTTTGAAGCATTGAAGGTTGTTTTATATTCCGACTCTGCGGTCTCTGGTCAAGCGGCTGGTTTGGCTATGGGTCTAGTGATGTTGGGATCTGGTAACGAAAGTGCCATTAATGACATGTTCACATACGCCCAAGAGACTCAACACGAAAACATCATCCGTGGTTTGGCTATCGGTATTGCTTTGTTGAATTACGGACGTGAAGAAAAGGCTGATTACGTGATTGAGAAATTAATGAAACAAGAGAATCCAATTTTAAGATACGGTGGTGCTTTCACCATTGCTTTAGCATATGCTGGAACTGGAAACAATGGTGCGATCAAGAAATTATTACACTACGCCGTATCTGACCCATCCGATGACGTCAGAAGAGCTTCTGTGTTGTCCTTGGGTTTCTTACTCATCCGTTCATACACTGCTGCTCCACAAATAGTCCAGCTCTTGTCACAATCTCACAATCCACATGTCCGTTATGGTACCGCCATGGCCTTGGGTATTTCTTGTGCTGGTAGAAGCTTACCAGCGGCAATTGAGGTCTTGGAACCTTTGACTAAGGATCCAGTAGACTTTGTGAGACAAGGGGCTTTGATGGCCAGTGCTATGATTTTGATCCAACAGAATGAGACTGCTTATCCAAAGGTCCAAGAATTCACCAAGCAATACGCCGACACCATCAAAAACAAGCATGAAGATGCTTTAGCCAAGTTTGGTGCAACCTTAGCACAAGGTATCATTGATGCTGGTGGTAGAAATGTTTCTATCAACTTAGAACATGCGCAAACCAATACCTTGAACATTAAGGCAATTGTTGGTTTGACCGTGTTTGCCCAATCGTGGTACTGGTTCCCCTTGGCACACTTCTTGTCTTTATCATTCACCCCAACCTCAATCATTGGTGTTAGAAGTGACTTGAAGGCACCACAATTCGAGCTTAACTGCCATGCCAAACCTGAATTGTTCCAATACCCACCAAAGGTCGAAGAAGCCAAGGAAAAACAGCCAGACAAGTTGGCTACCGCAGTGTTGTCCACCACCAAGAAGGCGAAGTCCAGAGCTAAACAAAAGCAAAATAAGAAGGACAAGATGGACATAGACGAGGAAAAGCCTGAACCTGCCAAAGAGGCCGAAAAGGAGAAGGAGAAGGAGAAGGAAGTTTCAGTTAAGGAGGAATCTAAGGAAAATAAGAACGAGCCAGCCGTGATCCGTTACACCAAGACCCCCTACAAGATTGGAAACATGACAAGAGTGTTACCTGCTCAATCGAATTACATCGCGTTTTCAAAGGACGACAGATACGTGCCAGTAAGAAAGTTCAGGGGTACTGGTGGGGTTGTGGTATTGGAAGACACCAAGCCCGAAGAAAAGGCTGAGACCATCAGAACCGTGAGACAGCTCAACGCCACTGAAGCTCCGGTGCCAGAGCCTTTCACCTTGAGCGAGGAGGATTTGCAAGAAGATGATTAGAAAGCTAAATAGTGTAATGCACATTCAGAGTAATTGCGTCTGTAGAGGTTCTAGCCGTACCACTCCATAGTGGTAATTTGGCACGGACATTTAAATATCAATGTCGGGTATTCGTGGCCGGTTTTAATTTTATCCATACTGGGTAATACGTCAGGAAAGCGGTTCGGGAAACGCTTCCAATGCAGTAACCAGAATATCACACTACCGTTACGAGCATCTTCTCCACTACAATCGCGCTCGCCGGGTTTAGCTAGGGGGCTTTGTGTGCTCCAATTGCCGAGCGTACCTAAATTGACTAGTGTGCAGTTTGGCCAGTGTATCTTTTGATGATGAATCTTGTGCACTATCTGTTCCCTGAAGGCCGTGTCATTTGTGCTTTTCTTACTGTTTGGTTTGTAATCTTAGAGCATCTTTCGATTTTCCCACCTTGTTCAAATCGATCCCATCCCCTCAGCTGAGAATCTCCATTTTTCAGATTCCAAACACGCTCTGCTAATCGGGCCCCCTCCAGCCAAGTGCTCCTCCTGACTGTTTACCAGTGAATACAATCGTTTTCCGTACTTGCTAAGTACTCCCCTGCCGAATTTATGCTGGCTCCACAGACTTCCATGTCAAGAGAACGCTTAATCTATACCCCCATGGGCCCTTCTGGGACTCTAGAACCAGAGGGGATACGTATCTCGGGCCAGAATTCCGATGACCTTGTCGCTCGCAACGACGACAGCTCAGGCTGCTTCTACTGCTTCAACTCAGGCACATCTACGCAAACATTGTCGTTCATTTCGTACCGCGATATTCTCCACGCTTCCAGTCTTGAAACCAACACCAGCGACGTCCACCAGGCAGAAATCACCTACGTCGTTCCAGTGGAGTCCACAGTGGAAGTTCGCAAGATCGTGGTCCACTTCCCAGAAGTGGACTTGGAAGCAGCCGAACCCATCGCCAACCTCATTCTAAAGAAGGCCTACCCCGAGAACAACTCCAAGCCTTCGGTGTTGCTTCTCATCAACCCACACGGAGGAAAGGGCGAGGCTCTCCACATTTATCAGAAGAAAATCTTGCCTATTTTTCAGGCAGCTAACCTCCAGTTCACCTTCAAAGAGACTGAGTACAGTGCCCATGCAGTGGAGATTGCCAGAGAATTGGATGTGGATAAATACGACATTGTTGCGTGCTGCTCTGGTGACGGGATACCCCATGAGGTCATCAATGGGTTTTACCAGCGTGAAGACAAGGGTGTGACCGCGTTCAATAAGGTGGCAGTGACTCAATTGCCTTGTGGCTCTGGTAATGCCATGGCATTGAGTTCTTACGGCTCTGCTGATGCCAGTTTGTGCACATTCGAGATGTTGAAGTCCAAAAGAAAGAAGCTTGACTTGATGGCAGTGACCCAGCTCATTGACGGGTCTGAGGTGACTAAGTTATCTTTCTTAACCCAGTGTTTGGGAGCTGTGGCAGATGCTGATATCGGTACTGAAAACCTCAGGTGGCTTGGTCCCATCCGGTTCGAGTTGGGTTGTATCCAAAAAATCTTTAGCAGGGCTACATATCCTTGTGATTTGTACGTGAAACCTGTCACCGAAACGAAAAACCAAATCACGAAACATTATGAATACCATGCTCAGAACCCAAAGGACCACTTGCCCCTGCTTTCAAAGGACGATTTCGTATTGAATGGACCAAAGCTCTCAGAAATCCCATCCAGTGACTGGATCAAGCTTCCTGCAAGCCAAACCGATAACTTGACCCTCGCCTACGTAAGTAAATTGCCTTATGTGTCCCATGAGGTCCAGTTCTTTCCTGCTGCCCTACCTGATGACAAAGCGATGGATATGATATTGGTAGACACGGGTTCTACTATCCTAGAACACTTAGCAGTGCTTACAAACACAAAGGAGGGTAAACATGCTCTCCAAGACAAAATACACCACCAAAAGATCTCGTCGTACAGACTTGTTCCGAAATCTAAGGACCCTGAAAATCACTACCTTTCAGTGGATGGTGAGAGTTTCCCATTCCAAACCTATCAGGTTGAATTAATACCACGAGCACTTACGATCTTGTTACCCGAAGGCACATTTGTTGATACTCATTACTCGAAACAACTTTTCCAAAAGGCCTAAGCTGGAGTAAGAAGAAGGATAACTGTTTAGATATGACAATGCGGCGCCTCCACCGCACTAACAAGAGAGCTTACGAAATCCTAATAAACATGTATTGACTTTACATTCTGGACTGCCTTCTCTAATTAGTGCTGTAATGCATCTTTTCAATCTTATCCTCCATAACCTTGGTCAAATTGGCTAACATTTCGGAGTAGTTCTGGTTCCTTTTCTCAATTTCTTTTTCGAGGATCTGCTCATTGGATTGGTATTGGGATACAACGTTTGTAATGGCACTGATAATAAATCTTGGTAATCTCTCAAGAAGAATCATGTCGCCATCACTGAAAACACTTTTTTTGGAAATCAAATTATAGAGATCGTTGCAAAAATGAAGAGAATCTTTGTGGAAAACAGGTGACAAACTTTCGATAGCACCCTTTAAGAGCAGAACTAAAGTTAAGTACAATAATTTATTTGAAGCTTTGAACTCATGGATAGCCTCCTTGTTGCTCTCCTTTGACTTCCTTAAAGTCTCAAATCTGTCTTGCAGGTTAAGTAGTAGTTTAGTGGCTTCTTCGTTGTAAGACTTGAGCATGTCATTCTCGGCTTCTAGGCTGCCGACTACTTGAGTAAGCCTCGAGACCTCTAATTCAAGATTCTTTTGAGTATCCGAGATTTTAATATTCTCGATCAACCCCACTGATGTCTCAATTTTCGAGTTCCCATTGTTTGACAGCAAGGTCTCTGAAGCAACCCGTGTAGATGTACCCGACTTTGAAGTCTCGTCGTTTTTGTCACAACACAACCTGGGAATCTCTTTCGTTTCCTCGAGGTAATTGAACTCCTTATGCAAATCGTCGATGGTGGTACACAATCCCCTCAATGACTCGATCTTTATATTCAATTGGTCTTGCAACTTTGAGTTCTTTGTATTCAAACTCTCCACTGTGGACTCTAGATCGAAGATTTTTGCACCCAATTGGATAATATTTTCTTCGAGAGCATTTTCATTACACTTCTTTTCTTCAATACTTGCATCCAAGCCACGAGTAAGATTATCTATTATAGAGGTCTTCTCATTGACTACTTCATTGAGTTCTTCAACTGTAGACTGCTTGTAATTTATCTCCTCAAATAGCTGTTTTCGTTCGGATTCTAAACGGTGGTTGGTATCCAATATTAACTGTATACCCAAATGGAGACTCTCAACTTCGCAGTTAATATGTTTCTCTAGCATACTAACCAAAATTTGCTTCTCTTCAATCAATATGTTGTAATCTTCGATGAACACTGTCTTCGCTAGCAAAGTACCAAGCTCCTCTTTGTGTACCTTATTTAGCTCTGCCAATTTTTCAGTCATCTCATTGATCTGAGTTGTTAAATTATGTTTCTGATTTATTTCTTCAGTAATCTGCTCGGAGAGTATTCCAGAATTTTTTGAGTATGCGTCATTCATATGGCGTAAGTCGTCTTGCAAGCTCAAAATTTCCATATCTTTGTTGCCCAAAGTGCATATTGCAAGGTTAATTCCTTCTGTGAGGGTAGAGCTAAGTGGAGCATTTAACAAGATCAATAGCTTTAATAGTTCTGGATTGTTTGAGGATGTTTTTTTTCTGAAGCATCCAAGCTTATCTTGGGGTTTCGAAATAAGTTCCTCTCCATAATCTGAGCTTTCCTCGATCACATCAGCAGGATTCTCCGAAAAGAGGAGTTGAACCTTTTCAAGACTTTTGCTGGAGTCCAAACCATTGTTAGGGGTTGACAGAGTGTTTTCATTGAAGCTGCTTAAAGTACAGACTTCCAGAAGGCTACTGCCATCTTCCTCTTTTGTTTGCTGGTGTACAGTGTATATGCTCAAATCATCCTTCGATCCAACAGCGTTTCCAACTTCATTTGTCTCCGGCGCTTTCATGTTGATTTTTTTTGCCGTCTCAATCTTCCCATTTGGCCCATTTCCGTTGAATTGCACAGATCTAGTAAATAGCTTGGTAAACGAAGATGAGCCGGTACGATGAATGGTGCCCGAAAAGCTGTGGCTCTTTTTTAATTGAGCGGGGCTAAAAGGATCAAAACTCGTCTCCAGATTACCCATACTATTGGCCCTATCCTCGATCTCTTTTGTATTGATGGGCATGCTGAATGACTTGCTCCTTTTGAGTTTGGGGATTTCCGTAAGCGGAAATGTTTCTTCAGAAGAACCATCACCCTTGGATTCCGTAGAAGTGGAACCGGCATCCAAATCAACTGGAGCATCTTTTTCTCGTAGTTTGCTTCTCCTGTAGAATATATCCCGAAGCATATCTGGCAGGTAGGGGAAGAGGGGGGCGATTATTGGTATTGTTGCGAAAATTTGCATAGCGGCTCACAAAGACTGGTTGCAAAATTTGGGCTTTGCGAGAACGAAATTGTCTTTACACCAACAGACTGGTCTAAATGCTCCAACCTCTATCTACACTATACTGTAGGCTATGCTAATATCAATTGTATTGGTAATAAAATGCTAGTTTGTTCTAAATGTTTTGTAATAAAAGAGTGTCATCAATCATGATCCCAGGAAAAAGTCTAGTTGAAGTATATCCTGAACGCTTGCTCTTTCTGCTGGGTCCCACAAGAAAATACTGTTCAAAACTTGAAGGAACTGCTTATTGTCAGCGGTTTCCATTCCTTCAAGTCCAAGAACTACACCCAAGTGCTTGCTACCAGGCTTGGAAGACCGGTTGGTGGTACTAGCCGAAGAAGCCACGGTAACTGTTTTAAATGTGGGGTTGTTGGACGATTGGGTCATGTAGTAGTTAAGCAATGATACGTTCAATCTTCCATTAATATCAAACAACTTGAACAAGAGTGTTTTTTTCAAGTTCTTGTCATTGGTGGTTGGCTGTTCGAAGTTTTTGGACAATTGCTTCTTGATTAAGCCCCGTTGTCTTAAGATCATTGCACTCTTTGGTGCGCCCACCATATCAACGATCATTCCAATTTGTTCGTACTCATTTTTGCCCGGAAGTAAGGGATTCCCGGTGAATAACTCGGCCAAGATACAGCCCAAAGACCAAATATCAATTTTTTCGTTGTATTTTGAGCCTAACATCACCTCCGGAGCACGATAGAATCTGGACTGAATATAAGTGTACGACACTTCGTTCTTGAAGCATGATGAGCCAAAATCAATGATCTTGATATGAACATCAGTCAGCTCTGGATCTGTTGGGAATTTGATCATAATGTTTTCCGGCTTTACATCACAATGCATAATATTTCTGGAATGAAGAAACTTCAATCCTTTCAATATTTGGCTCCCAAAAGACTTTATTATTGGTAAACCAAATCCGCTGAAATCAGTCTGCTCGAGCAATGTAAATAAATTTAAAGTAAGTAGTTCACTGACAATACAAATATGACTTCTGAAATTGAAATGATCAAAATACTTCAAAATATAAGGGGAAACTTCGGCTGAGAGCGCTGGAAACTCCGGAGTTGTCAGTATGGATGTATTGGGCTGGTTGGATAACTTAGTAGGAGGACCTGTCCCATTAAGGAACTTTAATAGCTTTATCTCATTTAAGGACTGTAGGGACCAATTCAAGTCGTTTTTGATGATTTTGATAGCAACCACCTTGTTTGACTTGTGATCTTTGGTCTCAACTACCTTGCCAAATGACCCATTGCCTAGGATTGATAGAATTTCATACCTGAAGTTGATGTGATCGTTCGGCACAATGTGATAATTTCCACTAGCGTCGTCAAAACCAAAATTGCTTTGATAATTCTTGATATCGATTTTTCTTGGTTGTGCCAAGTTTGGAACGAAATAAACTTCCTTTTTGCGGCTCAACTCCTCCTTTTCGTATGCATTCAATGACGTACTTGATATTTGGGTAACATCAAGGGGAGTGGCAAATTGGTTGTTGCTAGTAGACGAATCGAACTTTTCACTGAACAAAGATGGATCCTTCAGGTACATCTTGGTGTATAACTGGGCCAATGATTCGATTTTTGTAGCACTTGTGGAGCTCGTGTAGCTCGTGGAGCGAGTTTGTGGTTTTTGATATGCTGATGGGTACCCCTGAACGTTCCTGGGGGCAAGGGTGGCCTTCTCAGGTTTGGAAGGGCCAGGGTATAGTCTGTTGAACACGTCACCCTTTTTGACAGGCAAAGGCTGGGAAGCATTTCTGTATGCACTTTGTTTAGTTGGCGAGTCGTTGACTTCTCTGGCTGACGAGGCGTAGGACAAGTTGGTGATATCTGTTGGAGGACAATTACTAGAAACCAACCGTCTTGATCTGAGGGACTGGGACAACTGTCGGGAGTACTCGTTGCGTTTCTTGGTGGAGGACACGGGAATCACCTGGGGCATGTGGGGCTTGGGGGAGGTGTACTTCTTCAGTAATGACGACGAGGTTTCTTTCATGAACGAGAACTGGTAGTCCTTCTTCAGGGTGGAAATCTCGGAAAGAGGGTAGCTGAGCACCCTCTTTTCGTTTGGTTGCTTGACGGTGGAAAACGACTTGCTGGAAGAGATCACCCGCGAGGGCGTCATAGGCCCAACAGTCTTGCCAGAGCCAGCTCTGGTCTCTTGCAGGGATGGCACTTTGGGGTTGGTTCCATCGGGATAGAGATGTGGCGGATACACTTTCTTTTTGCGGGTGGGGGACTTGTTGATGGTGATCTTGGAGAACTTGTCCTCAAAGTAGGGAATGCTCTGCAGGGTGTCCATGCCTGCTGTGACGAGGAGAAGGTTATTTGGTGGAGTTGATATGAGGTCTCAGCTATTGACAAATTGGGCGGGGCACGCGGGTGTGATTTGGCTGGCAGATTTGGCGATGTATACCCACAAACCACCACCATGAGCGATCCCACCGACCCTGCGCAGTACGGCAACAGAGGCGTGTTGGTGCTAGCGCAGCTCTTTCACGTAAATGGCATCACTGGGCCAGAAAAGTTGAAGGCGTCGCCTGACAAGTTGGTGGCAGATATCATCCGTGACTGGACTGGGCATGTCAGCTTCCGGCTCGAGGAGCACGATGTCGGCTTGGCCACGCGGGACGAGCTCCAAAAGTTGTACGAGGGCTTATTAGTACGCTACAAGGTGGAGACTACGGTGGACCTAGCCAATAGCGCGTACTACCAGCGCATCGACGAGCTCGAGGCTGATATGGTGGGCCACCGGGCCGAGTTCCGCAAGGTGTTGGATGGAGCCTAGGGAGGGTGCAAGAGATCGACAGGAAATGATTTTGGGTACTAAAAGATACACCTTGGTATTGATCGATGAAGCTGGATGGCATCAGTTTGATATGAAAGATACCACGCAGATTCCACCCCAAGCGTCAAGAAATCCATGCGAACTTTCAACGTCCAGAAAGGTCTAGAGTGCAAGAGTGCACGAGAAATTACAACCGATAATCTTAAACAGGAGTGGAACAGAAGCTCTTGGCCAAACCGAATTAATCCCAGATATCCCTGGCTGAGGCGCTACCGATCCAAGCATACTCGCGCCACGGTGGATTCCAGGAGCAAGCCTCCCGAGCGACTTCCTCCCGAGCGAAATCCTCGCTAGCACCTTGCTGATCCCCACTAGCTCCACCAGGTTTGCTCCCACTAGCTCCCCTAGCCTCCCCTGCTAACTCCACTAACGCCCCGCTAGCTGCCCTAGCTCCCCCGCCCAGGGTCCTCTGGGTCCCGCCTATATAGTCTCATCCTCGGCAATTTTCACGTGCATCCGTCACGTTTCATTTGTGGGGGTGATAGCCACCTGCTTTAGTACACACTACATGGACACAGTAATTCGGAGTTTCTCATCACTTGCTAATCCTCACGTTTCGTCTCATTAATACCGGCCAGCCAGAGCTATACCCTGAAGCACCATGTCCAAGCCCTCAGGTCCGAGTACGCTTGCCTTGTCGCTCCTCAGAGTGTACAAGTCGAACCGGTCGCTCTTCCTTAACGCCTCGTATATCATCCTTTTGACGGCAGCGTTCAGCAAGGCCACCCACACAGAAAGTCCCAGTGGGTCCAAGAAAGGCAGCAAGGATGCCAAAGACCCCAAAGACGCCAAAGACATCGACACCTCCAAGGCCAAGACTCGCATGTCGCGCGAGTCGTTCATCAGCTTGATGAAGGTGACTCTTCCTCTGGTGGCCAACTCCGCCTCGTGGTACTTGGCGTCCCACTTGGTGTTGTTGGTGATCCGTGCCTACATCACCATCAAGGTGGCCAGCTTGGACGGTAAGTTGGTCGGAGCGTTGGTTTCTAAGCGGTTGAGACGGTTCTCCAGATTGTTGTTGTACTGGATGCTTATCGGGTTCCCAGCAGCCTTGGTCAACGGGCTCTTGGCCTGGACCAGACACAGGTTGAGCAGATCTATCAGAAAGAACCTCAACGACGGCATCATGGAGGACTATCTCCCCGATAACCTTGATGCCAACTACTACTCCCTCATCCACTTGTCAGGAAACAAGATCAAAGACCCCAACCAAAGAATCACCACCGATATCTCTAGATTGGCCAACGCCTTGAGTAACTTGCCTGGCCAGTTGTTGAAGCCCACCTTGGATTTGCTTTTATGCGCCCAGGAGTTGAGCAAGAGTGGTGTTGGTAACGGTGAAGGAACCTTGGCCCTTGGGTTATTGGCTCACTTCTCCACCATGATCCTCAGATTATTCTCCCCACCTTTCGCCAAGTTGGCCTCCGAAAAGGCCAACTTAGAAGGCCAGTTAAGATCCTCTCATTCTAAAATCGTCTCCAACAATGAAGAAATTGCCTTGTTGAGAGGTCACAATAAGGAGTTGGACTATATTGACTATTGCTACTATAACTTGGAACGGTTCCTCAAGAACGAGTTCTGGAAGAAGGCCGTCCACGAAATTGCCCAAACCTTCATCGTCAAGTACTTGTGGGGTGCTGCCGGTTTGGTCTTGTGTTCCGCTCCTGTTTTTATCCTGAAATACATGGGTGAAGAACCAAACCCTGATCATGCTGGAGATTTCATCACTAATAGAAGATTATTGATGAGTGCCTCTGACTCTTTGGATAGATTGATTTATTCCAGAAGATACATCTTGCAAGTGGTCGGACATGCCGCCAGAGTTTCCGATTTCAAAGATATTTTGGATGGTTTGAAGAACAGATCTACTACCAGTAAGAACGTTAAAATCAACAACGATGAGATTAACTTCAAGCATGTCAGACTTACTACTCCAGCGGATGTCACCTTGATTGAAGACTTGAATTTCTCTATTTCCAGTGGCGACCACTTGCTTATTGCCGGACCAAATGGTTCTGGTAAATCCTCATTATTCAGAATCTTGGGTGGTCTTTGGCCATGTAAGTATGGAGAAATCAGCATTCCAAACTCGAAGAATGTTTTTTACTTGCCACAAAGAGCTTATTTGTGCCAGGGTTCATTGAAAGAACAAATCATCTACCCTCACAGTATTAAACAATACGAGGCTCAAGACAAGAAAGACAACGACTTGAAAGAAATTTTGAAGATCTTAAAGCTTGAAGATTATTCCGATAGTCTTGAGTTGGTCAAGAACTGGGATGAAGAATTGTCTACAGGTGCTCAACAAAGATTAGCAATGGCTAGATTATTCTACCATCAACCTAAATTTGCAGTCTTGGACGAATGCACCTCTGCTGTTTCTCCAGATATGGAACAGTTCATGTATGAACATGCTCAAAGCTTGGGTATTACAGTGTTATCTGTTGCCCATAGATCTGCTTTATGGCATTTCCACAAATATTTATTGAAGTTCGACGGTAAGGGTGGATACTTCTTTGGTAAGTTAGATGCTGACAGAAGACTCAAGTTCGAACAAGAAAGATTGTCTTTGGAGAAGAACTTGAGGGACTTGCCAAACTTGAAGGAAAGATTATCTGAGTTACAGAAGGTTTCCAACGCTCAACATAAGAAACATACCAAGTCGTGATATTTATAATACAAACTATAAAGTAATCTATGTCTATAATACTGTATGTACAAAGCGTTTCTCGATATGAACCTAATCGTAATGCGGATCGGACTGAAACAGCCCCATTAGCTTGCATAAACAGCATCATGGATGCCCATGATTTGATCCTGGCCAAGCAGATATTCTTTCTGGTCCGGGTGGGGTTGACCCTCTACTAATCGTAGAATCATCAGCGAGCTCAACTATGTTTTTATCGTTGGAAGACTCAATGAGACTGTCTATTTGTTTTAGCAACTCGACTTTTTGAGGTCCATCTTGCAACTCTTCTGAGTCTTTGCGTACCTTTATGAGTTTCTCTTCCACTATTTCATCAAGACTTCTAATAAGCCGGTCACCGAAATTCGTATCAATAGGTAAGTTGTTGTATATCTTTTTTTCTAACATTTTGATAATCTTGAGGTTTCCGATGATTTTTAGATTATAGGTGTATGGGTCTAATTCAATGGCTTTGTTGTTTGATTTCATGGGTGGATTGAGTAAAAGCAAAGAAGCGTAATAAAGCATGATGTGAATATGAACCGGAACGTACTTTAAGTTGTCCAATATATCATGATCATTAATCACCAAATTAAGGACAGTTTGAGCGGCATTAATTGCTATGTTTGCATTAACGGTCGTTTCGTCTTCCGATAATAATCCTTTGTTAGAAATAAACTCATCCTCATTCGTAGTATCGTCATCGCTATCACTGTCCTCAGAATCATCACTTTCAAGAGCGGACTTCCTAGAAGGACTGGTCGAGGGTCTCTCCGAAGAGGATGTTGCTGTGTGTGTCATTGAGTCCCACTTCGGTAACATTTTGTTGGGATTCACTTGAAGCTGTCTAACAGCGGAGGAATTGATATGCATTTTGGCAAAATTATAGTAAATCAAGGTAGATTTTGAAGACCACACTGCACCATTATTACTAGGTGCTAATAATACAGTCCAAGACACCATCCATTTATCCAATTCCAAATTACTCTTGGATGGAATACCAAAAGAGGAGGGCACCAATAAATCCCAAGCATTTCCTTTGAAAGCTTCGTTCAAAGCTTGGTTATATTCGACTTGAGATACTAACCTCATGTCCGCATTAAGATCCCTTTTCTTGAGAATATGTTCTTTTGTGGTGGAGTTATCCTTCTCGTCCTGTTTTATCAAGTTTGATTCTGGTTTGGAACCCTTCAACTCCAATTGCTTCGTAGGTAATAAAATCTCTTTACTATGGACCAAAGAATACTCCTGAGAATTCACTAAGGGTTGTCTGTTCAAAGTCAAACTTTGTTGCCCGTCCAAAACATATAACAAGTACCAAAGCTTCAATTTATCCTTATTTTCGGTATAAGGGTTATTTAACCCGTACTCCTTGGCTAATTGTAAAGCCAACCCAGTAAACATTTGGGAGTCGGACAACCAAAAACTGCACAAAATCAAGGCGACTATTGTATTGAATCCCTCTTCTTCATTTTTTGGTTTTCCTCTGTATAACAAAGAGCCACAGAGATCCTGTAAGTAAGCCTTAAGCCCTTCCGACTTTCCTGAAAGCTTTGGATGGTGAATGGAGGCTATAGTAGAAATGGCACAAACCAACACAGGACTGGTGGCCCAGATGGAGTCCACTGAAAAACGAGAGATTTCAAATCCAAAAAGCTGTTGGGAAATATTGGCATCAAAGAAATGGAAAAGTTCCTTGGCCTCATCCTTGGACAAGAAGGTATCTCTGAAATCCTTACCAATGAATGCGTCTCCTAACGTGGTGGCAGATTTTAGCCGTTTTCTTGGTAGTTCTGGAGATGTACTGGAACTGGACGATGCTGAAGAGATCAATGGTGGCTCCAAGGCTCTCTTGAGATGGGACGCCTTATTCGGAATCGACGGTTGTAAAGGACTTTGATACATTGGCACAGGGTTGTAGGGATTCCTGTGGGCCATCAAGTGCTGATCCTCGTGCTGGTAATGGGCACCATGCTGGATCAAACCTGGGGGTCTGTGGTGTTGTAGCTGTGGACTCTGCATTGTGTACATGTGTGGGGAATACCTTTGTTGCTCGAGGAGCATTTGTTGGTTCGATTTCAAGATATCGACTAGATCGTTGAGCTTATCGTCAAAAGAGTTGATCCTGTTTTCCATATGAGACTTCCACTGCCCCTCTGGGTCTGGATGATGATTGGAGAGGACCATGTTAGATATAGGAGGCTGTGTCGGCACAGCCAGTGCCATGTTTGGGGCAGGAGGAATGCTAGGAGGAGCAGGAATCCCTGGCATGTTTGGAGTGATGGAAATGTTGTTTGGTCCCGCAGGAATGACGTATGGTGGCCTCGATGGTACGTGTGGAGTAGGTTGGATGGGGTTTATATGAGGAAACGAGATTTCTGGCTCGGGATTGGCCTGTTGAGGTGCCAACCCTCCTTGAGTGAACAGCGGAAGCTTCAAAGACGGAAGCTTGGGCACAAACTGGCAGTTCACCGCCTGTCCCGTCTTCATACATCTCTCACATGGTAGCGATGCTGTGTAGATACATTTGACTTTTGACTTCTTACAGTTCGAGCATGGCTTGGTTCTCTTTTCTTTGGGCATTTTGGCGGAGTCCGCGGCTATTTCTGGTGGAAGCGTCGGTTGCAGGCGATGCCTTCAGGATCACACTGATAACCGGACGGACGAAAGGTTAGGAGGTGCAGTGATGCAGAGATCAATAGGGCGGTCTTCTCACCAAGATTTGGGTAACGTGCAATTTCACAAGCTCGCATTGCCAATTTTGCGGTTTAGCCCCGGACTATAAAGGCTGGCCGGGACCCCAGAAACCAGGGCATTTCGTTGCGCATTCCTTATGTCTACGAAAGCCAGAATCAAGACGTTCTTCGGTCCCACCCGCCAGTACGCGGTGGCCGGTGCATCCAACAACCCCAGCAAGTTCGGGTTCAAGGTGTTGCTGTGGTACGTGAGCCACGGCTTGTCCTCCATTCCTATCAACCCCCGAGAAAAGGAGATTTTGGGGCAGCCAGTGGTAGGATCCGTTCGCCTGGTGTTGAATGCCGTCAACGAGCACCAAGATGTGGAAAGCTACAAGTTATCCAAGGTGGATGGCGTGAGTATCTCGTTCTTGACACCCCCCAACATTACCGTGGCTACCTTGAAGGAAATAGCCACGGTTTCTGGGTACAAAGATATCGTCAAGGGCTTGTGGTTGCAGCCAGGAAGCTACGACGAGGCAGTGTTGGATTTGGTGGACCAAATCGGCTTGGAAGGGGTGGTGATTCATCAGGACGAGTGTATTTTGGTGAGAGGCGAAGAAGGTATGTATAGTGCAAATTTGTAATGTATGGACAAGTATAAATGGCTGTAGCCGCGGTCTGGATGTGCTCTATAACTCTCTTGTGCAACCGTGTTTCATCTGTACCAGACCAGTACTGCCATTCTGCAGGCTCAATCGAGCATCTTCTTGATGTACCCGCCCCAGCTGTCGTTTCCCTCGGTGGCGTAGTTCAACTTGGACAAGTTACGCTCCACGTCGATGGTGTAAGGAAAGGGCAGACTCTCAAGGGACGTTATGGGCGGTATGTGGTCCTTGTGCGAGTCCACAATGGTGAATATCTTGTGGAGGTTCTCCTCAAAGCTTTGGATAGACACCTCGATGTTTCTATTCTTATCTTGTGGGTTCAAGCATGGACCTCCATCGCCTCCATGGTCCGAGGTGGCCATGGGGAGGCACTCCACCGACACGATCCAGGACTCCCAGAGCTTCAAGTCGTCTGAGGTTTCAGACTTTCCGAACCACCCCGTTCGCTTGCTCTTGCCTGCCTTTTTGTCTAGAAACTGCACGATTACATGGCCATGGCTCACCCCTTGGTTGGAGGTGTCAAACTGGAGCTTGATGAGCTGGTTGACTTTCTCGTCGATCAAGGTGTCCAATTCGGGCAAGTTTTCTGCCATGCTGTACGTCACGCTGAGAAACTCGTTTGTGGTGGGTGTTATTGGCCCAAAGAGCCGGTTAAAGAAGATGGTCCATATTACGCCTGAATGTTAGTTGTTGCGCTGGTTGGGGGATGAGCCACACCAGTGGGGCTCGAAGCCGCTGCATCACGTACCCTTTAATGATTCTCTCACCACCGACCTCTCTGCGGTGAGGTATAGTGTGTACTCCATGGTATGGCAATTGTGTAGACTGACTGGAACTAGGTGCTGGTGTAATCTAATGTGGATAAGACTGATGCGAGCGTCACGTGGACGGTGTAGGTGATAACGGTGCGCCAGATCTGGTGTGGGTCTGGGCGCCAGACTGATCTGGTCGGACCAACGGGGAGCAGAATGTAACACAGTAAGCCTGGACTAAGCGTTCGCCTGGACATTAGACCATTCGCCTGTGTGTGTCGGATCCGGCAGCAGCAATCTCAAGTCGTAGTCTGCTCGTTTGTGCACCTTATCTGGGGTAGTCATCCCTGGTGCCTAGAACATGGGACCTGATTGCTGTGATGTGGGTTTCTGGATGCGATTGTTTGTGTATGGTATCCTTTTCTCGCTGGGAAAATCTGCTACAACAACCCTGGTAAGTGTAGGTAATTGTAGGAGCCTATGGCAGCAAGAGACATGTTAACACTTGGATGTGCGAAATCAGACTCCAAGAAACTCAGCTGTTACAGTCCTCAGTGCGATGAGACGTTCCCGTCTTCTCTCTTCTCTTGCTGGTCGCTGGCGCTTTCAATGAGCTTCTCCAATTCACGCAAGGCTCTAGGAAAGACTTCGTCCAACTTGTCCATCTCCAGAGCACTGAACTTGCCGAGGACATGTTTGAGCACCTGCGACTTGTCTAGCGGACGCCCAATGCCAATAGCCACCTTGGTATACGTGTTGGGGAGATGCGAGTTGATGGACTTCAACCCATTGTGTCCACGAGCACTGGTGCCGGGTTTTCTTATCTGGAGCTTTCCCAAGTCGATCTGGAGCTCATCGTGAATAATCACCAAAGACGTACCATGCTTTCTATAATGCTTGGAGATAGGGCGGCCCTGGAGGTTCATGAATGACTTTGACGACTTGAAGAGCACCACTTTCGGGTACTTGGACGAGATGTAGTACTCTCCGTTGGAAGTAAGATGACTGGCCCACCTGGCGGTTAGGTAGTCGAAGAACATATGACCCACGTTGTGGCGGGTGGATTGGTACTCGGGTTCGGGATTTCCAATAGACGCAATGAAGAGCTCCCGCCGAGCCCCCAAGGTATTTGCCCGGATGGGAACGAAGTAGGAGTTGAAGACGTTTCGAAGTAACATGCGGTGATGAGAATTCTCGAATTCTATCGAGAATTTCAGCGAGTGAGAACAGCTACGGTGAGCACTCCAAGAATCAAATGGAACGGTAACACCCAACGAGAACTTGTGTTTGGGTACTTTTCCGGTCTTGTGTCATTGGAAGATAATGTGTGTTCTTTGGGCTTGCCAGGATGGCATTTCTTAGGCTGGCGAGTTGAATTGATTGATAGCTTTGAGTATTCCAAATATTTGGAAAATATAATGCAATGCATTCGACATGTAGCCACCAAAATCCTCTGGCCGGGACGTACAGTATCTCCGTTACTATGAAACAAATACTTGAATCAAACTACATTGAAGTCAGACGACTGTTCTACGATTCAAAACCCAACACATTCCCCCATTGCCTTGTCAGGGTCCTCATTGTCGATATTCAAGAGCATTTATCTATTTCTTAGTGTACTATAGTGATATTCTTTTGCATGGTCTAGTTTAGGTGTGATTGCCTTAGCCATGTGGATACCTGATATGGCTGCGAAATTCATTTGCAGGCACAAATGAAACTCAACCTGCCTTGAAAATTCCATTAGTTCGAGATGGGTCGTGAACGAGAGAGAAGTAAATCAGCATTACAAGCAAATTGTGGTCAACTTTCCTTGAGTGTTTAACTATTCCTATTTTGTTCGATTTCACGAGACTATGATACATCCTATTATCTTCTTCGATACCATTTGGATGGTGGGATATCAACCCATTATTCAAAGCTCAAATGGGCGCTATTCTCTAAATTGAAAGAACAGAGTTGTTGCCTTTCTCCGTTTGAACTCGATTAATAATTTATTGACTAGCTGTGGCTTTCCTCTCAGAGGATTTTTCTACCTCATTAATATAGGTGCTTTGAAATGATTACACCCAAAAGTTTTACTACTTGTTTCTTCTTGGTCAAGTATGATCTAAATTACCTCCGTTCTACTCTTATTTCAGTCTAGTTTGGAATATATATTTGTTATATGCGATAAAAATCATGGTCCTTACACCTATGCAAATTCGTTCAACTCATTAATAAATCTCGATTGATAGTTCTTGACACAGCCACCACTGCAAAACTGCCGTTTGAAAGGTACGTTTTTGTTCTTCAAGAAATTCCACCACTCAATCACTTCCGCGAATGGTTCCACCACATAGATGTCACACTCGCAACATGTTTCGTCATACTTACCTTTGGTAATCGCCTGGATGATCAAATTGTGGTATAACTTGGGGGTGTTCTTTTTCCAAGTCTTGGTCTCTTGATACGACACGTCATACTTTGCCACTTGGTTCAAACAGAAGCTTTTCAAAGATGGAACTAAAGTGCTTTGTTTCGCTTCTGGAGCAAGATATTTCATTTGCGACACATAAACTTTCTGTTTCTCTTGATTAAATGTTGAAGTTGATACTGCTATGGCGTCATCGGGTATTGGTAAATATGGGTTTGGACCGGCTCGAAAGGTTTGCAATTTGGGTAAATTCAAGATTTGGTAGGGTAAGAACTCTAATCTATTAGAAGCCAACGATAAATCCACCAAGTTGACAAGTCTACCGATTGAAGGTGGGATTTTCACAAGTTTATTCAGCCTCAATCCTAACACATTTAATTTGGTAAATTTGAATAGTGAAGGAGGCAACTCTCGTAATTTGTTTCCAGTTAAGTACAACTGGTATGAAACTGGTTCATCATAGTCGAAGATGACCAAGTTGTTCAAATCCTTGATTTCATCGGGAACATCATACAAATCCATGTTTTCCAAATTAATCGTGGTTCTTATTTCTTCGAAAGCCTCAATAATATAGTCCCTGGCCTTATTGAACGAAGAAATTTTGAGCTCCTCAAACCCTCGGTCCACATCAGACGAAGGAAGTCCATTAGCACTGGGGTTTTTGAATCTATTAAAGTGATCGATTCCAAAGTCAGCATCAGAACTAAAATGTTTTGATATACCTTTTTGCGGAGAATAAGTTTGAGAAAGGCTGGGCTGGCGATTTTCTGGCTTAAGAAAATCCACCTCACTGGGAAAATCGGAAAAATCTTCCCCTTGATTGAGATCTGGATGGGGATGGTTCAAAGGTTTGGGAGAGTCTGGAAGGCCATAAGCTTGACTAGGATCCGTGGTAAAATCAAATTCTGACATCAAACTTTCTTCCAATGGAGGACTGCTTGGGGGAAGCATGTTTCCATACTTTCCGTCATTAGTGTTGGAAAAGTTTTTCTCGTCATCATCCATTTGGTCTTCGTCAATGATGGTTGGATCGCTACCAAAATCCATATCTCTTCTTTTGACATCGTCTTTCTCATTGAAACTCTCGCCCATCTTACGCTTAAGTGTGGGTGTGAAATTCAACACTGGTCGTTTTCTGACTTGGGAGGTTCTGGTATGATACTGGCTGCTGGCATTTTGATCAATCGTTTTACGGTCTCGGGGGGAAGTATTCAAGGGCAAATTGTCTTCATAAGACAACCCCGAAAATGCAAAGGGAAGTAGTGGGTTCTGCTTCTCCATTGTGGGGGACCTTTCCTCCTCTGCAAACTCTCCTCAACTCCAATGGATAGATACTGGACGTAATGCATTTGTCAACACTTACGCGTCTCGCAAAAGGTCACGTGCTGAATAAATTACGAGATAACTGATACGCGAGAAGCAGCCAAAAAAACAAGCATCATCTAATAAGCAAAAAGACAAGAGCAGGTCGTACCCGGATTCGAACCGGGGTTGTTCGGATCAAAACCGAAAGTGATAACCACTACACTATACAACCGGAACTTCGAGCTAGAGAAGCTGCTTAAAATACATGTACTATAACTATTTTGCTTATGTAATCAGAATTCGATCATGAGATTTATTGGTGATACCGGCCCATCTCTAGTTAGAGAAGTAGGAGATATGAGACGCGCTTGAGCTTAGAATGTTATCTCCATCATATTAGAGAAAATATCAACCTATAATTCCCACTTGCAAAGTAAAATAGAGGAAGCTATTCAAATTGCCAGGGCCGTTTTCGAGTCGATAGCAAAACGTGGTGCCTCTCAACTACTAATTCTTTGCCCATGATAGCTTGGCAATCACTTGCACCACCACATGGCATTCCAATCTTGGCTTGAGTTACGAACATTCATAGATGGGAAATTTTTGTAGCATTATAAAGCTGTGCCGTGCCAGTCGGAGTGGGAGATTCATAATCCCTGTATGCCGAGAACTTCACCCATTGGAGCCTTCGTGTAGATTTGAGTGGTTAGCCGTCTGGATCAAAGGAGCAAAATATCTACACTCCACAGCAAGCGTTTGGCACACATACCCCAACTCTCGAATAATATCTCATGTTGCAGCTCGAGTCCTCGCATGTTCGAGAGTTCATAATCCGTGACGAGGTGTCAGGCTAAGAGAACTCACAACCAGTGTTTCACGGAAAGTTTTTGTCGATCTTGGACCATCCAAGGGCCCATACTCTCGGACATGTGAATTGCGCATACAGCCTAGCAGGTTGCTAGCAGGTATCCGAGTCGCTAGCCGACCGGCTAACCACCTCAGGACATAGCCCTAGACGTTATGCGAATGTGTTGGGTTGTAGGGGAATGCTTCGGTATTGTGGTGATAGATTGGATTTTAAGGTTTGTGGTTGCAGTTGCGTGAGGAATCATTTCGTCATCGCCCTATCTGGGGCCATTTGGATTGATTTCGGGGGTATGTGTCCAAGGAGAGGCTCACAGAAGCATATCGGTTCCCAAAAGGGTTCTGGAAACCACTGGTTGGGAAACGGCCAGTACTCGTAACCTAACAGGGGCGCTCATATGCACAAGTGTTTATCGTCGCGTGGGGGACCGTTGGCAGAAATTGACACCAGTGACGGGGGTTGGATTGATTGGGAAGGACATCGAAGTCAAGCAAGCCTTGCACCTGGTAGCTCGAGCAAGCAGACCATATTGGATGGCGTGCTCCAGAACCAAGAAGCTCCCCCGGCAACAAGGCGCACCGGACCATCCACGGTGCTCCGTCACAAACCCGGCTGCAGCCATATGCTGGGTGTGCCAGTCATGCGTGGGGGGCAATCATGACGGTAACACCAGACACGTCTCGCGTCAGGGGTTGGAAGACAAGCGGCCACGCTCGGGCCTATCTTCTATTGTGTGCCAGCACTGATCGTTGGCATTGTTGAGATCGATGAAAAGTTGACGACAAGGCGAAGGGCCGCCCCTAGTGTGAAAAACATAAACAACCCCGGCACTTACGTAACCATGGGACATGGTTGCAGCCTGGCATACGTAATGGCACATCGGACCATGCATGTGCTACATTGTTGGCTGTTTGTGGCGCGAAAATAGCGGTGCCCCTTGCATTGTTTGTATCAACAACTTGGCGCACCTACTGTGTGCCTGAATTTTGAAGCGGTTGGTAGCACCGCCCTTGCATGTACTCCCATCACCGGACAGATTGTGGACTGGGATTGTCCAACATATATAAAGACAGAGTCCCCGTCATTTTCCCTATCACTCGCAAGAGGCTCATCACAAATGTCTGGAATTTTATTAGACACTGCTGTCACTCCCAGTGGCACCTCCCTCGTTTCCCCTTCCTACACCCAACTCCACCTTGTCACCTCGTCGCCCTCCTCGTTGGATGTTGGCAATGAAGGCTTGCTCATCCAGAGCGACGGCGCCAGCACTCAGGTCGGTCTGTTCAGCGAGGCCTCCGACTTGCACACCTTGACGTTGCTCTCGTCCACTGTCAATGGCAGGCACGCCGCCAAATCGCAGGCGTCGGCCACTTCCTCGTCCCCAGCAAACTCCATACGGTCGACCAACGACGCCAGCGGATTCTCCAAGTTGACCATGGTGGTAGGCTCCGTGTTTGTTTGCACCTTCTTGGCTGCCTTGTAAGGACGCCGTTTACGATTAATGATGATATTACGAAAAGAACTCGCCCTGCGCGCTAATGACACCTGCTCCGTTTGAGAAGCAGATGCTGATATGGCTCCTGCGACCCGTCGGGAATGCCTGGTCCTACACTCAATCAGTTAACGCGCCGTGTTCGGCGGAAAACTTGATCCTGCGTGAATAGCGGCCCCAGCACATGCTCCCATCCGTGGACCCAAGATTCACTTATTTAATAACACCTCGACCTCAGAATAATAATCCATGTGTATCATGTACGGTTGTAGCCCCCACCGCGGTTGCGCACAAAGCGCACCGTGAATTGTGCACCTTGGGTGCGCCAACCAAATTCCCGACTCCTTGTCACCGTTCCCCGTTTGCAAACAATACCTGCAGCCAGCACCATTGTTGTGGTTGCGAAACAATAGACCACTGGGTATGCACCCCCCGGTGCCCGAGCTATTGTGCACGTGTGTGGCCTGGGAATGGTGTGCACCTATTTGCACTAAACGGTCGCTACCTCCTTATCGGGTCTGGCGTCCTGTCACAAATCCGAAAAACCTCACCATGCCAAAGCTGCAGAAGCTGTGCAGCTCACTGCGGATCGATGACCGGGACCACATATTGTTGAGATATTATCTGAGTATTATCTGAAGCGTAGTCGCGGTTTGGCGGCCAGATAATACTTTGGTGGGATCTGACTCCAGCATCTACAAATATTGTCCTTACGGCTAGCATTTTGAACTTAACAATGCGTGTATTTTATAGGTCATCGTAATTACCCCATTCGTATCGAAACTGGGAACAGTCTAAATTACTGATGGCGTCCAGGTATTTTCTTACAGCTCACATATTCCCGTTGCCCCTACAATTGGGGTACTTGGACAGCTGGGCTATCTATTGCAATTATCCCATTCGTATCCACAGTCTAATTTTATCCAGGCGCAACTACGCCGCATCGTGGTCCACTGGCCTGAATTCTTGCCAGTACTCGAACGCGGCCTTGTAGAAACGGACCCCCATTCCGATATCTTTGTAGCCAACGATGCTGCGGGCATTGTGCATGGCCAAGATAGGCAAGCCCACGTCAATGATCAATGCAGCACCGTTGATACCTCTACGGCTGGAGCTCATGATGGGCCCAATGGTTCCGCCCAGTCTGCCGTCATTTCTGATGTGGAATGTCTGGAGCTTAATTCCCGGCAATTTACCCACGATATTTTCAAGGAAAACCACAGACTCGGCGTCAGTCAACACATGCTGGCTAACGTCGATCTTGACGGTGGGACCGGTGTTGGGCAATGCCACATGGCCCTCGAGATATGCATCCTTGTAGTTGGGGTTCAACGCGTGGGTCACATCCGAAGACAACACGATGGTATGGGTCATGAGCTGAGCCAAGTATTCCTTGGACTTCGCTGGATATCTGCTGGCCACCACCAGGGCCAAGGTATCCCTCAAAAAGCCGCCTCCTGCGCCTGTACGGGTGTTGCTCCCTATCTCTTCGTTGTTGGTAAAATAGACCCCCACAAGTCCGTCGTAGTCCTCGATATTTTTATCGGTGTAGAACCTCTTGCTGAACTCAAGCAAAGCATACATGGCCCCAAACGAGCACAATCTGTCGTCGAGGTTGGAGGCATACACAAATTCGTGCGATAAGCCTCCCCTAGCTCCCTTCTGCACATTGACCAACTCCAACTCGAGATCGAGTATCTGTGAAACCGGAGTATTGGAAAGAGATGATACCAATCTGATCAAAGACAACGGATGCTGGGAGTACAAAGGTGAGGCCTGCTCCTCTTGTGTGGGCTTGAGATCGTTACTACCAAATCCAATGATAGGGACTGCTTGGGTCTGAGGGTTTGGAGTGAGGCTAATCCCGAAGTGCTCTGCGATCGATGGAATAATACCAATAGGCTTGGATCCCGTCGAGATCAATTTCCGCTGTACTTTTCCGTCGGGGCCCTTTACCAAAACGGCTCCCGCAAGTCCCAACTCTCTGTCAAGAATACTCTGGGGAAGCCCACCAGAGTAGGGGGCCACCCCTAATAATTCATACCCGTCCTTGGATGCTCTCAACAGGCCCCGGGGGTTCACTTTAAGAGTAACAGAATCAACATGGGTGCCCACGACGATACTTCCCTTCTCGGGGGCCCATTTGCCTCCCACAATGAACGCTACAACAGTCAAGTCATCCTTGATGGTGTAGTACAATCCAGGCTTGGAAAAGTCGTGGTGCTCCTTGTCTTTGTATCCCTTGAAGCCGTTGTTGTCCAAGACAGACCGGAAATGATCGACAAAGTGGTACGTTGTGGGTGAATTGTCCATGCAGTCAATATATTGGTCTGCATAGCCCTCGTAGTACCGCAGGAAGTCGTCCTGGGACTGGTTGGTGCCCTTTGTGCTTGTGCTAGTTCCCTGTGCTTGTGGCGATTGGGACACCGACATTTTGGGAATCTTGTACATGTACGAGCCATCAATGGGATTGAGGGTGGTGGCTCGACTCAAGTTCTCTTCCGATTCGTCTTCGGTTTCAGCGCCACTATCCAATTCGTCTTGTGGAACCCCCTTGGTTCCATCAAACTCATCCTCCGTCGATAACTCGTCCTCTTCAACCGGAACACCGTCAACTTCACACCACTCTTCATCGGTTGAGAGAATTCCTTCGCGGTCCAATACCTCAAGAGCTTCACGGATAAGCTTCTTATCCACAAATATCATGCTATTTCGTGTAGATAAGGATTCTCAACTCTGTTGAAATGGTTCTAATATGCGGATGTATACACAATGCTTGTACTTATGATACTGATACTCTTCCAAGATGACTTGCTGTGCCTCTCGTGCCTTTTCGACTCTTCAATGCTTGATATGGATCGTGTTCCGTTGCTTGTGGAAATAGTGGTATCACGTTTATTGTACGGCTCGCACTGCGTTATCGCCAGCCATTTTCTATCCACCCCAGCCACACAATTTTTTACACGCCTACGGTCCCTGTAGGAGATCTGATGGCTGTGAGCACTCACAAGAGCTGCCGTAGACTCCAGGCCCGCTAATGGTGGTGCTAGAAGACTGGAAACAGTTCTGCTAAATGTCACGTGAGATTTATCGCGTGACACATCTCACGTGGTGACGCGTTCAAGTATCGAAAACTTGCAATTGGTGTCTATCCCACACAGCATCATGAATGCTTCCACTATCACAGTCCACTGGCACAACGACAGTCAGCCAATATACGCTGTGGATTTCCAGCCAAGTCCGGATTCAGTGTCTCCCCGTTTGGTCACAGGTGGCGGAGACAATAATATCCGTGTGTGGAAGGTGCACTCTGATCAGAACGCGGAGGGTCCTCCATCAACATCCATAGAATATCTCTCCACAATGAGGAAGCATACACAAGCAGTCAACGTGGTGCGGTTTGACTCATCTGGTCAGTTCTTGGCAAGTGCAGGAGATGACGGTACTCTTATCATATGGAGACTAGCGAGAGGAATCATCAAGGACTTCGAGAGTGAAGAAGATGACGACGATATAAAAGAAAGCTGGGAGGTCGTGCTCCAGTTGCGTTCGTCAACTAGTGAGATCAATGATATAGGCTGGTCTCCCAATTCCAGGTACATTGTCACCGGCTCCATGGATAACACTATAAGAATCTACCAACTAGAGCTAGATAGCCAGACTCAGAAGCTCACCGGAAAACTCGTGGAATCGTTGAAGAATCACACCCATTATGTCCAAGGTGTATATTGGGATCCTCTCAATCAGTTCATTGCCACCCAATCGGCGGACCGATCAGTGATCATTTACAGCATCAAAGAAGAGAACAGTGAACTAAAGTTGAAACTTCATCACCGATTTATCAAACATGAAAATCAATTTATGTATCAGTCCGAAACATTGCAATCTTTCTTTAGGAGATTAGCCTTTTCTCCTGATGGTACCTTTTTGATAACCCCAGCTGGAATGTGGAATCAGACAAGAAACACATCGAGTCCTGGCACTCCCAACAAACAGCCAATGCATAAAAATGAAGAGGAGCCAGAAGAGCAAAAATCAGAGGGAACAATTGTGAACGCTTCTTTCGTTTACGCAAGATCGAGTCTTTCCACTACACCAATACTCAAGATAGCAGGGCTCAATAAGCCGGCTGTAGCAATAGCATTCAATCCAAAGAAATACATTCTCAATTCATCTGAGCAAGCAATCACTACGCTTCCTTACAAGATGATCTTTGCAATTGCAACGCAAGATTCCGTACTCGTGTATGGTACAGATAACTTTAAGCCCTTGGGGTTTGTGGGAAATTTGCACTACTCATCTATTACCGATTTGAAATGGGATTTGGATGGTCGCAGAATTATCATTAGTTCTACCGATGGATTTTGCTCAGTAATTCTATTCGATGAGGGAGTATTTGGTACAGAATACGAAGGCAGCTTGCACAATCCACAACCAATTGACACCGACACTCCCTCAATTGCCGAAGATAAGACTCCAGAAATAGGTTTGTCTTTCGATAAGATGCATGTTCACGATGAAACAAAGGAAGCAGAAAATATAGAGCCTAGTCAAGACTCCAAAACGCAACCCAAAGGAGCAACAATAGACCAATTCTACAAGCCCAAAGAGAAAAAAAGAATTACCCCAACTTTACTTAGTCAGTGAGACTTACAATTAATAGACTTTCTTCTTTAATGTGATGTATTATTATATGCTTAATGCAAAAGACCCTTTTGTTTTGTATAAACGTTCTAGTGAAAGTCACTAACCCAAGCGGGTGTCATAAATATTCGTTGCATCTCATTTGCCGCATTCCTGACATGCTTACAAGTCCAATTCATTCTTCAATTGAGACTCCAATCTCTTTCTTGCTGCGATAATCATTTCTTGCTTTCTTCTATGGAGACTGGTCTCGGATTCTTCGACCGGGTCATCCAACTTGGTGACATCAATATCATACTTTTCAAGAAGATTGATTTTATTAGATGGCGTCTTGGAACCAGTATTGACGCCAGTTGTGGTGGCAGTCTCTGGGGCTCTCTGTTCAGAAACTGGAGGGTGTGGCAAGTCTCCGTTCTCCATGTATGCTTCCACTGTCAATTCTACGGACCCGGTCCTGGTCAAGTCCATGATGATCTGTTCTCTGGTCAACTGTGGCCCGATTGTTTGAACTACCTCAATCATGCTGTCGGTGACTGGTCTGCGAACTCGGGTGTTGGAAGTTGTAGGCGCGTTATCTTCCGTAGCATTGGTCCTAGCACCAGTGGATGATGCCAGCTGTCCTTCTCTAGTTCTTTCTCTAACATTGAACTCGTTGGCTTCTGGAATAGGTGCTATCAACCATCTTAAGAATATGAATGCAACTGCCAAGGTAGCAATGAAGATTATGGTGGAAGAGTCCATTTTGTTAGATGGCCCTACGCGTTAATTGATCGATAGTGCAACTGGTCAGTAATTGGCAATCGGTGCATAGGACCTTTTTTCATATAGCGACATCGTTGACCCTGGCCAACCGACATTGACCCAACACGATTTGCGACATCATGGATTGCGAAAGGGCATGGATTAAATTATACAGAGAGGGAAATGAAGACATTATTGTAAAGGGAGGGTGTGGGTGCAGGGTACAAGGGTTCGGGGCACTCCCGTGGGCGCAGTAGAGCTCTCGCAGCACACTTTTATCAAGAAAACCACCACCTCCCGACGTGTGTGGGCACTCCAAGATGTGAAGGAATGCTATTTGAAGGTCAACTTGAAGTCGCTATCCTGGTGTCTCACCTTGTACAAAAAGCTTGTTATGATCTCGTTCTCTTTGCAAGGCAAGTTGAGAAAATGTGCCTTGATGTGATTGGAAGTCTCCTGCTTGGTGATACTTCCTCTTGCACGTCTAGACTTGCTTCTCTTTGACTGTGTCTTCTTGCCTATCTCGCTGTTCAAGATATCGCTATTTATGGTGGTGATGGGAGGTAAGCCCAACCCGTACTTTTGGTTGTACCTGGCCAACGTCTCGTCATCGTACTCCTCAAACTCCAAAGGATTCACTTTGGGCTTATCTTGGGGTCCATTGGAGTTTATATGCTTGGACAAGTACATCTGTTGTGCTTGCAATGCCGCTTGAGTCTTGGCCTTCTGGGATGACTTTGTTGAAGACGTTTGCGATATTCCCGAAGCCCCAACGCCCAAGCTACCGTAGTGCTTGTACGATTCTGACTCTGAGGCTGACTCTCTGTGGTTACGAGGTGGCATGGTAAATATACGCTGTGGTGATTTGCGTAGAAGTGATGATGGCGTCTGGAGTCAGCCAGGACAAATTCATTGCACTGGTGTGATTCAAATCTGATCACGTGAATGTGCTATTTTGGTTCGAGCTCCGGGAGATAGCGGGGTTGCCGCGTAAGTCGTAAACGTATTAATGGAGCCACATCTGTTTTGGCTTCAAACTTGGAGATTTTATCCATAAAGATTAGTCCCAGAATATACTGGGGTATTGTTTCATTGGAATTAGGAGGAACAACTGAGGCTTCTACAGTAATATTGAAGTATTACAAGAATTGAGTAGAAGAATCAAAAGCTTACAGATTGAACAAGAATTGATTTCAGAACTTTAATTGAACCTGTGTGTTGATAACTCTTATACTTATTGATTAGTTTAGACATTAAGATCACCAACCCATTTTTTTAAAAAAATTGAGAAAAGTCGACACATTGAATAATTTTACTTTCCCAATTAACATAAGGTCATTCTAAGAGAACATCAAATTGTGACAAAGTAAATACTTCCATGGGCCTTCATAGTTAACCATGCTGATTAAACTGTGCACTTTAAGGAGGATTCGTAACATGCCCGTATGTATTAAATTTATAGAAATCGCTAAGATTACTAATCCATTACCAATCACCGTAGTATATTGTCGATAATTATTGAAGTCTCGTAATCATCAGCAAGCTTAGATTTTCGCTTTGGCTTATTTTCATATACATTTAAGTAAATAGAACAATTCTCTTTGAATAAAGGAGTACATTCATATTACTGCCAACAGTCAATGATTATTATTAATATAAAAAACGAAAAATACCGACAACTGCAGGACTCGAACCTGCGCGGGCATAGCCCAAAAGATTTCAAGTCTTTCTCCTTAACCGCTCGGACAAGTTGCCTAATTCAGCAAAAAGATAGCAGATGTTGTTTCCGCTTCTATTTAACCTTCAATTAGTAATAAATCCTTCAATTATTAGTCATCAAAATAAAACAAGTTGATCGAGATTCTATGGTAGGGCTATGAACGAAACGACAAGCCAAAAAGGGTACCGAAAAGAACAATAGTTAAAAAGAACAGAAGTGTCTCGTCAAGAACGGATAGTTGTTCCTACTTTGTCTCTTACTCCTTTTTCAGTTTCTCAACATAATCTCTACCACCGCAGATTGAAACTCCAAGAACACAATTAATGTTACCATATCCTATCTTGACTCCTTGATAGTTTTCTTGATTGTAATAGCGGCCGATAAGAATTGACATCTTAATAAACAATTTATTAGTTTACCTAGCCCCCTAACGATGGACTAGCTCTTCATATATACCCTATTGATTGTGAGCCTGTGCACAATCATTGCTCAACCTCATGTGCTACTTATCGCGTATGGTGCAAACCTTATCGACTAGACTATGATACTAATCCCCTAACTAGAGCCACTTTGAAGTACGGCACTGTCAATATGTGGCGTATTCCCGAAAGATATTTTCTGAGTAAGGCTTAGAGCGGTGAGGATGTTTCTTTGACATATCAATTGGGATGCATTACACTACAGATAGATACCCCTGTTATGTAGTTTATCTGCAATTTTTCTTTGGGTCTTGCCCCGCAACTCTAGGTACATTTGTTCTACGATGATATCCAACAGGAGTGTGTCGAACTTTTAGTTAGCTGTAAGTATCTCTCAACAAAGTGCTGTTTACTAGTCTGCCGCTACCGTCCCTTATGCTCCTCCTTCTGCGAAAGTCTTATGGTCGAACACTTCCTATCATGGTTCTCATGCATTTCTATTTCCTTTTACGGAAAAGAAGAAAGTTCACGCATTGGTTTATTTAATAAGGGGATAGACGCTTAGGAGAAGCAACGAACAGTACATTTGACTGTGGTCTATATCAAAATAAGGGAAGGTAAAGATGAAGCCGCGGATTGTGAAGTCTATAAGAGAACAGCAAAGTACAGAGCTAGAATAGCGAGGGAGTATCACAGAAGTACGATTGTTCTCCAACAAGGACTTTTCATAGAGATCTGGAAACAGAAAGATACTCCCAACAGAGAATTTACTGACAAGTTAACTAACTTATAGGTAATGTAAGAGTTATTTATCAATTAAGATTAGGATGCAAGCAAAATTTTTACAAGCTATAGTAAGGAAAAATGATCTTAGTTAATGATCACTAACACAGCTTCATCTACATATCCTAAGTTCAACTTACATTAGGTATAAGAGAGAAAGTAAGGCATCATTACGTAATGCTTAAGTAATAAAGAATTCGGAACCAAATTAATCAATTTTTACAAATTCATTCCCATTCTGGAGCATAAACATTCAGCTCCTTCATTAATACATAGTGTAAGCTCCATAGTAGGATTTCTATCAAGTAGAGGTGACAATGACATTGATATATGTGGAAAATACATAGTGGTGGAAAGAATTACAAAATGTGGAATACTTCCTATAGTGAAGAGGCTTGTACCACTTCAGAAAGTTATTTAATATCTGACCATTAGATAGTTGAAGCTCAGTGCCTCCAAGTATTAATGATGATGGTTCCAGTAAATGTCATATTCACGTGAAATATTGCACGTGATCGCAAAATTTTCTAGAACCTTATGGAACGGTACGGAGCCCAAATGATTCAGATAGTTATCATATATTCAAGGATCCGAAGCCATAGTTGTCTTTAGCAGCATTTCCCTAGAAACTGATAGCACAGATACGAATGAGAATTTGTACATCAATTCCTTATACTGTTAGGCGCTCGATAGCCTTCCCTAGAACAAGTGCAACCAAATCAAGATGGTTCACCAACGTTAGATCGTTCCATGCTTCCGTATCGCCAAAGATAAGCTTCGATCCATACCAGACCTTAGGTGTGGACAAAGGAGCCGATCAAAAGGATATCAAGAAGGCTTATTATCAATTAGTGAAAAAGTTCCATCCGGATGTGAACAAGGAGAAAGATGCAGAGAAGAAGTTCCACAAGATCCAAGAGTCGTACGAGCTTTTGAGTGACAAAGAGAAGAGAGCCCAATACGATCAATTTGGGTCGTCTGCATTCGACGCCAATGGAAACGCTAATCCATTTGCAGGTGGTGGAAACCCATTTGGAGGAGCAGGAGGGGGAAATCCATTTGGAGGGGCAGGAGGCGGCCAAGGGTTTGGATTCAACTTCGAAGACTTGTTCACTGAGGCTTTTGGTGGAGGGGGCCGTGGTGGAGGCCGTGGCCGTGGTTCTTTTGTCACAGAGCACGTTGGGGACAACATCGAGGTGCTCAAGTCCATCACATTCAAAGAAGCAATTTTCGGCAAAAAGGTGTCGATCAACTACAAGGCAGTGGACAAGTGCAACACATGCAAAGGCAGTGGATTGAAGACGGGAAAGAAGAGAAAGACCTGTGGCACCTGTCACGGAACCGGCCAAAGCACCCATGTCTTGGGTGGGTTCCACATGGCGTCGACTTGTACCAGCTGTGGCGGTTCCGGAGTCACCATTGACAAGGCCGACCAGTGTAACACATGTCATGGCCACGGGGTGGAAGAAGTGCCCAAGACCACCAGCGTGGACTTGCCTTGCGGAATTGAGGATGGTACCCGTTTGAGGGTTCCTGGTGCGGGAGACTCCCCCTTTGTTGCTCAGGACGAATACAACCGTGTGCGTAACGGTGACTTGATAATAAGAGTTAACGTGGCCAAGGATCCGGTATTCCTGCGTTCCGGCAACAACATTGTGGTCAAGCAAGACATCTTGATGACGACAGCAGCATTGGGAGGCGAGATTGTGGTGCCTACCATCGATGGGCAGAACATCAAGTTGAAACTCCGTTCTGGAGTCCAGAACGGCCGCAAGATGACCATTCCTGACAAGGGAGTTCCTATCGGCAGAAACTTGAACAACAGAGGCGACCTCGAGGTGGTGCTCAACGTCAAGACGCTTGTGCCCGAGACTCCAATACAAACAGCGTTGTTGGAAGCGTTGGCAGATGCCTACAATGATAAGAACGCCAAACGGACCGATGCGCACTGGAAGTTGGATGTGGATGGCGAAAAGGTGGAGACCTTCCAGGAGGACGAGCATCCTACCAAGACCCGGATCGGCAAGTTCTTGGGTAAGTTCTTCAACATGGGCGACAAGAAGGACTCCAAGAACAACAAGGACTAGTGCGGCACACCTGCTGTAGATCCTCAATGATAAAGACTAACACCCCAAGTACCTGTATATAACCCTACAAATGTACATAGCAGCACGATACCAGCGATCGACGTAATGCATCGGCAGCAATTGCCGAACAATCAAGCCGGCGACCCGAGCCTGGGCCTTGGCGTCCACATTTTGCCTTCTAACGGCCACTGCATGTCAAATCGCGTTCCTTGCGTTGATGGCCGCTGCTCTTAAAAATACACGCGAGCCCCTGCCATGGCACCGCGTTTGTTGTGCCCGCGTAGTGCGCAGACGTCATGTGACGAGAGTGGTGCCATCACCATCGTGGGAATTGAAGAGCCATCACCATCAGCTAATCAGCCAGCCAGCCAACCGGCGGACACCCCAACCACACTACCAACTGTAGCCAGTCATCCCAATTATATCCCATACCCCATCCTCTCCTCGTACCCTCCATTACGAGCACCTCACCGAAGAATGTGCGTGCATATCTGGTCCTCGCCAGCCCCGCGATGAAATTCTCAAGTCGTGTTTGACCTCGTTTATCTATTGTTGTGCCATCCGGTTGTAGTATTATATACACGAGTTTACCAGGGCCTTGTTTTTTCCTTCCATACCGATTCTGGATCTGGCTATCTTTCGCTTTCACCCTAGTCCACTTCCTGTCCCATCTGTGTGGTTGTTCCAGACACTTTCCTACCAGTACCCACTTTCGTTCCTCCAACTTCATTGGCCAATGGTCTAACACCCACCACATCCATTCGTTATGCTGCTGTCCAACAAAGAGCTCCCGACACTTCCGTCACACCACAACGTGCAAGATGTACCCTTGGCGTCCAAAACCCCCAAGATGTCTACTTCGGAATCGCCGGCACCCGCGCTGACCATCGCCTCCCATCCGCCGGGTCCCTACTCGAAGGCGCAAGCCAAACACTCCAAGTCAGCGCTGAACCTCGCTGCATCAGCAGCTTCGCATACCCACACTCCCAGCCCCTTGCAGAACCAAATTCCGGTGTCGAGGTCGTCGTCCGTCACCAGCACCAGCTCGTCAAGCTCAAATGCAACGTCGAAGACCTCCACAGCACAGTACCTTGTCCAGGTAGATAAGACGCCCCAGAACCTCACTCCTTCGCAGAGATTGATGTTGAGAAAGTCCCAGTTGAATAACAGCATTGCTCGCTTTAAATCGAGCGAACAAGTCGCCGAGCCTTCTGCCACTGTCGATGCTGCCGCCACCCCCAAGATGTCTACTATCGATAGCGAGGATGAAGAAATTGACGACCATGAATGCGTGTTCAACGTTCCTGTGTCGCAATCGCTTGTTTCCTTAAGCCAAAGGGAAAAGTTCACCTTTGGCAACCAAGATAGAAAGTACTCCTTCACCAACACAGACTCGACCAGGTCCTCGTCCATTCTAAGCCACGGTAGCCTGGTGGACACGGACTCCACCTTCACTAGTTATGACGATACCTCGTTTACTGGTGGTAAGTTCAACTTGAACATAGATGAACTTAGATTGTCTAAAGATGCACATGACCTTTCTCTTATGTTCAATCAGGATGAGTTCATCCAGGACTATGAAGAAAGTAGACAGCGCAAGAAGTTGTTGAACACTTTCACGAAGGTGAATAGTTCCAGTCCTTCATTATCTGCCCCTCAAGAACGCGGTCTTTACCTCACAAATGACGCGAGAGCAGTTTCATCACCGGTGCTACCTCACTCAATGACTTTGAAATCAAGATCGGCTTCCACCCAGACTTTACCCCTGATGGCTATTGCCACCAACAAGCAGAGGTCCGTATCACAACCTTCATTACCATTGGCCCCTCCACCAATTTCATCTCCACAGTCGTCCAGCTTTTCGAAATATTATTCTTTCACTAGACCTACCTGGTTGCCACCCAAGTCTTCTCACGACAAAAAGAAGCATCAAAAGGAATCGGAAGACATCATATACCAGGCTCTAATCAAAGAATCTAAGGAACAAAGCAAAAAAATGTACTATTTGGAAAGAATAAAAAAGCTCAAGATTAAAGATAGCAAAATCTGGTACCTGTTACTTGATACCGATAATCACAAGGAGTTTATTAACAAGGTAGAAAAGGTCGATCATGCATGGTGGAGAGGCATCACCCCCGAATTGAGAGGCCAAATTTGGTGGAAACATTACGGAGGTACAAACAAATTTAATGTTACCTTATGTAACTACTTTTTCGACAAGATAGACAAGACTGTTTTGCCTGAAATCAAATCCTTGGAAAGCTTATTGTTGGAGAATAAGAAATTGAAATTTTCCCTTGACCAGTACAAGAAAACGAATTACAAAGAACAAACATCTCCCTCAATTTATAAAAACTTTATCGACGCTCAGTCCAAATTAAATGGGAAGATTTCAAGCTTGTTGAACATGTCTATTGAGAAAGAATTAAAAGTCTCCACGGTTAAAGTGCTTTATGACACGATAACCAATGACTTGTTGGATGTGTACCCTGATTTGAACTTCTTTCAAAACTACGAGGTTATCCAAAATTTGACTAGGATAGTTATGTGCTTGGTGTTTTATCTTTATGAGTCAGCCCCTGCATATCAAGATGAAAGCTTACAAAAGTTTTACTTTCCAGGAATTAATCATTTGGCAGCAATGTTCTACTTTAGTTACAAGAATGTTGAAAAGACTTTCGTAAGCATGTGTCAATTTTATGATCATCAAATCCAAAGTTTATTGTTGAACTACAGATTATTGTCGAACGATAAAAATGAAAAGAACATGGAAAGAGGACTAGTTGTCAATTCCTTGTATGATGTCTTTATCGAGAAGTTTGAAACTACCTTTTTCAAAAAATTAAACCTGCTTTTCACACACTTCAAAGTTATAGGGATTACCAGCTTTGACTATTTACCCCTGTTAATGCTTGGTCTCTTTTCACAGTTATTGAACTTTCAAGTTTGCAATCACTTGATGGATACGTACATCTTTGAAAAGCACGATTATCTCATAAGGTTAGTTTTGGGATTTTTCAAAACGATTCAGTACAAGTTGTTTGGTAGTAAAGCGGAAGTATTGGCCCTATTGGGAGTAAAGAGTACATCCGCTGATGGTCGTATCCACACACATACTTATCTTAATGTTGGTAATGAGTACGAGTTTATGGAAACTATAAAAGATTTTGAGCTTTGATACAGGTTATTTCAGTATTTTTTTTCTTTCATTAGATTTGGATTTTCGGTTTCCAAACATGTATATTACATTAATTATTACGGAGTTCTATAGTTTGCATTTCACATATTACAATTAAATATGACATACTTAACCATGCCTCGTTGATGTAGAATAAATTATTCAAATATATGTTACAAATGGCAAATTATTACTTTGCACCATTAATGGATTGCAAGAGCTCTTCTCCATCAGCTGGAGTTTTAACCTTGATTACAAATGTTTCAAGTTTCTTGTCTTCTGGCTTAATGGTAGGGAATCTCACCATCGAACCATTTCCAATGGTGCTGTAGGTAAAATCTTTCGAAACAGCGGCATTCAATAATATTCTTAACCCACCATCTGCTCTAATCAAAACTCTAGATTTTTGGGTTTGGGTATTCTTCAAAAGTTTTAAGTCACCCAACCCTTTGTTGACATATGGCAGTTCTTTATTCTCGGGGTCAAAAAGCATCAATTTAGCTTTCTTGGTGTAGAGCACTTCTTCACCTTCCTCACCGGTATTAGGGGTGTCAATCTTTTCTGATGCTAATTGTGCAACCGGCTTGAAGTCTCCACCAGTTTCTTCTTCTGGAACTTTTTCATCTTCAACTTCATCTTTCTTACCAGCTGAGCCATTACTTCCAAATACGCCCCCACCATTGGTGGAGCCACCAAACAAGCCGCCGTTGTTGGAACTGCCGAATAAGCCACCGTTTGCAGGTTTCACTAACCCAGAAGAGGTATTGCCAGATCCAAATGCGAATGGTTTAGAGGAATCACCCGAAGTACCAAACACAAAAGGCTTTGGTGCTTCGTCTTTCTTTTCAGTAGGAGTTATTGAGAAGAGATTTGTGGTATCCTTCTTTTCAGTAGATGCAAAGGAGAATGGTTTAGGAGCTTCATCCTTCTTTTCACTAGACCCAAGAGGGAGCAGGTTCAGGGTGGGAAATGAGAACAAACCGGCAGTTGCAGGTTTATCATTAGAGCTGTTGGTGCTGGTGAAATTAAAAAGCGGCTTTGAAGTGTCACTCGATGCAGTTGAAGATTCATTGGTTACACTGGGCTTGAAATTGAATAAAGGTTTGTCTTGGACCTTTTCTGCCTTATTTTCAGGCTTACTTCCAAATAATAATGGAGTTGGAGATGCAGAAGAACCCAAATTAGTTGATAAGGGTTTGGCCGACTCTTCCTTTTCGCTGATGGAAGTTGAACTGGGCTGAAAGTTGAAAGCTTGCTTCTGCGGCACCTCTGGCTCTTTGGTAGCATCAGCTTTAGATCCCAAGCTGAATGCAGATTTAGGGGCCGAGCTACCCCAAGAAAAGCTAGGCTGTGGTTGGTCTAACTTGGAAGTGGTGGAAGCTCCAAACAAAGCAGCAGGCTTAGCTTCAGCTTGGCTCTGTTGTGGGATACTAGCCTTACTAGTAGTGGGTTCTAACTTGAACACGTTGTCTTTGATTTGTTTATCAAAGGTGAAGGTAGGGCCCTTAATCTCGATCTCAGATTCAGAGTCAGAATCAGAATCAACTTTCTTGGCTGGTTTTGGACCGAATGAGAAAGGAGAGTTTTTGACAGTAGGTTTAGAAGCAAGAGTAAACTGAGGCCCTTGGATCTTGATGTCTTCGTCCAGGTCTGAGTCAGAATCGGAACTGGAGTCTTGCTTAGGTGCTGAAGTAGAGGCATTACCGAAGGAAATTGCAGGTTTTGTAACCTCTGCAGTAGCAGGCTTAGTTTCTGTGCTGGTTGGGACTTTAGGTGCGAAATTGAACATGTTATTTGATGGCACAGGGTTTGAATTAAGGGTTGAGGATGCTGATGGGTTGCTTGTCGAGGCTATGGATCCCTTTTGGATTTGCTCGTAATATTCAATGTATTTTTTTGCAGCAGCAGTGAAATCCAGCACAGTGTTTGGAACATTGGCCTTGTTCAAGGTTTCGATGAACTTTTCATTCAAAGCTCTAAGCTTGTTATTCTTGTCATCATCTTTGTTAGGGGTAGGTGCTGAAACATTGTTTTGAATTGGCTTGAAGGAAGACTCAGCGGACTTGTTGAAAGCAAAGCTACTACCCCTGGATTGAACGCCTTTAAAGGGATTTCCTGCCCCGGCACCACCATGGCCTCTTGGCTTAAGGATCTTTCTCTTTGCCATCACATCGGACAGAGCCTTGAAAACCTGCGGCTCATCACTGTCTTCTTGATCCCCGGGAAAATCACTGGTGATTTGTTTGTCTGCTACTCTCTTAGACATACTGGATGGCTTACCGAGATCTACATAACATCATCTGGTGAATGTTTTGCTAAGATGGAATGCGAAGTCACGTGTAGGGCTTGGGCCCTTTTAAACGTGATCACATAAAATATAGCGTGATGATAAAACGTCACTGATAATCACGTGATAATATGGTGTCTTCTCTCTAATGAAATCGATAGTGCGGCGCAACTTAAATTTCCACATCAAGACAACATATTGAGAATATCGTCACGTGATTTGTATGGGTACTGCAGACAGACACTCCTCCAACAAAATTTTCCTCCTCTACCCTACCGTGGAAAATTTTTAAAAGTGCTAGTACAGTTTTTTGAAAGAATTCTTTTTAGTTAGCATCTAAGGAAAAGTATGTGATATCGAAATACAGGTGGAGTGATTAGAACAGACGTTGATGATAGAATAAAGAAGACAGTTGTAAAGGGATAGAAGAATAAGCATCCATTACTCTGGTAGCATTTCCATTTTTATCGACGTGCTACTGGCAAGGAGTCAATCATCAGTTCAGAACCAGTCAACATAATTGTCTCATCAAGATTGAACCTACAAAGTGCTCATTACTGAAATGTTTTGCAGGGAATACAGTAAGAGCTTCCCCCCTTGAAGAATCATCTCATATGTCAGGTCTCCTCACTACACCAAAACAAACGTAACAATTACTAACAGTACTCTAGAATGGCTCCAAAGGTTCAACAAACTAAAGCTGCTAAGGCCGCTGCCGCTTTGGCCGGTGGTAAGAAGGGTAAGAAGAAGTGGAACAAGGGTAAGGTTAAGGACAAGGCCCAACACGCTATCACCCTCGACCAAGAAAAATACGACAGAATCTTGAAGGACGTCCCAGGTTACAAGTTCGTCTCTGTTTCCGTCTTAGTTGACAGATTGAAGATCGGTGGTTCCCTTGCTAGAGTTGCTTTGAGACAATTGGAAGAAGATGGTATCATCACCCCAATCTTGAAACACTCCAAGCAGTCTATCTACACCCGTGCTTAAATTAAAGATTCTTAATATTACCTATAATAAGACTGCCTTCTAATGTTTTATTTATATAGTATAAAATGGGAAAACCTCGTATCATGTTAGTTTTATTTGGTCTATGTTTATGAATTTTTAAATGTATCATCATCTGTTCGAATGTGCTGTTGTAGCTACATGTGGGTTTGTAAGACTAAACCAAGCCTTGTTGCCTAAGCTAGGCTCGTGCTTCACAATTTTCCCAAAACAAAATCTCAAAAATTCTGGTAAATCCAAATTGTTTGATCGCAGTGGGAGGTTTCCCAAGTTATTCAATCAGTAGATACACTGCCATGGAAAGAACCCTTTTGAGTCGGAGATTGGCATTATCTACATGTCTTATACGAAGAACCGTTCCTCCATTCCTTCGGTTACCCAACCCGTGTCAAGCGGCGCATTCATATGTTCCAAGCCGATCATTCTTGAACTTACCTTTTGGAAACAACGACGTTCAAACTCACAAAGTCTCCAAGGTTGTACAGGGAAACCAAAAGCAAATCTACGATGTGGTTTCCAACGTAGCATTGTATAAGGAGTTTGTGCCCTTCGTTGAAGAGTCATACGTAGAGAAGAAAAATGGAGATACTGCTATTGCTGGGTTGAGGGTGGGCTGGAAACAGTACGATGAGAAGTTCGAATGTAAAATGACCTATAAGCCTTACGAATCGGTTATTGCTGAAAGTCTTACCTTGTCCTTGTTTACGGAATTGCATACTCAATGGACTTTCAAGCCCAGAAAGACCCTCCATGGAGAAAGTTGTAATGTTGAGTTGGAACTCAAATACAGATTCAAGAACCCGCTCTACAATGCAATGAGTTCCATGTTCTCAGATCAGGTCACTTCTATCATGATCAAGGCATTTGAAACCAGGTTGAAGAAACTTTCCTACCAAAGCAAACTCAAGAATCATTCGTCTTAGAATGGAGAACGAGTTTCAATTCTTTCATTAACAAGATTGCATACCTTGGCTAAATGCTGACAGATTCCACGAAAATACAACTGTATATAGAAGTTATTTAACTCATAATATATAATGCAAATCCGAGTTATTTTGATCGGTGTAAAAGGAACCTTAGATGAAAGAAACGGCCCACCAGGATCTACTTAACGAACTAAATGAAGAAAAGACTAATCATACATCTTTTGGTATTAAACCATGGCTTCCCACAATAAATTCTTTGAGGAAGTGGTTTGGGACTCTGGTTAATGCTGAGTCTGGCAAGTTTAACCCGTTAACATCTTTGACAGAAAAGTTGCGCTTTCTGAACGTACCACGTGAGTTGGGACCGGGAGCAGCAGCAAGAGAATTCAAACTTACCAAACTAGCAGAACTGTTCGAATTGTTGAAAAACGCCGAGAAGGCAGACTGCGGTGTATAGACCGGTTGGTTACTGTTCGAATATTTGAATCTCAAGTATGCAAAATTCAAAGGAGACAAGGTAGTAGGGCGGCACAAGGACTTGTTAACCCAATTATCGTCCATAGTTAATGGCTTAATGCATCTCAAACAATTTCTGTAGAACTTTCGCTTGCTTTGAACTTTGTGATCAATGGGCTCCCACTTGTGATCGAGTGACATGACATGCTTTTTTCCAGTGTCTATGAGCTCCATATCCTCGTTTTCATCCAACACAACCTCCACTTCATCCTCATCCTCGTCATCTGAATGGTGAAGATCACTTAAATTCTCAATGTCATCTTCTTCGTAATCGTTGTTACGAGGAGTCGAGTTTCCTGCAGTTGCACTTGAACTCCCCACATGGGAGTTATTACGGGAAGAGGTCTGTCTGGATCTATTCACATTCTCTCTGTCCATCAATGAACGTCTTGCAACAAGCTCTATCGCTTCCTCATCATCATAGTATTCACTCTCATCTTCATCATCCATATAATCGTAGTTCAAGGTGTCATAACTGCGTTCCCTATTGCTTTCATCAAATGTATTATACTGATGAGCACTCAAATTCAACCTTCCTAATTCCGAGGTTGGGAATCTCGCTGTCATTGATGAGCTGAAACTGAAGCTTTGGCTCCTATCTTTAACATTTTGCTTGGAGCTACTTCCATCAATACTTCCATGTCTTGATGAACCGAGCTTTGATTTCAATTTTGATAATTTCCCCTTCAATCTTGAGGTTGGCTCCGAGTTTGATCTCAGGCGATTGTTTCCTTCAACAGTTCCTTTCATGCTTCTGGACAATAATGTTGGACTGACTCCGTTTAAAGAAGTCGATCTGCGTCTTCTTCTCCTCCTAGGGACAGTTCTGAAACGAGGCAATTCTCTGTCATTCAAATCAAGGGATACATCTTTGCCAATTCCAATGGCAGTATTCCAGTCAATTAAATCTTTGGTTGATTGAAAGTTTATGAGAAGCTGCTCACTCTCAATTCTCATTCTCAAAACGTTGGGTCTCTTCTTGTAATCGATAGCCAATCCAATCCTGGAGCGCTGCAAGGAATAGGAGCGAATAAGTTTCTTGAAGCTTGCTTTTCTTGATTTGGAGCTTGAGTCTGAGTCTTCATCAAGGATCGAAACATCACTCAACAAATTAAGCCTCGAGCAGTACTTGTAAAATTGCAAATCGGTATCTGAAGTCAAATAGGAGTTAACATGACGCAACTCCCTTTCTTCGAACTCGTTATGGGTGCGTTCTTCTGACTGAGAGATTGGTTTGAACAGTAACAAGTGGTTTTCCAAGGCACTGGGAATGTAGTAAAAGTTGAGTTGGGTAGAGTTGAGCTCCATAATGACATTCTTCCACGACCTGGCTGGAGCCGGCTCGTAAGGGGTAAGCCACTCCAACTTTCTAGCGACCACGCCGATCTTGTAGATGGAAGGGGAGTACGATGGAACAGCTTCGTGCGGACCACTCTCGTTCATCAGGATCGGGAAACGAGGGCAGCCTCCTGGCGGTAAAGTGTCGTACAACGGAGGAGCCACCGGGTGGGGTTCGATAAGCTGAAGAAAGTCGTCCTGGCTGGTGTCGTTGAAGGTGCTCGAGGGAGTCGGCTGCTGGATGAGGGTGTTTGTAGAGTATGTATGCTTTGGAGAGGCATCGTGATCGTCCAAGGAGGTTGGAGTAGGGGGTGTTGCCGAGCGGGTCAGCTTGGCGGTGGGGCTGTTTGCCCTGGATGATGGAGGCGAGCTGTTGGAGGACCGCACGCTGGAAGAGTAGGACGAGGACGAGTCTGGCGACGTGCTGGACGTGGTCTGCTTGGTGGGGGTCCCGGTGCTGCCCGCAGCGCTTTCGGGACTGGCCAACATCTCCAACGAGGGTGCTGAGTTAAGAGACACCTTGTAGGACTGGGCGGGATACGCTTGGTGGATCACGCCTGTGGGTTGGTGGATCTTGAACATCCTGGTGGTTTTTGGGTGGATGGTGCTGGGAGCGATAAGAAAACCAGAGGTGATGAAATTATGTAAGTGAAGCACGGATGATCGGCGGTACGATCTGAGAAGTGGTGACTGCGGTGGATGGCGGGCTCTGGCTGCTGGCGGGAGAACACGGAGAAGGAAGAGACGGATGGAGCAACAGAAACGTCAAGCAACCTGAAACGATATCCGAACAAGGTCCCGAACTATACAGATGTCAAATGGGTGCCACAGATTCCAGATTCCAGACCAGGATACAAACCGGGGAAAAACAGCGAGCTACACTAGGCGAGGGCAGGGGTTCGGGTGTGTGTGTCCAGAGGCACAAAGCGAAGTGCTGGTTATTATGGGGTAATGTCTGCCGGACGATCCCCGGCAGTGCTGACACCACAGGTGCTAGTGCTTACAGGATAAGCCCCTATCTAAAAGGGGGAAGTCGCACAATCTGGACACCGCCCGGTGATCCTTGCGGCCGACACTAAACCCTATTAGCACCAAGTCGTGTCATCCGCTAGCTTCCCCGACGGAACGGTTCCAACTGGGGGGGACTGTCTGGGTTCCTACTGCGTTCTCCGCCTCGACAATAGCGGCCCCCCGCGGGACCCACACTGCACATCCGCCAAATCCGATCTGCCCACGGAACGGTGTCTGGGGCTATGGCCCGGTGCGTCCATCCTGCAATTTGACAATATGCACCAATATGTCAGCATCTGCCAGGCTTCGCCAGGCCATGACCCGGACGCTGGTCTGGTTGGAAAATAGTCCTCCCGGTGGGGCTGGCCGGGATGCTCTGGTTGCGCTATTTCCCCGTGTCAAGTACATCAGTATCCGAGGGTGGCTCCTGCCCCGTTTCTGTGTCAACCGCCATACCCTCTACTTGGTCTTGTCTCGCACCCAGCCTGACAGACATCGGTCTATATGCAGTCGCACATCACTTCCATACATCGCATTATGTCATCTCATCACTACCCTCCACTACCGTGCCATGGATAGAGACACCGTCAACGCACAGTTAGTGGCCATCAGGGCCTGTTTAACAGACCCTGCTGGTGGTCTAACCGTGCCTGTTTTCGAAGACGCGTTGAAAGTGCTCGGTTTTGTCGTCAGCCAAACCAACGGAGATCACGCCGTGAGACTCTCCTACTCCCAGGCCGATGTGTGGCTGATTCTTGCTCTGATCTTACTGGACTCGGCATCATATTCGTACGACGTCTCCCCTTCACAGCGAGTTTCCCTTGTGCGTTTGCTCAGAGGGATCTTGTTAGTTGTAAGGAACCTTGCCATCGAGAACCCACCATCTGATGTCCTTATCCATTTATTGACCAGCGCTATCAAATTCAAGAACAATTTTCCTAGAGACCATGAGTTTTATGAGAAAACAATGTTGGTCTACTACCAGGCAGTTGCCAACTTGATTTTGCTGGGAGGAAGCAATTTGAACTCGATAAGAGAATCCAAGGATGTCATTGAAACATTGAACGAATTCATAGATACAGATCACCAATCATTTTGTGCCCCACTAATCATCATACTTTCCACTGCTCTTAGCAATGGAGACCATGCAGATATCAAGCAAAATTTGGCTCTATTCCACATCTTGAAGATTGAAAGTAGCCAGAACAACATAATGGCTTTCCTATTAGGCTATTTTGGGAAGATGAACTTCGAGGCCACTTTGGGTCCATATGAAGTCAAGCTCGTTGCATTGTTATACGACGTTATAACACACGAGAGCTTTGGAAAGTGGTTGAACAATCAGAGCGAAAGTACATTTTTGGACTGGTTGAAACTAGCTCAGCTTCTTATCACGTCGAAAGAAAATTGGGACAACTTCCAGCTCCTAGCATTATTGTCATGGATTCATGAATTGTTTGAAGCATACACTCGAAAGAGTATTAAGCTAGTGGAAAATACTAAGAATGCAACAACGAATGCTACGAAAAGTGATCAATTAACCGTTTTGACAATGCTTATCATTTTGGATGTCATTACAGATTTGGGCAAGTTCCATCACACAAAAGAATTTTTGATCCACTACAATGTTCTAGAACCTTTGATAAACCTCTTAAGATGTATACATGAGAACATTAAACCAGTGACGATAAAAAATAGAGGCAAAGTAGTTGATATAGAGAAAGAAGAGGGGGTTGCGTCGGAGTCACATAAATTTCCTCAAGCAAAATCAATCATTATAGAGATAATCTCATTGTTAACTCATGACTCATTTGAAGTCCAAGAAAAGGTAAGAGAATTGCACGGCTTGGAGCTCATCTTATCCAATTGTGTTATAGATGAGAACAATCCTTTCATCAAGGAAAGGTCTATCATTTGTCTTAAATTCTTGTTAGCAAACAATAAGGAGAATCAGGCTTTCGTAGCCCAACTAGAAGCAAAGAAGTCATATGATGATAGTGCGCTTCAGGAAGCAGGTTATGAAATCAACGTCGTGGATGGAAAAGTTGGTGTTAAAAAATCCGAGAACAAAGATACTGCCATATAGATCCCAACAACAATAACTTGAGTATAATTTTCATATATTTAGTATTCCAGTGTTTGGTGCCCAATATTTGCACTTAAACTTCTTTTCACTTATGATTTACACATTAGAGGCTTGTTTGGCAAATAAGAATAGAAAGTGAAAAATATAGTTAGGTAGCATATTGAGCACAACAGATGTAGGAGAATAGAAAGTGCTCCCTGAATAGACATTTACCTAAATCAATTGCTGTTTAATGTTTTCTATTTTCTTGAAGTGTTGCAACTTGTTGGTTGGGAACTGAAAAGATAGTTGTGACATCTTGTAGAATTTATTGACCGATTGGAAAACAGAAAGTACATTTGATTATTTGAGGATGAACATTTTTCTCCTCTTACCTAACTAACCATGATAGATTCTAGAATTATCTTCCCTTTTTAATCCCTTTAAGATTTTATTGTAAATTGGAATTACATGATAAGCTGTATATTCTCAATTTATTTTGCTATTGCCCTCTCTCTAGATATCTCTAAAGTTTCCAATAAACTGATCATAGCTAGTCGAACTTAGGCTAGAAACCTATTACAATGGAAATCATACTACTAATCTTACTCGTGTGAGGTAACATGTAGTCAAATTTTAATCCTTAATTATATCTATTGGTAGATTTTACGACTTTATTGGCAAAAGACAATAGAGGACCTCGTGTTGATGGATTTGATTAATTGAGTTAATATCAAGTACAAAATATTATTGAATCCATGACTGACTTGTTTCAATTCCACTTTAATCTTTTCTGCCCAATCTGTGATATTCCCTGCCAATTCTAGCTATATACTTTGCTATCCCATTATGTACTGGGATCTAGAGGACTCACATTCTAAAACTGCTTCTTATTTTATTTAAAGCATGTTCTTTTTTTTTGCTAATGGGAAGTATATTATAATCTACTGACTATATACCTATTGCCATGGATAACACACCATTATGGTCAAACCGTTAAATTTTAATTAATTTTTGAATTCAATTTTGTTTTTTGATGATTTTTTGCAACTTGGTGCGCAACAAAAGGCACCTTGTAGAAGCATCTGCAGTAATAAACAGTTACCATATTGATTATGGTCTTTACTTCTTGCAAGTAGAGCAAGCGCACTTGGAAGTGGCGCAAGATTTGCAGTTAACTAATGAAGAGGCGGGTCTTAGAACAATAACAGGAAGCCATGGTTAAATTTGTAAATTAATCGGAGGTGATGAAATAATTCCTTGTTCCTGCATTTTGTTTGCTGATTACGTAATAAAAAGCCCTTATTGTGCTATTTTTTAGATTAACTAATTTTAGACCAACTTGGGCGTGTGGCGTAGTTGGTAGCGCGTTTGCCTTGCAAGCAAAAGGTCACTGGTTCGATTCCTGTCTCGTCCAATTAATTTTTTTTAGCCAATCTTATAGTTTTTTCGTATTCATTTAATTTATTGGATTTCTTGTTACATTTCTAAAATCATGTAAAACCCAAATGACTTGTTTAATTTCGATTGTCGGGTGGATTTATAGTCAAAAATTAACGTTTTCTTCTAGAAATTCAAAAACTACACTGATCAACAGAATCCAGTCTTAATATGAATGAAATTAGAATGGAATTGAATTTAAATAAGCTATAAAAATACATGAGCATAAATGCTTTAGAAGTTTAACTCAGAGATGATAGCATTCTTGACTTTTTCCAACGAAGCTTCATCAATTAATTTGATTCTCTTTTCCTTGTTTCTCAATTGCTTCAAGTCTTCAGGAATAAAGTCAGTGTAACCTTCCACAGAGTCTAATGCCTGGCTCACAACGTCAGAAAACTTGGCTGGGTGCGCGGTGGACAAAGATATGTACTTAATCGAATCGGCCTTATCATCCTTAGCAATAAACCTGTAGGTAGTGGCGACTCCAACAGCGGTGTGGGGATCTAACACGTAATCGTCAGAGCTAGTAGTGTACACTTGTCTGATAGTCTTGACAGTATCTTCGTTGTTAACTCTTTCTGAGTCAAATGTTATTCTGGCATGCTTGACAACCTCATCTGGAATAGTAACAGATCCAGTTTCCTTTAATTGCTTCATCCAATCATTCAAGGTAGAACCAGCCTTGTTATCATCACCTTTGGCTGCAATATCTCTAGCCAAATACCATAACAATCTCTCAAAGTTGGATGAAATCAAAATATCCATGGCAGGCGAGTGGGTAGCCTTGACAGCACCATCGTCACCAGATTTCTTCTCATAGCGGCCAGATTTTAAAAATCTGTCCAAGATATCATTTTCGTTAGTGGCGATGATCAATTTATCGACAGGCAAACCCATTTCTTTGGCATAATAACCAGCCAAGATGTCACCAAAGTTACCAGATGGAACAACGTATCTAACCTTGTCGCTGTTTCTAGCTAATTGCTTTCTCAATTGGAAATAGGAATAAAAGTAGTAGGTTTGTTGAGCCAAAATACGAGCCCAGTTAATTGAGTTGACTGCACCTACATGGTACTTTTCATTGAATTCCTTATCTCCAAAGATTTGTTTGACAATATCTTGACAATCATCAAAAGTTCCCTTGACAGATAAAGTATGGACATTAGCATCTTCCACGGTGGTCATTTGCTCCTCTTGGATTGGGGAGATTCTACCAGTAGGGTATAAGATGAAAACAGAGACGTCCTTCTTTCCTCTCAAACCATAGATAGCTGCAGAGCCGGTATCACCAGAGGTGGCACCAACAACTGTGATAATATCTTTTGGTTCGCCAGCAGCTTTCTTAGAGTTACGTCTGTTCAAAAAGAACTCAAACAAGTTACCCACAAATTGCAATGCAACATCCTTGAAAGCATATGTTGGACCATGGAACAATTCCAATAAGTAAACATCATCATCAATCTTCTTGATTGGGGTGACTTCTGGTGTTCTGAATGTGGAGTAAGACCTAGTGACCAAATCCTTTAATTCCGAGTTTGAGATTTCTGATTCCTCGATGTATAATCTTAAAATGTTAAAGGCTAACTCATTAAAAGAAAAGTCTTTCCATTCCTCCAAGAACGTGTCAGGAAGTTTTGGAATTTTAGATGGGACAAATAAGCCACCATCGTTGGCTAAACCGGTCATGACAACATCCTCAAAGGACAATGATTGGTTTTCGCTAGAACGTGTAGATCTGTATGCTTTCGAAGACATTTTGGTTATCTTTCAGGGTATGGTTGTGATCTGGAAAACTTAGTCATACTGAAAATTTATACCGGCCAAATTGTCGCCGGTCAGGCGTTCTCCACATCACGTGTTAGATGAATCACAAGTCACGAGGAAGAGATACGAGACCATCACGTTATCAAAATCACGCGACACTATTGTCGACGATCAACACTTTACAACAAGGATACAGGCCATAGCTGGTGGAAGAATCCTTGACAAGAAATTTTGCCTTCGTTATAGTGACACAGATGATCAGGCGACTTTTGTTCAAATCCCAGTACAGGTTCAATAGCGGACTATCGGCAGGGCGATCATCGGGGTCTACAAGCAGGGCATTTCAAGGATTCGGAAGTTTTGATTACGAGGGGCTCAGTAAGATAGGTATTGATACCAACTCAGACAAAAAGAATAATAGCTCAACAACTCCATATTCAGATAAGTATTATCAGCCCATCATAAGTGAAGGCTTTCTAGGGTTTGATAAATTAATTATCCCAAAAGATTTTAGAGCCAGCAATCAAGAAGTAGATATTATAGATGAGGAGGGGCACCGACAGCAGCACGAGTTAACAGAAGTGGTCAATTCTTTCAAGGCACCTATAAAGGTAGCTATAGGCTATGGTTCAGGTGTTTTCCCTCAAGACGGATATGAAGATCCGAAAAAAGATGGAAAGCGTTCCGACGAAAGACAAATCGATTTCATAAACATAGTCGAAGACAACGACTCTTTCCATCGCATAAATCTTCAACAGCATACCGATCATTACTCAGTCAAGAGTCCTTATTTGATAAAACTTATCCAGGGGAGCACTGGTATTTATTTCAATCCCTTTGTTCGCATGCGTCAACAATTGATCAAATATGGAATCATATCAACTAATGCAAGTTTACTTGACTTGAGTGAATGGTCCTCCCTATACTTTGCCGGACGTTTGCACAAGCCTGTAAACTTTGTTAAAGATGAGGAACCAATGGTTAAGTTCTTGAATCAATACAATTTGAAAAATGCAGTGACTCTTTCGATCTTGTTAATCGAAAGCCCTCAGTTCACTGAGCGTCAGTTGTACGAACAGATTACAAAGATTTCATACCTGGGGGACTTCCGCATGTACATAGGTGGTGAGAACCCAAACAAAGTTCGCAATATTGTTAACAAGCAATTTTTGCAGTTCATGAGACTTTACGAGCCAATATTGCAGTACTTCATCCATAAAAACTGTCTCATTATTGTTGACAGTGATGAAATGAACAACAATATGAAGACTTTCCGGAAAAACTTGACGATTAACAACAAGATAAAGCTCATCAGTACACTTCCATTGCAGTTTCGCTCGAAATTGTACCAAATGTATCATGAGAAGTCAATCAAAGAAATTGTGAAAGACAAGAACCTTTCCAAAAACTTGATGAAGATTGTGAGTCGCACGATTCAAATCTCTTCAGTTAAGCAAACCATACGTGGCATCTTCAGTTCCGGGATTATCAAATCGATCAAGTACGCGTTCGCCAAACAGGTCAAGTTTTGGCGCGGAAAGATGCTTGAGAAGAAGTCTCATACTCTTTAGGTAATGGACGTGTAGTATATCAAACACACAATTATAGATTATGGATAAATCAAGTCAACTGTACAGGAGCATTTCCGTCCCGGCTAAAGTTGCTTCACTTGCAACTAGCAGCAAAGATTGCAAAAAGTAGTGAAAGAACACAAAAGTGTATATTAGAGTTTTGCTATGTAATGAAAGAACGAATTTACTGATGAGCTAAGTCTGTAGATGCCTAGTACTTAGATGAAGTTTTGTTTTTTGGATAATGCTGTGATGACAACTCGCAGGCGAGACTTGGTCAAGAAAACCCCTTGTCCAAGACACTCAAAGTCTGCGAGTCACTGTGATCGGTGTCAAGTCTGTAGTGCGAAGGTTGTGGAGGAGGGGGAGGAGGAAGTTGATACTGAACAGGTGGATTTTGAGACTGTGTATTTTCACTGATTTTTGGGGAGTACGGGATTGCTGCCCTATAAGGAAAAACGTTGTGCACTAGGGGATGTGCTGGAAGGGATGCATCGGCGATTTCAAATTTTGGTTGGGCGATCGTGTGTATGGATTTTGGAGGTGGGGTTTGAATAACACCACCTCGCAGCAGTGCAGGTAACCCCTCAATTCGAGCGGGTTTGTTGTTGGCCTCAGGCTTGGGTAAGCGTGAAACATGCGAGGACGATGACTCTGTACTTGAAGGCATTCGGTTGTTCTCTGGAATGTCGTTATTTGATTCTGGTGGCAATATGTTCTCTGGATAGATGGTAGATGGCAATTTGAGGTTCATGAGTCTTGGGTCCTCAGAAGGACATATGGTGTCCTCGCCCCCTTGCTTGTAATAACATATCAAGTGGAGTTTCTGGTTTTGTTTGGTTAGGACAGACATGCTCTGTTTGACTAGTCCGTCGTTGATATCGCCTTCTTTTGTCAAATGTTTGTAGATGAGGAACAGGCCATGGTGGACTTTGGATGGTGACCAGATTTTGCCATCGGTCCATCTTTTGACACCACACTGGGTTTCATTCCAGATGAAGACGGTATTGGATTGGATGTACTTTGCCTTCTCGATGGTTGTAAGACGGCGGTTGACTGTAGGAATGATCTCCAAACGGGCTGCCTCGAAAAGCAAGAGAGCATCTTTAATGCTCTTGACACGGCCACGATAACTAACCACGCTGGGAATACGTTTATCGTCACGACTTTCAAACACTATTCCCAACTGGCCACCACCAGGAGAGTCTCGTGTGATATCTTCAGAGTTGGGATCTTGGGAATTTGGTCTTTCACTATCCTCCGATTCTAGATGAGGATTATATTCAGAAATTATTAACATAGTCACACACGAGATATGTCAGTGCATAATAAAGTAAGAAGCAGGCTCTGGCAGCTATTCAAACATCTAGTTCCAAGACTTTGACAAATAGACTTGGTGATGACAACTAGCGAAAGTGGTGGATATATGCAATTCAGGGTAAGATAAACAATTCTACCCAAAATCGAGCATGGTGACGACTAATTTTGACCCTCCTCACGGCTCAATTATTGTCGTTACCTATACGCATGTCTAAGACTAAAATGATTTGCACTAGGCAAGGGCTCAGCTTGGATATCTCCTAAATAGGTAGAATATTAGAAAATAACAAAGTATCCGGATATATTGCGAAAATTATATCTGCAAATGATTGATTTGTGTTTCATAAATGCTATTGTCACGCAAACCACATAAATAATAGGGTGAAACAGGCTACTAATGTCAACGAGCCTAGCAAACACATTGGCACCAAGATAATATCTAGAACTAAAGTGGGCGTTTATCGCATATGTAATAAATCCGGTTATGACAGGTCCAGGAGTTTAGCTCACATACGTCGTAAATTAAGATCCTTATTTATTGACTGAGAATGGCGCACCAATGTAATTGAAATGCACTAGTAGTGATGGAAATGAAATGCTTCGCAACTCTTGCACAAGTGGACCTGGTTGCTGCGTATCTTTACAAATTGTGATGCTGATTGTACAAGCAAAACAATACAATTTCTAAGATGAGCGCACCCTGCATCGCAGTTTTATGCACCTTGAATTGCTGCAGTAGTGTTCAGTACAAATCACCACTCTATTTATCCGAAATTTTATGACAGATCCGCGGAAATTTAAAGCAGTGTAACCGGGCGATTTTGATATTTTTTAGTGGAAGTTTTCTTAATGGTCGCACCACTAAAGTGAAGGAAGTGGTAAATGTCGAAGCTCTAGGCTGGCTGCAAAAATACTCGAATGAATTGTTTAATTAGCGATTACTATATATCATTAAAGATTAGAATTTTTGGTCCCAAGATTGTAACTTCATGGTTCCATTTTCTTGGAAATTAGTGTGCATCTTGAAAGCATCCTTCAAGATGTGTGGTTCATGCAAAGTCTTGTACTTGGTACCGTGGAAGATAGCTCTGTCCAAGTAATCTTGTAACTGGTCTCTGTAGTCAGGATGAGCAGTTTTGTTGATGATTTCACGGGCACGTTCTTTTGGAGACAAACCTCTCAAGTCAGCCAAACCCTGTTCAGTGACGACAATGTCCAAATCATGCTCGGTTTGATCAATGTGTGGAGCCATAGGAACAATACAAGACACACCAGTTGGGTCGGTCTTTGATGGTCTAGCCGATGGAGTATGCATGATGGACAACTTGGCATTTCTGAGGAAATCAGCAGAACCACCCAATCCGTTCAACATACGGGATCCCATAACATTAGTGGAGTTAGCATGAGCGTACATATCCACTTCAACAGGGGTGTTCATGGAAATGACACCCAATCTTCTGATGATTTCTGGAGAGTTGGATGTAGATTGAGCTCTCAAACATAACTTCTTACTGTAAGCATCCCAGTTCTGGTAAAACTTTTCGAAACCTTCATTGGTCAATCTGATGGAAGTGGCAGTAGCGTAATCCAATGATCCAGATTCGAAAAAATCCAAGAAAGAATCTTGCAACACTTCGGTCCAAACAGTTAAGTTCTTGAACTGCGATTGAGCCAAACCTTCGACAACAGCATTGGCAATGTTACCAATACCAGATTGCAAAGGATGTAAGTTCTCAGGAATTCTTCCTAATTTAACTTCATGCTCAAAGAACTCAAGTAAGTGTGCTGCAATCTGTTTTGAGCCTTCATCAGATGGGGCATTTGGTGGAACGATATCATTAGCGTGAGTTTCAATAATTGCCACAACCTTTGAAGGATCCACAGGGATAGCAGTTCTACCTACTCTGTAGTCGGAGGTTAAGTGTGGGTATGGTTGTCTGAAAGGAGGATTGACAGGGAGGTCAATGTCGTGAATGCCCTCAAAGGATGGGGTCTTGGTATTGACTTCGATGATAATCTTGTCGGAGACAGCGAGCATCTCTGGAGAAGCACCAACAGCTGGACCAGGAACAATACTACCATCTTCAGTAATGGCGGTTGCTTCAATGATAGTGAAGTCCAAGTTATCGTTGTCAGGCTTGTCTCTGGTGTAATAACCATAGGTTAAATCTTGAGGAAACATTGACAAGTGCTTGTCAAAGAATTCAACTCTACCATCATTAATGGATTGAGCAATCGGCTTACCGACTTGATGAGGAGAACGTCTTAAAAGCATGTCGTTAGACGCCCAGCGACTCTCTTCAGGGCCAGCTGAAGCTCCAACAAACAAGTTGAAAGCAAGTTTACCTTGCAAGTTGTTCTTCTCAACGTGATCAGCCAATGCAGTAGGAATGGCTTTAGGGGCTCCAACACCAGTGAACCCAGACCAACCCAAGTATTGACCGTGCTTGAAAAGCTCAATACATTGCTCGGCAGTTCTTAACTTATTCAAGTAAGGCGCGTACCTAACTCTTTGCTTTAAGATGGATGACATATGAAAATATTGTTTTGTAAGCTCAATCTGTCTAACGAACTGATTGTTTGATTCCGTCCACAATTTTTGATGAAGGATACAGATGTGAATATATAGTTTTGCGATAATCCCAACAACACGTACCCTTAGTCTGTTCCGGCGAAAACGACACAAAACTGCTTCCGACTTACGGACGGGTCCTCGTACAAAAGAAATTTTTTGTTGAGAAGGGCTTTGAAATCTGTCGCGTTCCGAAATTCGAGGGTGATGTGCGCTGTACGAGCCCTTTTTTTGGGCCCAAATGGAGGGGTAATAGCGTGAAATTGGGAATGATAAGATACGCAGAAGAGAGGGGAAGTTGGCCGTTCAATCAAATATGGAGACAAATCTCTTCTAAGATTTAGAGATTTGTAGAAGATTCTTTTCGTACTTCCTCTAGTGACGATCTTACACCTTTAGAATTGCACCATTGCCTGAGATCACACAACCCTCGGAATATACAAAAAACGATTACGGACCTGATGACGGTACTGCATACAAAATATGGCTACATGGGATAGAAAGTCGAATGATTCGTCCCACAACCCCAGTACTACATCTGTTGGTCTGGTTGGTCAGTATTGAAAGCTATCTAAGAGATCCGGTGTCTGAATTAGCTCAGGAACATCTTAGGGTGCATAGAACCCTGTCAGATGAGGGAGGGGCAAGAAAGAGGGACACCACCGGTTAGGCTAATCAAAGTCCGAATGCCGACAAAAAGTAAGTGCGAAATAAGATATATTACCCCAGGCCCTACCCCGGATTCCGGGAAAAATTCTCCAACCGGGCGGGTTGCGTGCTTCCTTCGGAAGGGAAGGATCCCACTAATTTCATCCATAATGCACCACTTTTGTGGGGACGCTTTCCATTCTGTGGTATCTACCCCACAAACTCGCTTTATCTAGCATTTTATCAGCATTTTTATTGGTGCTCAGTACAAGAATACATTGACTTGCGTACTTGCGAGATTTACTACCCGCGGATTCCGATGGAACTATTTATACTTTCAGAATACAAATTAACCTTTCTTAACGGTAACGTTACTATATACAATACTACTGACTCATCTTGGCAGCTTTGAATCTGCTGATGCGTATTGGATTACCTTCTTCATCAATTGGCTCAAATTCTAGTTCTTGTTCGGTTTTTCTGTACCCAGTCTTATTTTGTTCAAATACGATTTTTTGCCTCAACTTGTGATAGTTACTTGCTACCTCCAGATTGAAGATTTCTTGATCTATTGTGTCTTCAACGGACAAGGCCAAGTCTTCGGCATCCACTTCAAAATCATTTTCTATAATCTCGTCCACAAGAATGGGGCCGTCATCTTCTTCCTGGTCATCAATGTAGTTCTGATTGAGGTAACTTTCATTTTCCTCTTCTTCGTCCTCATCATCGTATTGACGTTCAATCAAATCTAAGCGAGGATCAAAAGCCTCATTTTTAGATTTCTTGTCGATCAGATTATTCTTAGTTTGAGACCTTACCTTTGATGCCTCTTCAACGACTGGCATTGATTCAAGCATCTTGTTCAATACTTCAAAGTCTTTCAATTCATTAACCACTGGCCCTTCAGTATCAATATCATCATCATACATCCCCAAAACGTACGCCTTTGCCATAGTTTCCATGTCACTTTGCAAACTTTGAAAATCTACTATGGCTTCTTTCACTTCAATTTCCAGTTCCTTATTATTAGGAGACAGGTTTGCTTTAGTAGCTTTTTGATCGGTTTGCTGTCCTGTAGTCTCATTGGAACTATTTTGCTCGAAAGATAAACCTAACTTCTCTGTTATGACTTGCTCCAGATCGATATCTTGGAGTTGATCAACTTTGCTTTTCAGTGTGTTTTCGAAACTAGTGACTATAGATCCTAACGGTATCTCATTTTCCACAATATCTCCATTAATTGTATTATTCAGGTACGACACAGAAGGATCGGTGTTGACTTCCTTAATCTTATCTTCCTTCTTCTCCGAATTGTTTTGAATTTTGGACATCTTGAAACGGGAGACTTTATGCGGCTTTGTTTTAATCTTGTCCTCATTCTCCAAAATTGACTGTTGAACAAGATTATATCTATCCAATGGTTCTACATTGGAAGAGTCGGCAATTGGAATCTCAATCTTTTTAAAGTCTTTTGAATCGAATACTTTCAGGTTAGAAGATAAGTTAAATTTCTGAGTAATCACAGTTGGCTCGTTTCTTTCAACAACCAAGTTACTTACCGGAGATTGTTCGACTCCGTCTATTGAATCTTGATTGAAAGTGGCATTTCCACCAGCAATTCTACCCTGCTTGAACAACGAGAGTTTCGCAGTTTCTTGTGGCTCTTTTAGGTAACCACTTATGTTCTCAACTTCTTTGATATCCAACTGTTCTGCAAATCTGACCGACTTTTTACTACTTTCTGTGTCTGTGGTGTTAACCTTCGTTTGAGTTGATCCAAATTCTTTTTTATCCTTCGAATCGAGCTCAGCTTTTTCTAGACGCATTTTCATAACCTGACTCCACAACTTAGAGTTAAGATCCTTGTTCTGATCTCCAATCATAAATGACTTGCTTTCCCCATAGAGTAGGTCATCTGCAAGATCATCTTCATCTTCATCTTCTCCTTCATCAGAAAATTCGAAATCCCATTCCTCATCGTCAGCAAAGTCACTTGCGGACTGCCCCGATTGTTCGAACTCGTCAACTAAAATCTCTAACTCTAATATCTCATCTTGATCTAAAGAAATTTGGTTTGAGTTGGAAATTCTAGCTGATTTCTCTTCATCCTGGTCAATTTTGTCTTCATGCTCCAAATTTTTCTCCACAATTGTATTCGCAAGGACCACATGTTCGGATCTCTTTCCCACTGATTCCGGTAACAGTGTAGTTGATTGAAGAATTTCTTTATCTTTTGGTTTATCTTTCGAGTTTTCGTTATCATTGTTTGGCTGACTGTTCCTATAAGCGTCGATGCAAATCTGCTTTAATCTGAATTTGTCATCAGGACTAATTTTCAAGCTGTCAATTTTGTCCAACAATGCATCTTGACTCAAATTTTCAGGGATCTTATTCATCGATCTGCTAGATATTTCCATGTCATCGAATAACTGCGCAAGCTCTTCATTATCGTGTTGCGGCTCAATCAGATCAATCTTTTGGTTATCCCATGGGCCATCGATGTCTTCTTGGATGAGTTCAATTGAGTTCGAACCAGTCAGTATACTGACAGTCCTTCCTAGCTTATCCTTTTTATCAACAGACTCTTTTGGAGCTGTTGCAGTGATTTCTTGGTTTGGTACAATTAGCTGTTCTTGATCTACCTCTTGATTATTTATACGGGCCTTTAAAATACTACCATCTTCATCTAAATGCTCCTCGATCTCCATAAAAGGGAGTCCCTCCTCATTTAATTCGACCTTATTGTTTGTAGACTCAAAATTGCCATTAGTAAAGGTTTGAAACTTTTTTAAATTCTCTCTGGTAATCAATGCTTCCTTAACCTTGGCGGAGAATGTATTGCACGAGTTCTCAAGATCTGAAATTCTGCACTCCAAGTATTCTAGGGCTTGTGATTTAGACTTTTCAACAAAATATCCACCACCTATCGCAATGGTGAATGTGTGATGGTTCTTGTCATTTTTTATCTCTTTTAGTATGCCCAGGAGTACATCAACTTGAGTTTTTATGACCTCCTTTTTCTCTTCAAGGTTATGTATGGTCCGATCAAGCTGCGAATCTAGAGCATTTGTATATTCAATATCTAGCGAAAGCTCAGAACTGTTCATTGCCGTGTTGAAGTCCTCATCACTTCTTATTACATAAGTGACATTAATCACACAAAATATCTGATTGGTCTGTACACTACCTACCCAGTCGTTGATGATGGTTCACAACTTGCGCTATATTTTTGAGTATACATGCTGTCTGATTTTTATTTACCTAAGTAGTGTGCCATCACCACCTCTTTTTGACTCCCAGTCTTTTAATGCAAGTTCCCATTCCTCATCTTCATTGAGCGGCAATGATGCATCTTTGTCTTCGGTTTCACCCTTTTTGCTCTCTATCGCATCGTACTCATCTTTATGCTCAATCCATCTCTCGTGAATATCTATTTCCATGAACTCCGAGTTTCCACCTAACCTTGTAGCTTCACTCCATATAGAATCACCTCCAATTTCACTCCCAAAGCTGTAACCATTCGCTTTATCTATGACGCTCAAAATGTTAATCATGCTCTGTTTGTTTTCCACTGCCAACACTTCAAAGGAAACAAGATTGAAATCTTCCACTAATTCTGCAATGAGTTCAGTGAGCCGTACATAGTTCTTTCCCAAGATAGAATTCGACTCCTTCTCTAAATGAGGTGAAAGGTACGCCAAGTCTTGAACTTCAGTGTAATAATCAAGTCTGAAAGGTAGCTCACCATAATTTCTCAATAAGTCAATCTTGGAGATTACATTCACATGTGGTAAATCTAATTGAAGCATGGATCTCAAACTTAGAAGCAAAATCGACACATATTGCGATGGACTTGTTAGGTATATGGAATCAACCAAGGAGACGACACACAAACGAAGATGATCTGCTTTAACCAAGCTTTTAAAAATTTTGTACAAGGAGTTATGATGTGTGAAGAGCTCTACTTGTCCAGGACAATCAAATATGAGATAATTTTGTTCTTTCACTAATTGGTTCACTTTCTGAATAAAAGAGTTAATGCCCGTCTCATCAAGACTCTCCAAAGCATACATAAGACCACCGTTGGGTCCTAAGTTCAACTCTTCCATAATTTCCTCTATAGTAACGAAGTCTCTTATGTCAAGGGCACAATCTGGATAGGGTAATCGGTCATTTGCCGGATCAAGATTAATGATACACAGTTTTCTGCCTATTGCAGACATAAACTGGTACATACCATAACAGTATGTGGACTTCCCCGATCCTGGGGGCCCTATCACTATTTGTCCGAACATTGATAGATGGTTTGATCAAGCATTGGAATCACGTAAGCCATCCTGAATCTATAAGTGGGCTGCCCACGACCTTTTTGGTCTTGAAGGCGATTATCCAAAAAAAGGTTGTTGGCCACATCAATTCACTGTTGGCAAGCAATACACTTGACATAAATCATAACAGCCCGAGCTATATCTTGGTTGTATTCTCATTCAAGTCTACATAAGTCATATCACTGTTCAATTGACTTTCTAGGCTTCCTAGCGTACTAGTTTTTCATATTTACATTATTTGCCACAGAATTTAAGTACAAGAATGTCCTCAACAAACAACGAATCCACATTTTTGAATAAGGCTGTTTCAGTGTCTCCTCTTGTTTTATTGTCAGTTGTCGACCATTATAACAGAGTGGCAAAGGATTCAAAGAAAAGAGTCGTAGGGGTTATATTGGGAGACAGCTCAACTGATACTATCAAGGTCACAAATTCATATGCTATCCCATTTGAAGAAGATGAGAAGAACCCAAGCGTATGGTTCTTGGATCATAATTTTATAGATTCTATGGGGGAGATGTTTAAAAAGATAAACGCCAAGGAAAAGTTGATTGGTTGGTATCACTCGGGCCCAAAATTAAAGCCTTCTGATTTGAAGATTAATGAAGTCTTCAAAAAGTATACTGCAAATCCACTTTTACTAATTGTTGATGTTCAACCAAGGGAGGTAGGAATACCAACCGATGCTTACTTTTCTGTCGATGACATCAAAAACGATGGTTCAGCAGCTGAGAAGACTTTCGTGCATGTTCCTTCGCTTATTGAGGCTGAAGAAGCTGAAGAAATTGGTGTTGAGCACTTATTGAGAGACATTAGAGATCAAGCTGCTGGAAACTTATCCTTAAGAGTAACACAAACATACCAGTCGTTATTAGGTTTGCATCAAAAACTTAAAGAAATAGCTAACTATTTGGACAAAGTTTATCAGAGAAAGTTACCACTCAACCATACTATCTTGGGAAAGCTCCAGAATGTGTTCAACTTATTACCTAAACTTGCAAAATCAAGTCTGATTGATCCAAACGGAATTGATGTAAACAATCCATTGGCAACTGCATTCACGATCAAAACTAATGATGAATTGATGGTGGTTTACATAAGTACCCTTGTTAGGGCCATCATAGCTTTTCATGATTTAATTGAGAACAAGTTAGAAAACAAGAAGTTGAATGAAAAGAACTCGGGCGAGAATAAGATTGATTTGGACCTCGAAAAGGCTGCCAATACCAATGAAAAGGCAGATGTTCCCGTTGATGAGTAGATAACCAATACAAGGAGCTCCTTCTGTAATCATACGAGATACCTGTAGTCGTGCGCGCGTTGAGAAAATCTTCAAAAAATTAAGTTGTACTAGAGATCAACTAGGATATCAATCGTCATTAGCTTTATGAAATAATCAGCCAACAACTCACAAGAAAGTTAGAATAGCAAAAAAAGCGAGCAAATCTAGTTGCCTCAAAATGTCATCTAGAATGTTAAGTCTATACAAACTAAACCCAGTCGGTCATTTTAACTTCTTTTTCAAGAATACGAAGAAAGGATTTCGTATAGACCAGAATTTTATCAATAATCAACACTTAACATCACCTCATAGAAGACTCCTAATAAGTTCAAAGCGTAATTCGGGGAGAAATGATGTGTCGGCAAATCAAGAAACCAATTCCATCCTAGGTAACGTAGCAACGAAGGTGTTGAACTGTCAAGATCCGGATGCTGAACTGTCTCAAAAGATTTCATATGACAAAGTTCCTTTCAAAGTAGTTCCAAAGGGATCTACACGGCCACTATCCAATAAAAATACTACAATCAAACCGAAGAGTGAGTTGAGCACATTAATCAGCCCGTACCTAAAGTTGACCAAACCTAATTTGACTGTGCTTGTAACATTGAGTTCCATTTGCTCGTATGCTATATCACCTTTTACAGTTTCATTGCATGAATTGTTATTCTTGACTATGGGAACTGCTCTTTGCTCCGGAGCCGCGAATGCTATAAACATGGGACGAGAACCGGAATTTGATAGAAAGATGCCCAGAACGGTTGGTAGACCTGTTGTACGGGGCTTGATATCGCCACAGCAAGCTTATAGGTTTGCGGGTGTTACAGGTTCGTTAGGTTGTACCATGCTTTACTTGGGGGTAAACCCTACAGTATCGATGTTGGGATTTTTAAATATCGTCCTATACGCATGGATCTATACATCGCTCAAAAGAAAATCAATCATTAATACTTGGGTGGGAGCTATCGTTGGAGCAATACCACCATTGATGGGCTGGGCAGCTGCTTCTCCACTTAATCACCCGGCAGCTTGGTGCCTAGCGGGTTTGCTTTATGCCTGGCAATTTCCACACTTCAACGCGTTATCTCATAATATTGCTGATCAATACAAGCAAGCAGGTTATGTTATGACTGCTGCGGAGAATCCAAAACTAAATGCTAGGGTTGCGTTGAGATATTCATTGTTAATGTTTCCATTATGTTTTGGTTTGACATATTACGGAATTACTGACTGGGTTTTTCCTATTGATTCGGCAATTGCAAATGGGTGGTTGACTTATTTAGCATACCAATTTTGGAGACAGCAGCAAAAGAATTATCGTGATGGAGCAAAACCAACTGCCGAGGGAATAGCATTAGCTGGAGTTCATGCTAAGCAATTATTTTGGTGTTCAGTGTGGCATTTGCCAGCAGTACTTATACTAGCTATGCTTCACAAAAAAGGACAATGGGATAGGCTTTGGATATACTTGGGGTTCAGCACAGACTCCACTTCCAGTAAACCACTTTCATCCTACTAGGACTTCTTGTATATAGATCATTATCATTACCTCATCTACAATGATATAGTCATCATCAGAAAATACACCAAATGAGCTGTACCTCGAAATGTCGTGTGCTTAGTCTATTTAACTACATGTTAAGCTTGCATCAGTTGGACCTGAACAAACTCAATAGTCTCAGTAGTCAACGTTCTGAGCTTATGAGCTTCCGTGTATTTTGCCAATGGCAGCACAAGTGATAACGGGAGATCCTATATTTTGAGAGTGCTTATTAAATTAGGTACTTGGGTAGTTCTGTATTATTGGATGCTCCGAACAACTTTGTTCTTGGCCAAAGCCTTTGTTAATCCAGGCAAATCTTTCTGTATTCAAAAAATTTTCCATTACTTCTATTTCTGATTATGAAGAGCATTGTGAAATAAAAGCAAATTTAACCAAAAAATAAAATAGTCAATCATATCAGTTCCTCTGGATTCAATAATTCATGAAATGGCACCTATCGATCAAGCTGACTGCCCCATCGTTAAGAATGTTAAACAAACACTTTTCCGATCCAAAATAGCACTTAGTAACTGTAACTTACTTAATTACTGGGCATGACTCAAGGCCAGATGTAGCTCGTTGTCCTTCGTGTTTTGAGTTTAACTACCTAAGCTCCCTCCTATTGATTGCCTCCAGCAACTTACTGGTTCCTGGTACCCAATCCCCAGCAGATACACCGTGGGAGAAAGTGAGATAGAACAATCCTATTTTTGGGAAGCAAATACAAGTACATAGTTAATGACCGTAGAGCCAATTAAGTTAGCTATACTCAGATTCTTGCCTGCTGCTACATGCCAGTCAAAAGTTGTTGAGACAATACGATCAACCAACTGGGTACTGACTTCTCCATCCCTGAGTCAAATCCCCATCAAGTTTTAATACACCTGCAGAATCTTGTTGGATGGCCAGCAATTAAGATGAGAGACCTATATTTCAAATATTTTGAATTTAGTAGCAACTAAACCCTATAACACCTCAAATATTTAACACTGGGAGACACTTGATCAGTTTTCACCATCAACCGACTTTTAGCGACCCTGAACCAGAACCAAAAGCGATATTAAATATTAACAATCTCAAAACACTTAACCACTCTAAACCATAGCTGTAACTTACCAGTATTGTGTTTGTGGTGATTCTGTAGATACTGCACAAGTAAGTGGTATGTGCATATCAATTTGCCGATAGAGTACTGCTCTTTCTTTTCATGCAATATGGCGCTACACAGTTACCGAGCCCCCAATCGCTAGTATAACTCTGCATGATTCGAAAAATAGAGCACTTCCAAGGCAGACACTTTACCCTTCGCTGGTATTCTGTAAGTTGAATCATCATAGCATAATAAACACAGCAGCAACAGACACAGAAGCCACAGCAGCAATCCTAAGTGTTGGTATGATAGTTGATTAGCACCAGGTATCATGTCGACACATAAAATACTCCAAGTTGGTAAACGAATGGTTTCAATTGTTCCGAAATGCATGTAGACTAAGTAATTTCTATGAGATTCGAGCTCAACAGGATTGATCAGCTTTATCAATTAACCTAACTTTATGACAAAGAACTGTTCAAAAGAACTCATTACCACCATCAATTTATTATTGGATTTATCGGAATTTTTGGCTTCAATGTCAACGTACTTTGCTTCACTGGCATTGCTGAATTTGTCAGCTTGGTTGTATTTTGATCTCAATGTGAGTTCAATTTCTTTTAAACGATTGTAAGTTTCGAAGCGCCGCTCGTCAAGCATTTCCATGTCGTAGATGACCCCCCTGGTCCTAAACCTGACATGTGAATCTTTAACTATGTAAAAATCTACCAGGGATTTTACCTCATTAGTTTGTTTGCTACTTCCGTTCTTGTGACCCCAAATATAGAGTTTTATCTCCTTTTCAATCGCCATAGAACGGCTGTATGTTTTTTTGGCAGAACACTGAGTTTTCATGCAGGCTCTTTCTCCAGTGATCCAAGATAACCTCAAAAATCTTATCCATTCTTTTCAACTCGTCCCTAGTCCGAGTCTTAATGGTGTCTTCGAAGCTTGCATCATCAAAACCTTCTAGAATATAATCGACTCCAATGCCTCTGAGCATGATTTGAACTTTCACGTTATCATCAAAAAATTGTTCATTATCAACAGACGGAAGGAATATGCTATCAATGCAATCAACTCCATATAAACTGTATAGATAAGCAGAAGGACCATCATATATAGTGTTCTTATACTTCAATAGCACTTTGTCAGAGCGCAGGAGAAGTGATCTAGTAAAAGCGTTCAACTTCTTCGGAACCTCGCCTTTAAGAGGATTCCTATCCTTCTGAAACCCCCAATAAACTGGTTGCCTTTCTAGGATCTCACCCAAGGAGCCAAATAGTGACTCCTCAACGGTTAACAGGATGACAACTGGTGCAGATGGATCTTCATCTTTCTTTTCTTTCACAGACACGCCTTTAACTTAGAAAGACAATCACGGAACATGCTTGAGTAATCGGTTTGTTGACTTCGTAGATGTTTTACTTAAGGTTGTTCGATTCTATACCGAAGATAGTATGAAAGAAAGACTCTAAATCCCTAGGATGGCAAGGACTGAATTTATAGTTAATAGGTAATAGGATCGTAAATACTGGTTGCAAAAGTTGCAAAGGGTGTCACAAATGGACATTTTGGCTGGAAATATTTTGATTTATGTCTATTTACATCAAAATCGATAATTGAAAGTTTGATCTCAATATTTAGAACTTTATTGTACTATTATGGAGTGTTTCACTGTCGTGTCAGCAAGCTTTTACCCCAAGTAAGGGTCCCATCATCGGGTTTGGCTGCGAAACATCACGTGGACTTTGGGAACTACATCGGGGCTACTCATAATGGCAAATACCATGTACACATAATCATCAAGCTTACTACATCCCAACTGCAAAATCGCACAATTTCCACCACGTTATCTACATCTACGTCAAGACCATCAACCGACCATTGTGAGCACCACACACCCGGAGGATAAAAGCGGTTCAAGGTCGATGAATGATGAAATTGCTATCACAGAAGAATTGATTTTAGCTTTATTTCCCGCTCTAGTTGAGTCAAAAGATGATGTATCCTCTACTTTGCCTACAATTATACGCCTTCCCATTCTGAGAGAAACACAAGGCCTTGGTAAAGGACTTGGTCTTTCCTGCTGAAAAAACCAAAAACACACTGATTATTCCATAAACCAACTGAAAATAGTTGCCACCCCTGAACTCATTCAAGGACGGAAGGCACCACCAGATATCCGAACAAAATAATCTTTGGTAATTTTGTAAATAAGGGAATGCGGTGACGGATTCCTCACGGATTCCTCAAATCAGACTTTGCTGCTCAAATATATAACTAATTCTGAATTCTTCTTGTTCACAGCTAGGTATACCGCTCTGAGTTGAAACCTTTACTCAAGACCACTTATCTTTCTCAGAGTTTCTCTTGATAGTAAAGATGGAATTCTCCCTCCCCCCAAGATGACTTAGCCTTTGCTACCCGATTAAACAAACGGTTCCAAGAAGGATGTTGTACCTCCATGGAACCTATTTGTGCTTTCTTCCCGGAACTCAGCTATTCCATTACCCGATAACGATAGATTAATAGTCAGAAATAGTTCGGAGTAGCCTTGAACTAACCAAAATATCTCTAATTTGTTAACTCCTAATAAGTAAACTCGAGAGTTTAATGCCAAAAAATACGAATCAATTAATTGTAGATTAGTCTATGTTGCAAGCAAAACCTTATGCTACTCATAAAAGTGAAGAAAGAAACTGAATTTGTACTTCTGCCTGACAAAGCATCTTATAATAACTCTTATACTAATTTACGATAAAAACAAGCAGATAATGAAAACAACAAGATGGGACCAGATCCATCCTTCCATTAATCTTGAAGTATTGTTCGAATCTCTTTCTAATATATTGCTTGACCTGTGTTTACAACAGCAAGATAATACCAAATTTATTTTGCGGGCATTTAAGAGCATGGAAATGTTAATTATTGTTATAGAGAGTATCTTCTGAATTTTAAAATCTGGTACATATTTGACATACATACATTTTGGAAGACAAAATTCACAATGTACTTATTGTAGGTGTTAGAACGTAGATTGATTCAGTCATAGCATTTGAGCGTACAAGTATCATGAATGATAAGTATCATTTTGGAGGAAATGTACGTAATCTCTTTTCTTTAATGACTAGGCCTGTAATGGAATGTAGTTAGTGATCCGATATAATAGCTGAAGAATCGAAAATATTTGATACTCCATAGGGTAAAAGTCCAGGGGAATGTCCTAATATCTGGTATTTTGTGTATTTGTCAGGTATGGGCTGTACAGGCTATAGTATTACTTTCGCAAAATGTTTTGTAATTTGTATGTATCTAAAGAAATTAAGTCTTTACGGAATGTTAGACTAGTTTTTTGAGAACTTCTGTTTATTATTAACAGACAGAATAATTATTATGTTAACTTCTTTTACATTTGCTCAAAGTTATAAATAAAGGTTATAAGTGCACAATTTCCATCCTCACTGATAGAGCACGTTGAATAATGATTTTAATCTCAAAATATAGGTGTATTGTCAGAACATATGGTATGTTTGCTTGTTCTGCGATGATCATGATCGTCGCAAGGTTTCAATTAATTTATGATTGTTGAGAACAGGGTGGTGAAGCTACCTATTAACTTATTTATCTGAGTTAGAATTTTTCAATTATTTATTGGAATGGACAAGTCTGAATTGTACATTATTCTATTGTGTTGACCGGTTCTTAAATCTTGAAGGTATTCTTCATTTAAATTATATTCTGTTTTGGGTAACACATAGCAAGATAGGTTTTAACACTATATTTTTGGGGATTTCTCACCTGATGCTCTGAATACATCATTATTAGTACCTAAGGATATTAGTATCTCGTTTATAATCTCCAAATACGAAGATGACATTTATGTTATGGTATCTTTTTCTAATTATATTTAAATTTAATCTCTTAATTAGTATTCTTTGTGGCTTGCATTGATTTTACGTTTGAAAGTTTGAATGATACTAGTAGATATTCACTAGTTTGCAATATAATACTAATTCTGCATAGTGGTTAACAAATGTTGTGTTTGAAATTCAATCGATTGGAATCAATTTGAGATATTAACTTTTGATGTATTGTTTTTACGTAATTGCATCATTATTCTGTTGTAAAACTTGGTATCATTTGACATAAAGTTGGATTACCCAAGAGTATTACTCTTGTTACGAGATGGTGTTGAGGAATTGGAAATTAGAAGGTTAGGTTTTGGGGCTCTTTTCGTCAATAAGGATGGGATTTGAAGTCGTCATACAGTCTTGAAAACCTGACAGCCACTGCCAGCTTGATTCTATCATTTCTGGCAAAATTCAATGGTAGCTTGCCCTTAGGTTCGGTGACTAATGCTTTTTAAGCTTGGTGGTTGTTGCATCGCATCTACTCTATATAGTTGTGCTTTGGTCTTGTGTGTGGATCGATAGAAACACGCTAGTTGAGAATACGATTCAATCAAGTTGCATGGTTGCATTTCATTTAATAGTTGTGATGTTAGAATGGCTCTATATAATTAGGTATTAAAGACTGATAGGTCATTTTTGATTTTTGAATTAGGCTATGGAAGCATATTCCGGAAGTCTTGAAATCTATATATTACGAGAAGCATGCTGAAGTGTACTGTAATATTATTACTACATAAAATAAATAAGTCAAACTAGCTACAGCATAAATAATCAGTAGACCCATTTGTAGATTGAACTTTCAACATTAATCAAGTCGAAAAAGGATCCCCAAAAGTGTCCATAATGGAAGGGTCAAAGAGATCGAAATCAGCGAAATAAGCAGTGCCGTGAACCAGATTGTTTTCGATAATTGGATAATCTGACCCAGTTGATTCCAACGTACGTAACCAATCTTGTTCGCCTACCATTTTGATGTTTTTCATTTGACGCCAGAAATGATCTAGTTGTATTTCAGAGATTAAGTACTCCTCTTTTTTCTCATCAAGGTTGAGGTCCTCGGCTGTCTCAAAATTCATCGATTGAAATGACTGCAAAACTCTAGATGGGTCAACTTCTTCGGTTACTGCAATTTTCGAATAACCATTCAAGATATCATTTATTTGTCTTAGTTGATCGCTGTTAAAACTGATTGCATAAGTGTTTGGTGTTGAATCATTGAAAATAGGACCTTTCAGAAGGATACTCAATCCATGGAACATTGCCTTCTTTGCTTTCCATGCATTTATAAATCTTTTGCTGGTGATTGATAGCTTAAACAACAAATCTCTTGTACAAGCGGATGCAACTTGCATTAGCTCTTGCAATTTGATGTCCTCTTCTTCCGAATGTTCAATTTTGACTGTAAACTTTGAGTTTTTATTCTGACTTGTTGCGGTCAATCGAATACATAATGATAAGGTTATCATGCATGCAAAACTGTTAATCAAATTAATAATAGGAGAAATCAACATTGCACACATTTGCCCAAATACCCCTCCGTCGTTGAAAATGACGATCTTCATTAGGTCATTAAGTTCAACAAAAATTGTAATTAAAGCCTTTTTAAAATAGAAAAATTCTAACTCTTTAACACCCAGATCGTGATAATAAGTGAAGAAGTAATAATACATTCCTGCAAGAAACATTTTCGAGTGCAAATATATGTGGATAGTTTTGATGCGGAATGCGTCTGTCTCCGTGGTTTGTGGCTTCATAATTGCAGAAAGTCTTGAACAACTCCTTGCAACAATAATTTCGAAATCATTGATTTGATCTATAATTGAAGACATAGAAACTTGATCCTTTATTCTCAGTAAAATCTCTGATAACTTACTTGTCGTTAATATGATAGAACGATGCAATTGAAAAATTTTTACTGCTTCTCTCTCAGTTTCCTCTTTCTTTGTATTTCCTACTCCACTGACATAAAATGGCACTTTCGTATCATAGCTTGCAAGATTTACCGTAATAGGAGTACCATAAAATATCGTCTCGTAAACGTCCATCGATACTAAGTAATGCCAAATTTTCCTTCTCAAGTGCTTTTGATTACTGCTTAGACTAAGCTCCATAATATAATCCGGATCTCGATGCATCCCTAGATTTGTGGCCATTTGCACTAACATTGCCGTACAAGCTGGATTCTCGTTCGACGGTTTATCGCCAATGTCTGGGCTATACCTATCATGTATCCTGGACAATATTGCTCCTTGTAAAACTACCATGTCCTGTTTCCGTGTAAACGTGAAAGACTTTAAACAGTCCTCAGCAACTTCAGCTACCTCCGTAGGAACAGGATTTTGGATGGCTAATTCGGTTCCACGAGTCAGAATAATACTATACTCTCCGAGCGTTTCCTCCGTGTCTTTAGTGTAGAATCTGAATTGTGAAATATAACTCAATCTTAGGATGAAAAGATAAATCGAGATAGTTGCAAGATCGTGTCTCTTCTCTATGACAATACGCTTGTGATCTTTGAAAGTTCCTTCGGGTGTTACAGTATTCTTTACTATTTTCCCTATGTCTTCTCTGAACTGGCTCTCATCGATAATCGGGAAGAATACGTATAAGTTCTCAAAAAACAAATCCACATACTGCTCACAAACCGATGTTTCCGGTAGAAGTGTTGCTATTTTCTCAAGTAAAGATTGCTTTGAAAGGGATTTTGGACAAAAATAAACACCTGAGTGTCTACCATAATTTGAGCAGGATAACTTAACCTCATCCATTGTAAATCCATCCTCTATTTGCTTGATATGCTGGTCACCTAATTTCCTTTGAGCTCTAATATCCAACGCTGTAATGCCCTTATTTGTTCCCTTCGTAGGAAAGCTGAAAAATATTTTTGTTGAGAGCTCATGTTGATTCCAGAAGAGACAACATCCTGGATCCCTTCTCAGTAAACATCGAAGTGGTAAAGGTGGTATTGATGGTTTGATCAGGTTGGTGGAATCAATACAAAAATGTAGATTGAAAAACTTCGGATCCGGAACGATTGGATTAATTCCTAGGTATAAATCTTTGTTGGCTTGGCGTATAGCATCTTCAGATTCAATAAGATACTTTAGTTCCCTCGTACCGAACAATTCCTTCAATGACGGTTTACGCCTTTCAGAGGAATCTAATGCATATCCATGAGCAATATTAGGAATGGATGGCAAAGAGTGGAAGAACTGTGATTGAGTATCAGAATTTTGTTGAGACACAAGAGGTTGTAGTTGTGCTGGTAAGGGTAGTAGGGATGTCGAAGTCAACAATCCAGGTTGAACAATTCTCTGAGGATGAACCGGAACTTGGGGCAGCAAACCTGAAATGAAGTTCGATGGTGAACCTATACTAACCTCTGTGTCTGTGAAAGAATATTTTGAGTTACTTGGTATCGCAGATATTGATGATGTTCCGATTGACGCCTCTGGTGAAATACTTTGAGAAGTGCTTGAATTCCCTATAGATCCCTCAATTGATTGAAGCTTGAGCTTCAAGCTTTCTAGTTCTGATATAATCTTCGATTTATCGTTGCCATCGGGTTCTGTATTGAGACTTGCAAGCTTTGAATGATTAATATGATTTGGTGAGCTAAATGTACACCTGTGGCCAATGCTGAGCTTGATACAATTTGAACAAGGGAGGTTACGATCACATTTCGTTTTCCTCGTGCGGCAGTTGTCGCAACTAAGTACGAGCCTCTTTCGCTTCTTGGTGGGTTCTGTCATTAATGATCTTCACCTCAATCCTGCATCAACCGCGAGGGATTATATCCGTTAATCGCCACTTTGAATTGTTGATCTGTTTCACATGCAAAATTAGATATCCAGTAGTGTACATAATAAGCGCACCATTCTGGGAACAAATATGCCATCTGTTGAGCTTGGAATGATGAGTGAGTACTTGTGGTAAACGTACAAACACTTGAATTAACGATTCTACGAAAGCGCTCCACAAACATCGTGGTGAAACACTAAAAATATGCATTAGTCTGAGACTATATACTGCAGTGCATGTTTCGAAGAGTATTTTCTATGTTTTATGGGGAAACTATCTCAAACCCTTTCCGTCAACCTCTCCTTCTCTTCTCCATTGCGACTCAAACGCTCCGCTATTTTCCATTTTATATAGTCTGTAAGCTTCAACTATATGATTTGGTTGCAATGGTTTCGCTACATCACCTCCATACTGTAACTTTTTGCTTTTATCATCCACATTAACTTCTTTTCCCTGCTCTAAACTCTTTAATACAGCAAGCTTTTGCTTCTTTTTCTCATCGATATCTATTATGAGCTTTGAACGGTTTTCTCTCTCCTGAACTTCAAATGCTTTGGTGATTATCTCACCCAAAAACAGTTTCGAGATACCTGCTAACACAACTGCTAAATTTTGTGGGATAGATTGGCCCAACACACTATTACAGATCTTCTTGACACCAGGCTTATTGATTGTCATTCTTCTGTATGCTTCAAATCTTTCCATCTGATCTTCTGAAAAGTGTGAAATCAAAAGTCTCTTCTTCTCTTCTTCAGGCATATCCTTATCTATTTTCGTTTCTCTTAGTTCACGGTACCTTTGTGCTAACTCACTGTCTTCTATATCTGACAAATCACTCACATCCTCAATATCTTCATCCTCATCTTCCTCATAATAGTTGTTATGATCTTCAATATCCTGGGTAGATTGATCTAAAAGGCCTGTTTTTCTATCCAAATCATTATAAAAGACCCTCCAAATCAATTCCTCATCATCTTCATCTAGGCTGATATCGCTCACACTCTCATTATCCACACTCTCACTATATGATGACATGTTTAAGTTGCACTTGCTTTGTCTTGGTTATGAAATCTTTATGTACATGCTTATATACAGGTCTATAGAGTCTCCAGAATTGAACAAAATTCGTTGTTGAGGTCCGTCTGTGTGTATGGTTGGGTTTTCAATTTTCGATAAGGTACCAATCTAAATAGAATGTTTTGACGCAAGTACCCAATGTAAATGCAATATTTATTAAGCCAGCTCCATAAATATTGTGGTTAGTTCCTTCGCACTCTCCACAAAGTGTTTCCAATTTACTTTTGAGATGCTTTTCATTCTCTGACATTCCGTAATCACTTTTGCTTGAGTCCTAGAAGAGCTGTTATGCGTTGTTGCAATCTTCAAAGTCATCAATGTTTGATGTCTTAAGGCTGACATTAGTTTGATCTTCAAGTTATTAGTAGGATGCTTTGGTAGTAACAATTTATTCTCGATAATTTTACTCAATTGATACTTAAGTTCAATAGATAGATCATTGATATCTTTCTCTTCTATCTCCTCAAGATCAATATTATAGGTCATATTATCATGATATAGCCATGATGCATTGCTATTTATAAAAATATGCAAAGAGTCATTCATCATGTTGGATCTATCACCATATGATATGTTGTGACTAATGTTGTACAATTCTTTGATGGGTTCAAGATATAAGCTTAATGCATTCTTAACCTTGATGTCTTGGAAACTACCGTCCAGTATTCCATTAAGGTAGAATATAAGGGATATAGGCCTTTCATAAACACCTTCACTCTCTTGAAATGTAAGCTCTGCTATCGAAAGATGATCCATGATTGTTTGAGTCACAAGGAATGGTAAGTCGTTCGAATGTATTGATGCCAAAGTGTAAAATAAGGTAACCTTCATTAAATTTGGATCAAGGAAGATTTCGTTCTCTTCGCCGTGCACTAATTCAACTACATAGTTGTTCTTCCCCCAGTCATTGATATTGATTGTCCCACCAACTTGTAAACTGGACTTTAAATTATCAACCAATTGAAGCCTGAATGGGCTTGATGGGTACATTTGTGTTATATGATAATCCAATTGAAGTTGTGTTGCCGGTATCAAATCAGGGAAAGCAAACCCTTTATCTCCAAACATCAAATGAATAGGAATAGTGGATATCTCCATCTCAAGATCCTTCCAGCACATCTCTAGAGCTTTTGCATTATCACCATCACGGACATTCAATAAAGGTAATAGAAGAAGTAATAATATTGAGGCAATATAATAAGCAACATTCATTTCCCATGAATCTATTATCCTTTTACTAGTCATGATCCATTAAAGCTTCACTTTGATATTTGTATGCAGGTTTCATCTATTTTATCTAAAACTTTGATTGACTTAAATAAACTAAAAGTCCAATGTCTGTTCCTTCAATAGCAGTTGAAAAAGGTATAGATCCAAAAGTCCAAGAAGATGAGTTTGTTCACACTGTATATAATGAGATAGCTCCTCACTTTTCTCAAACACGCTACAAGCCATGGCCAATCGTGGAAAGATTTCTTAAAAGTCGAGATGACTACTCAGTTGGCTTGGATATTGGATGTGGTAATGGAAAGTACTTAGGTGTAAACGACAAGTTATTCATCATCGGAACAGACCGCTCTGATGGACTCATTACCTGTGCAAATGAGAATTCCAAAGGATCATTCAATCTAGGTGTTGCAGACGGGTTACACTTACCACATAAGGATTCTTCTTTTGATTTTGCAATTTCTATTGCCGTAATTCATCATTTCTCTACCAAAGAGAGAAGAGTCGATGCAATCAAACACATTGTTTCGAAATTAAGACAAGGTGGAAGAGCGCTAATCTATTGTTGGGCTTTAGAACAGGAAAATTCAAGAAGAGGCTACAAAGATGGCGACGAGCAAGATATCTTGATTCCGTGGGTGTTGCAAAAGAAACAAGAAAAGAAAACCAAGTCAAAACGAGATAAGCAACTGTCTACAATCTCGGATCGCTCGGAAGGAATAAACCAGATTTCGAGTAGTGCTGAACAGAATCCCTCAATGAACACCTCAAAAGATCTTGTCTCAGAGTCGCAATCCCAAACAAAATATAGGTATTATCATCTTTATAAACGGGGAGAATTGGCAGAGGATGCGCTTCAGTGCAACAATTGTGAAATATTTGAGGAAGGTTACGAGAAAGATAACTGGTGGATAGTTCTTGAAAAGAAATAACTTATTACTGTAAATACATTATTCATATCCAAATCTGTACTTCTTTTGTTGAACGGTGCGATATCTCAAAATCTCTTATTGCGAGTTTTCTGCAGGAAACAATCCATGTTTCTTTCCTGTCCATTCAAATGTTATCTCCTCTGGAGAAAATAGACAAGGCGATACGAGCAACTGACTTAGATGCATTGGCATGTAGGCACAGTGCAAATCAAGCCAACTACATTACCCCTCAAGATCCATTTATAGAACCCTTGATTCTATCATACAAATCGAATTTGCAATATTGTTCAGGATACACAAACCTTTCAGCTGGCAGAACACTTAGATCTGTATTTGGAGAAAGAAAGTTGCCCTTGATAAACAGAGGTACATATTTAAGAACCAAACTGATCGATCAAGTTACAGAAGAATTTATTAAACAGTTCGATGTGTGCCAAATACTTTCATTAGGAGGAGGCTCTGATACTAGGGGGTTCAGGTTTCTTGAAAAGTTTGAAAGGGTTATCTACCATGAGATTGATTTTCCAGAGTCTACGAAAATTAAGAAAGTGGCAATCTTGAGAAACGAGAAATTGAAATCGATTGTTGAGTCCCAAGGTGAATCTGTAGATATTACGAGCAAAGAACAGTTCCAACAGCTAAGTCCAAATTTACATACCAAGAGATATCACCTACAGAGTTACGATTTGCGCAAATTATCCAGTGGTCTGACCTCAGAAGATGTCATACCTTTGTTGAAGCACTTTGACAGCTCCCTTCCCACACTCGTTCTTAGTGAATGCGTTCTTTGTTATGCTTCACCATCAGAAAATGAGGAAATAATAAAATTTTGGAAGCACCAATGCAGGGGCCTTGTTTCATTCCTCATATATGAACCTATGTCGTTGAATGATTCTTTTGGGGCAACTATGACTAAGAACTTATTACAAAGAGGAATCAACTTGCAGACATTTAACGAATTACCCGATTTAAACTCAAGACTAGTGTTTCTTTCTGATATATGTGGGCTCTCCCATATCAAGTTAACAAACATGAGTGATGTTGGTGGATATGTCATATACTCTAGCTCAAAAAAACCATGGATTGAAGTTAGTGATATGAAACGTATCAACAAACTTGAGTTTATTGATGAAGTTGAGGAAATTAAATTGCTATTTGAGCATTATTGCCTCTGTTATGCTGAATCTAGTCCTGGCGATATCACATTCGAAGGTGTCAATGAAGTTAGATGGGAGTCAGATGACTGGTCATAATTCGGCTGCGTAAACGTTTACGGCTGCCATTATTGTCCTCCTTGGAAATCTATGAACTTCGTCACATGATCTACGAAAACAGTGGATGCAAAGTTAAAGTCATGAAGGTTTCTCTTCTAGCTCCATAAGATCAATAATTATTATGAGCGTATTTGCTTGTACCCGATCAAAATACAATTAAAGTATTGTATTTAGCTCTTAAGAAAATCAATGCTGAGCCCAAGAGATGTTAGGGAATATTGTTACAAGATAATATTGTGGTGAGGGAAGGTAGTTTATATAATGTTATTAGCCCAAAGCCCAGACAACGTTCAGTTGGCAAAACTAGGATTTAGAATTTACTCTACAATATGTTAGACAAAAGCAACCAAGCAAATACTCATGTGACTCTTACTTCTAATACTTCGTGGTGGAGAAGTCAACTGATAGATGACATCGACCATTTCATGATTCCCCAAAAGTATGTATTAAAAGGCTACCAATCTCAGTAGTTAGCTCTCAAGAACCTTGAGTGAATAAACGAGAATCAACAAATACATAAAGATTTCTTTGCGAATGGAAAGTATATTGTCACCTATTCTCTGGATCCCCCGTTGCCAATTAACTGAGCAGTGTATGGCTCTATACCTCTTTCAATGACCATCGTGGTCTCTTTTTTTTGATAATGGGATGTCTATTATAATCTACTGAATGTATACCTATAGATTGCATACCATTATGGTCAAACCTATCTAATTTAATAAAAATTAGAATCGTTTTTTGCTGACTATTTGCAACTTGGTGTGCGATACATGGCACCTGTAAGGATCAAATTATGTTAGATAAGACTTTGGATTATGAGTTGTGGCTGGACAAGAATAAAGGCAATTGGTTGATTGATTAGAGGGGCGACCAGATAGTCTTTTGTCACATGTTTTGTGTTCTCATAATAGAAGAGTCCAAAAAAACTGAGTGTAACAGATTAACTTTAGATTCTGTGTATAAAGCCATAGTAGTAATTTTTTACTATTACCATTATCTTCTTAAGTAGCTTATACTTTTGTGGAATCGTCTTAGTCCTAATTAACTCTTATAGTATCTTATCCTAGTTAGCCTGTTACTTAATTCTCTTGATCTTAATTATCTGCCTGTCTCTAGATCTCTGTGATGGCTCCTTAACTATTTAATCTATGTACTTTCTATTGAGTTCTTGTTCTGAGCTCTATTATTTCATTTCATCGCTGAGACTGTGTACTTTTAGTCTAGCCTCTCATTAACATGTCCTTCCGTAACATCTCATATCGATGATATTACCTAATGTACGTAATCTCTATTATGTAATCATCTACCTAATTAGTCTGTATTTTCGCGCTCCTTTAATATCAGAATTAAGCCTCTATGGCCAAGTTGGTAAGGCACCTCACTAGTAATGAGGAGATCGTCAGTTCGAATCTGGCTGGAGGCATTTTTTTGGTGTGAGAGTCAACACATGCTACTTCAAGAATAAACGTATCATTTATTTTTACTAACTATCTCCAATTTTGCTGGTTTTGATTTTGAGGAGGAAATGGATTATAACCTGTTTGTTGGGATGTTCCAAATCCAGTAAATTGGTGTTGTGATTGTTGTGATTGTGGTTGTACCTGTCCAAATGTTTGCTGGCTTTGGAAAGGAGAGTAACCTTGGTAGTTTCCAGGTTGTATTTGTTGTTGCTGTTGTTGCTGTTGTTGCTGTTGTTGCTGTTGTTGCTGTTGTTGCTGTTGTTGATGCTGCTGTTGTAATTGTTGTTGCTGTAGCTGATCAGAGTTTGTTGGATATGCAACGTTTGTAGTAAATTGGTTTGGTTGGTTGTACAACGATAAAATACTCTGTTTGCTGGCTTGGGAAGTAAACTGTGGGTTATTCTGCTGAATCAACTGTTGCTGATGTTGGGGATTGTTGGGGTCCAAGTATTGTTGCCCATTAGAGTCCACATAAAAAATTTGACCAGTCACAGGGTCAGTGTATTGATATATTTGTGGCTGCTGTTGCATTCCGCCAGTTTGTTGTGGTACTGAAGTGGTCGCTATAGCAGGGATGGACTGGGTGTCACTTGGCTTCGATGCCCACCAATCTTCCAGCATGGGACTTTTAGAAGGTAGGTTGGACACTGAGCTTGTAGTTGATGGTCTTTTAGGAAGATCTGGAGGAATCTCGCTTTGCAGAGGGTTGATTCTGGTGTCCTCTTCTAAGATATCTAGGGCCGTATCAATTACACCATTACTCAATAACAAACTTTCAAGGACAGTATCTCTATCCTTATATCCGAAGCCCATAATTTTTGAGACTTGCCCCAGATACAAGCTGTTTTCGAAGGTAGTAAGCTTTCTATGAGAAAGCCTTGGTAGAGCTGCCTTGTTTGCCGCATTGGATCCTGATCTCAGGCGTCCAGTACAAGAACTATTGATGTATGAATTCAGTCTAGACCTACCACCACTATTGGCCAAATATGAATTCAGCCGGGATCTGGAAAACAAACCATTTCTCACTGAGTCATTCTCGTCGGAATACTTGCTGAGTCGATCTTCGTAGTCTGACGCGTCAATTGAATCATCGCGGAACAATCCCAATATGTACTTGTCCCTCAAATACTTCTCTGCTGCGTCTTTGTCATCATCAGCATCGTATGGGAAAGGTATTCTCTTGGGATTCCATTTTCTTTTTGCCTTCTTGTTTCCAATCTTACGAAGGTTTGTAATTTGCTCTGCGGGCCAATCATCTAAGGTCAATGACTTGACTTTAGAGATATTCTCCTGCGGAGGACCCAAGACTTTCCTGTGCAATGAAGCACACCTACCACAGAGAAATATACCAAGGTTATAGGAGGCCCAAGTTGGGTAAGTAGCACCGCACTCACCACACTTATTGTCGTTAGAACGGTTGTTGACTAATTCGATCAACTGGCTTTGGACCTGTTTCTGCTGCTTCTTAAGGGACATTGAAGAATCAAAATGATATACACTTTCACTTTCTTATCGTGTTGAACAGAGGATTCTCAATGTTCCAATTGTATTCATATGTCCGTAGAAAATTGCGTGCGTAAACCGGTTCAATGGAAGTAGCGGAAGCTGAAAGTCTAGGAGTCTGTGATAGCAGGAATTCCAGTAAGAATAGCATCTACAAGCTTGCAGAACAATGTACTGAGTGCTATATATTGAGTTGAATTGACTTTGTCAGCTTAAAAGTACCAATGGAATTGATAATAATGTCCGAAACATAGACATTTATTGATTCAAGTCCAATATCTAAATCTTCCAATTGACAATTGAACTCTTCAATTTCGTCCTCAGAAACTGTAGACTTAAGTTCACCTAGCTGAAAACTAATGTGGTAGATTGGCATTTTCGGCTTTCTCTCAATCAAGGACAAGGAGTTTGCGTTTGTGAAAATAGAATCACGGATTCTCTCAAAAAATCTTCCGGAACTAGCATTTATATCAATTACGCCGGCCAAGAATAGTGTATCTTTCTTTGTGCTTTTGAAAACTCGAAGATGGGGTTCAAACTTTAGTCGAACATACTTCTTGGGGCTTGCGGCCTGTCCTAATATACCCTTCACTCTTTGATAACGATTGACCTCCTCCTCATCAAACCCCACTAATGAATCATCAATTTCGAGATTTTGGAAAGAATGCTTAAGGTTATCTTTTAATTGCTCGATCTTATAATCATCACCTTCAATATTCGGATAAATTGATATATGGTATCTCAAGGGAGAAACCTTTCCAATGTCACTCCAACTGTACTTGGAAGCGATAGGTATCCTGGACATTGCCTTCTTTGTTTGAGAGTGCATGAGATTCAAAGCAGATGCAGAAGGTCTCCATGGTATGTATAAAAAGATCGACCCTCTATTCAACATATTCTCAGCATAGTTTTGCAGGAAGATATTAATATCATCAATATCCCTGCTAGACTGTTCTTCGTCTGAAGCTAATTCAGAGTCCGATGAGTACTCTTGTATGTGGTTCATCTGGTTGTCATGAAACCAACTTAGATTTCAATTGTTCCATATGCAGTATTGGATGGCAAATATGCAGAAAGACTTCGAAACTAGTGGGGATTCCACATTCAATAAAACACAGGATATAAATGCCTTCTTAATTACAGACTACGCCTGGGCTAATTAAAGAAAGAGGAGTTGCAATACTAAGCTTTGGCTGTATCGTTTTTAAACTTTCGGTATTTTCGAGATAGGGAGCAGCGCTCACCTGAATACATAAACTGCACATTTAAAGTCACTAGCTTCAAATGAAGAGTTGAAAGACTTAATTATCTGAATTATTCCAAAAAAATGTTGATTTTTTGATTTTTTGATTTTTTGGCAAATTTATTTTACTTCTGCTGTCCTCGTCCAATAGTATATATTTCCACATAGAATTTTGAAAGTTAATAGACCTGACTGATATCAAATATTGTATACATTCATAGTACAACAACTTCATTCTTGCAGATTGCGAAAACAAATTGGATACAAGTGAAAAGTAATGCATATTGAGCTTTGCTTTTGCAACAAATGTGCGGCAAGTAACCGCAACATAATAGCTTATTCAAAGTAAAACCTGTGCTAGATTATCATTTAATAGTACGTTCTACTTTTTTTGTATTTTTAATGGAAAATTTTAAAAAAAAGTCTACTCCTAGGGGATACTAGAAGTTGCTTGCAGGGTGAAGTGTTCTGAACTTCAATTGATTTGCTTTCCTTTTACCCTAAAGTGCACCACTATTCAACCATCTAGTAACTAATTCAATAATGTATAAGTTTGCATATTAACCATCTATATCCATGATTACGATAAGATGTTGGTATCGTCCAGGAGTGGGTGGAAAGGAGGTAACTAAAACTTTTAAATAAGATTGGTTCTGGATCTCTTCAAAAATGTTGGTGGGTTGCATTTGGATCTCACGTCTCTTCTAGAGTGCTCTAGTGGATGAACTCTCAGTTAGCACCAGGTTTATTCTAAATTAACTGATCAAGTCATCGGATTCTAGTGTTTGATCATGAAAATTAAGGAACTGCGGATGTCTTCTATTATAAGGTTTAAGAACTCTGATAAAGCACACTGTTGCAACTCAAAAAGTACTTTAAATTCTTAACATCATTTAGGTCAGTGGAGCTCAATCCTGCGAATCCAATAGGACCTCTATCACACTCGCTACACACGAGAACTCGTTCAATGTTTATGAAAGTTTCAGAATCTTCTAAAGAAAACTTTCCAGCAACTTCTTCTGTAGGTCTGGAGACTCCAATATTATCAAAGTCCCATACATCCCCTATCTGAAAGAAGGAAGCACTGCTCTTTACCACTTCATTCGCATCGGTAGCAGTTGACATCATTTTCGGAGCTTCCTTGATTTCCACTATGTTCTTCTGCAACGTTTCCGTTACTGGTATGATTCTAGCGTTGCATTTTTGAAATGAGCATCTGGTCAACACAGGTTTCTTTTCAGATAACACTGCTGCCAAGTCAATGTTGGAATACGTATGTGATGTCATGGTAGGGTTTGATGTAGGTTTGACGGAAGAAAATTACGCAAACGTGAGTAGCGAGAAAGAATTTAGCCACGAGAATTTGAATTAATTTAGATTGCTTCCTGTAAAGGAATTGTAGATACACTAACTTCGCCGATGGAGTAAGAGCGGAATCAAGTAGTATTGACTTTGTCTAGTCGGAAGTAAGTTTCTGTCAACCATTCCCTCACCCAAAAGCCAAAGGCTTGGTCCGTAAGTGTCGTAATGCGGAACTTCTTTGATCTCAACGCTTTGTATATCCTTCAACTAAATAGTGGGAAATTTCCTTTTTGGGACCAAATATCAACAATCTGCGAGACGTTAATACCTAGAAAGATCAGTGCAGATGTTTAATTCACTTCATACCAACTTATCGATTTAGATCAAGACAGAGAATTCAGCAGAAGTTACAAAGAACGTTGGATCAACCACATTCAAGAATCACCCGCATCGAATCAATTTGCAATCTTTTGAGGAGTTTCATTTTAGAGTCAACAAGTCTTTCAACGACTCCAACACATGAAGTGAATACATTATGAAGGGAATTTCTTTGCTCGTAGCTCTATACATGGTTGTGGCCGTCAAAAGTTGGAATACTTTATACTCATATGCTGATGAAAAGATATATCTTCATTTATCAAATAATGACTTATTAGCACTTAATTTCTCGATCACTGGTTTTGATAAGCTTCTGGAATCTCGACTACAAGAAGTCGAGTTGAATAATGGACAAAGGGTAGATGGTCTTCAAAGTCCTCCTCTCAACTCAACGCTCTTTCTCGTGGGACAGCAATTGTACGGAATCACCAAAGGTGGACCAGAAGAGAAAGATGTTTGTGGAAATGGAGTTCTTAATATCATTAGGTATGATTCTTCTAAGAATGAATGGATGAACGATATTAAGTTAGGTTTTGATGGTATCTCAGATGCTTCCTTCTATAAGTCCTCAACTGTATTAACCTCTCCAACTAACAACGAAACCATTTACATTTATGGAGGACAATGTGAGAAAGATGGGAAAGTCTCTAGCAGAATGATCTCCATAGATATGAAATCATTTAAAGCAGCTAACATAAGTACATCTACGAAACCACAACCATTTTTTGGAGCCTCAAACTTGTTAGCACCCAATCCTCAAACTCAGTTAGTGATAGGGGGACAAAGTAATGGTGGCTGGCTAAACATGTACCAATTAGCAACTTGGGATTTCAGTTCTGGTTGGTCATTCAAGCAAATAAGTAATGGCCCAAGTGATGAAAAATTGAATTCGAGAATGGATGCATTAGTCTTACCGATGTTCGACCCCCTTGAAAACAACACCATTTCTACAATTTCAGATAAGCTTAAAATAAGACAGGTTTTGCTAATTGGTGGTATGCTATTGGATTCTTATTCTAAACCATCATTATCGAAGTTGTTATTGAATTCCAACGATTGGTCATGGAATACATCTATCGCGTCAGAAGTGAATGTTCAAGAAATGATGGGGGCAGCCACTATTTTTAATACTTTAGTGGTAGTGAACACATCGCAGTATTCAAATAAAAGGGACGATCCCCACTATCAATTGAGTTTATATGATGCAGATTCCTTTGCACCTGTGAAGAGTTTAAAAAAGAATTTCGCAATTCTCCACTCATCAAGCAATGTGGCCAAACAAGGAGCTAAATCTTCAGTGACTACTAAGGCAATTATTGGTACAGTTATCCCATTGTGTGCTTTGGTAATGGGACTTGCTGGAATGTTGCTTTACAAGAAATACAAAAGAACTCATGAACAAAAGTTTGATGATATGAGTGAGGTAGATTATCACTTTGGAAGTTATTTTGATAATTCTTCCGCGATGACTTCCAACATGAAACATATAGTACCTCCAACAAACTATATGCCTACGAGTCGCAGAGTAATGACCGAGGCCGAGAATAATGAAACTAGTTCGACATTGGAAGTTGCATCATTCGATTCTTGGATAAAGAAGAGAGAAAAGTTTGATCAAAAAAGAGTCAAAACCAATAACCGCCACAGTTACCTAGCATCCAACGAGACTCTAAGTAGTAACACTTCAGATGATGGTTCGATTCTTGAAAGAAGGTATAACCCCGTGAAACCACAGCCAGCTCCAGTTCAATATTCAACAAACCTCGTGAATAGGTCGGTATCAATGATCAAGAAATCGTTCTCTTTTACAAATACACCAACCGGTTCGGCAAGTCCAGAGTATGGTATATTGAACAACAAGGTGAGAGGTAGAGCTGCGGTCTCTTCTAAAGTCTTCGATGATGAAAACAATAATAGTCAGGAGAATGTTTTTGCCGATCCCAAAGAAAGTGAAGTTGATATCGCCAAATCAAATATGTTCAACGAGAAAAAGCAAGACGAAGACGAGCAGGTATCAGATTCGGATCTCTCAGTGGATGACAAGATGGATGTCCAGGTGCTCGTAAGCTCAAAACGACGCTCGGTGTTAAAGGTCGTTAATCCTGACCTAAAAACTATTGAAGATGTGAGTGATTCAGATGTCTCTCATGGCGATCATGAGGTGGACTTAGCGAGCATGAGACAAAGAATACCTTCCGGTGGAAAGTTGTTGGACGAGTAGATTAACCTGTAATATATCACTTAATTTCGAATGATCTGTACGAGCTATGTAGTCATCTGTTAGTTATAGTGTGATCCAGAGACTTCACGCGGAGTGGGTGCATATGGGCAGTTGCGAAAATCGAACTGCACCTCTCACAAGTGGAATGATAAGTCAATCTAGCTCCGATATTGAATCGATGTAGGTGGACTCTCCCAAGTTAGCTGAGATCAATGTATGTAGAAGCGGAGTTGCAAAAGCTACTACGAGTTGACGCTAGTAAAAGATCAAAATTGGTTGTTTTTCTGCTCAAGTGGCACCTGATATCTATAATTAACTGGTGCTATTAATACACACGGGATGTGCATCAATTACAATAGGTGTAGGTACGTGCATGACGGCACATATATGAGTAGGTCATGGCTCCTTTGGTATAGCCTCCTTTCTTCGGCTGGGAATCCTGACATGTAAGGCAGTTGAAGACCACAATCTCGTATCCCCGCCACTAAACACAATTTAATGCGGCAAAGATTTTTTTGTACAATTTTATTGAAGTTGATCAACCTCACTTAAAAGGATAGTAACTTAAGTGATCACACTACGTTAATTTGAAGTGCTGCAACAGATCAATTTCTGAACTCGGTGAATGCTATCACAGTGATGGATGGATTTGATGTCTTTGGGCAGCAACTGCAGCCTGAGAAGGATAGGCACTCACATCAGTTGTCCTTATTCCCACAGAATGGACAGGGGTTCGATCAAGATGAAAGCCAGGGGAATTTCATGCTAGATCACATAGATCAGCTGCAACAGAGTAGCTCGGGATTCTCGTCACAACAAGACCAAATACAACAGCCCCTGCAGCCTCTGCATCATTTTCAACTCCAACAACCGCTGGTTCAGTTTCAACAACAACAACAACAACAACAGCAGCAGCAGCATCAACATCAAGAGCTGCCTCATCTGCTTCAATTTTCTAATCAGCAACAAGACTATGAAAACATGTTTGGAATACAATATGACGTTAGCTTGAACTCAAATAATGACCTATTCAAAAGTGGGTTGGGTTCTTCGGATCAACCGGAGAAGCACGAACACCTTGTAAACACTGTGTCCTTCAATATGCCAGGTGCCTTCAAGAATGATAACATGGATTTGGACGAGTCACCGCCATTTACGATTGACCTGGGATTATATGTTGACCCGGTAATTGGAAATGAATTGTTCCCCAAACCTAGTTCCACTGTTCTAAAGGCTGAGAATTCGGTCAGTCCATTTGATGATAGTTCGAGGGTGTCCTCATATACCAATGTCAACTATGACAATGTCATGTTTGCTAACAATCAAGACCAATTTAATGAAGCTGCTAACGAAAACTATCATAAAGGATCAATTGATAGTCACTTCCACAATGAAATGATAAACCATAACACAGCACACCGTGGCAATAGAAATCACTCGCTTTCTAACGCAAGCTTAAGTGTAAACAATCTATACAACGAGCTTTCTCCTTTGACAACCACAACCTCACTTACCCCCTCTGTGGGCTCAGTGCATTCTACCCAGCCTTCGTTCTTCTCCGCAAACCAGTACATCACCAGAAACTCACTAGAGCAACCACCTTCATCCATCCACCGCCCATCTTTCGATTATTATTCCAAGACAAGAGCTTCTATTGACAGCCAACATTCTTCCCAACATCAAAGAAGCACGGGGAGTACAGGTAGATACACAAGCTTCACCAATTCTATTACCAACATGCTCCCATTCATGGGTGATAGAAGTCAACGATCACCTCTCTCGGGGCCCCCTTCTCCTCAACATCAGACAATAGGAGGGCAGCCACAACAAGCATCTCAACCTCAAGCACAATCACAGCCACAACAACAGTCCAGACATCTTATTAGAAGCATTTTTAAGAGCTCCATAAATAATGCCAATCCTAATAATGCAAATGAATTCGAGCTGGAGGGGGATGCAGGTTTGAATTTAACCAATCCTGAAACAGCGAGACCTGTACTCATATCTGAAGATAACTATGGGAATGGGGATCATGACATTTTAATGAGTCCAACTAAGGAAGGTTCGGATTTCGACTTGCCTGATTCAAATACTCCAATAAAGAAGGCAAAAAGATCAAAGAGGAGTTTATTCACTAGGTTCAAGGCTCCTGGTAAGGTCGAAGCTGCTGTAGAAGAGGTTGATAATTCACAAGCTAGTGATGAGGCCAACTCGTTCTTGCAAAAGAGCTCCCTTGAGAATGAGAGCTTAGATAACAGTTTAGCTGGAAACATATCTGTTCACAACTCATCCGCCAGCTTGACACAATCGTCTGTTAATGGACAGAACGGACTATACTCCACTTCGCTGGCCACTTCACATGGTAATAATGGCCAGCCTGAACCAGACTACGCGGCATTGTTCGAAAATGTCGGCAAACGCAAGCATATTGTCAGCTCTTCGAGCTACCGGAAACCCAAAATTAAGGTCAAAACTGAGCCCGATGTGAACGAGAAACACTCATTGCTCGGATTGGGTGGTAAATCCAAAATTAAAAATGACCCTGATGGAATGATTGACAATGCTTCTTTCAGTGACGCGAAGAGTGATTCTATTTCAAGTGGAACCTCGTTGCACGAGAGATCTATTAGTCATGACTCTGGTGAAAATCTCCTGAATGGCTCATCAAGTTCTGCAATTGCAACTGCATCGAAGAGGATTTTAGGTTCCAAGTTGTATCAAAAGAAGAAGAGTACACAAATGAATATGCCTGCTGCAACTATGATTTCAAAAGGAGTGGAAGTTGAGGTGGACTTGGAATCATTAGATTTGCCTCCAGATACTCAAATTTTTGCCTCCAATACGATTAATTCAAAGACCAGGACTCGTGGTCGCAAAGAGAATAAAGAAGCTGACTTGCTGGACCTGTCCAAAATTTATCTATGCAATTATTGTTCAAGAAGATTCAAGAGGCAAGAACATTTGAAGAGGCATTTTAGATCATTGCACACTTTAGAAAAGCCATATGATTGTCCAATATGTCAGAAAAAGTTTAGTAGATCCGACAATCTAAACCAGCACTTGAAGACCCATAAACAAGAGGAAGAAATGGAGAACATGGGTAAAAGCCCCGACATGGCAATGGACTTTATTAAGCAAGAGATCTAAAAAATTTCAATTGAATTGCTTACTTTATCATGCTTGCAAAGACAAATTCATTTCTTTGATATCTACTTTTGCTTATAGAATTTATTTTATTTTACTTTTGTGTGAAGAGCTTCATATGTAGTATTGTTTGCTGGCTAACTATAATACCTTGGTAGTACGTTTAAACAGATTCACGTTCTACAAAAAAAATCCAATAGGAAATTGAAAGAAAAATTTAAAAATGAAACAAGAAAATCTCTATCGATTGAATTTGAGTATGATCAGTGTCATAGAAGAAGGAAGTATTAAGAAGGATATCAGAATTAAAGTCACTGCAAGTGAATCAATGAGAACAAGAAATAAATTGAGATATGCGGGTAAGTTAGGAATAAGTTTCAGCTAAACTGGAACTTAAATGTTCAGTTAATTTTTCTGATGTTATATCATCAAGAAAATCCGAAGAATTCATCCTCTTCTTTTGAGGCTTTGTGACACAATGATTAACGTTACTAGTGATTCCCCCCACACAAATATTTCTGTTTCTATGCTTCTTCAAAGCGTCCAATCTAGCAAATTCTTTTCCACAAGTGCACTTGCAGTTTCTCGTCTCCAAGTGTCCTTTTATGTGCCTGTTTAAGTCGTGCTGTCTGACGAATCTTTTTGGGCATGAAGGACAGGCGAAAGGACGATCACTAAGATGCGTCTGAATATGAGATCTGACATTATATCTTCTTGTGAACTCTTTACCACAACCTTTAAATGTGCATAAATATATTTTGTCTTCGTTTGGACCCACCCAATAATTATCTAACTCACCAGGAGGTAATAAAGAAGTCTTTTTTACTCTTCTTCTCACGGAAGATTGTTGAATATGTTTCTTAACATCTTTTGAAGCCTTCGCATTGGGAGAAATTATAGGACTCCATTCCAATCTCATTTGGTTACGGGCAGGTGTATTTGGTAACGTGTTTTTCAAAGGGGTCAATTGTGTTATAGTTGCATTAGCATCAACTGTATCATCATTAGTTGATTGCAAGTTTCTTAAAGGACTAGTGTAATACTTCACAGGAGATGAATTTAAGGATTTATTGGGACCATAAATTGGTGAAGACTGAAGTTGAACTCCCATGTTGGTTTGAAATGGTGAGGTATGAGAAGGTTGACGAATCTGATTGTTTTCAAGTTGAGGGTTTTGGTTATTACTGTAAGTTTGTTCATTTTGATAACCATCTCCGAGGAAGTTTTCTGACTCAGAAAAGAATTGAGGTGTGTAGAAATTCACCTTACCTCTCAACTGTGGATGTATTGGCGAGGAGAATTTATGCTGGTTGTGATCGTTATTCACAACTCTACTTGGAGAAGGTGATTGTGGCTCAGGCGATGACTGCCATTCTGGAGATCCATTTGACAAAGTAGGAGGTGATGGTGGTGGTAAAAAAGAGTTGAAGTTATTCTTTAACTGTGGGTTAGGAATATTCTGAAGTTGTGAATGTACTTTTTTGTAGCCCACAGGTTGTTGAACAGGGATGGGGACATATTTGTAACCGTTCTGTGGATTGAATGGATTATTTTGTTGTTCAGCCAGAGCATTTGATTCAAGTAATGGTTCAATGTCATCGACATAAGCTTCGTGATGTCTAGAAGGGGACTTCAAATTTTGTAAGTATCTCACAGAATAGTTATTCACAGATTGAAAGCCACCTTTAGTATCTGATTTTTCAAAAGATAAAGGTGGTTGAGAGGAGGTTTCGGGTGAAGGTGGAAATTTGTAGGATTTAGGATTCGTGTTTGTGACAATATAGTCCTTACTTTCCTTTTGGAATTTTACCGGTGATATTTCTTTGGTAGCCTTTTTCTCCATTCTAACTGCCTCATTGTGTTCATCCTCTTCCTCTTCTATCAACAAAATTGGTTGCGGAGGCTCAATATTAGTTCTTGGAAAGTCAAAATCCAAGACTGGCGGATTTTCTAGCAGGATAGGATCATTTTGGGAGCTGTGATGAGAACTTAAGGATCTAAGCAAATCACCAGGGGAAACAGATTTTCCTAAGTCTAGAGAGTGCTTCACAGATTTATATAAGTCACTGTTTAGACCGCCAATGGATAATTCTCTGTTATGGTCAGAAAACCCGAAAATAGCTGTTCCACTTATTTTTCTACTGTGTTTTGCTTGGTGATGATTAACTGTGGTTGTTTGTGCCAGACTAGCATCCTGTATTTTAGTAGCAAATCCGGATGGAACATCTAAATCCTGTAATCCCGTTAATGTCTCGTTGAATAAATTGTCGATTTCGTTATATTCGGTGAAGTACTGATCAAAGTTGTCCTCTGGTAATGGAATATTCTTATCCATTACTTCATCCCACTCGTTATAAGTCTCCATCTTGAAAATAGTTTATTTATCGGAGGAGTGTTTGGATAAAGCCCAAGGCTATCTCTTTGAATTTCAAGTAAGCCTTATGCCAACTAGCGGAACCAATACTGATCTGTCTGTGGAAACACCAATGTCAATTACTTATAAACCTTCGAGACTTGAGGTTTCAATGTCTGCAGAATGTATTTGCGGCGTAAAGTATCCGTTTGACCCGGTTATTTCTTGAGTATGAATGATCGTAATCTGGTGTTCTTCTCTTAAGTAGTAGCTCAACAACTCTATCAGAATGAATAGCAGATATGAAGAGAATAAATAAAAGTATTAAAATAATTGACTTTTAGGTCTCTTCCCTTAATTTCTCCTGCGGTCTTGTTAGTTATAATCCTATTTTGGAGATAACTCTGCCGGTATGGTTTTTCACAACATCATTGCCCGATTTGGAAAAACATAAACATTGCCAATTTGGCTGCGAGCTGTTACTTTGACATTTGTGGTGCACGAATCACTGAATATTCCATGAACTTTAGCTAGAAGGATCCGAATTGGTAAAGCAAGCTACCATGGTGACAAGACTTTACCACATCTATGATTTCATACTTTTTTACACCTCATAAGCAATATGAGAACGTTTCAGGCTTCAAGAGTGTTCTCAGTAGTGAATTGCCGATTGATGTGAAAGAAGAATGAGTGTTTGGGTTACCTGATTAGGCAAGCCATTCTCCAGGATTCTCAGAGTGATTTGTATGATCCAGGACGATTGTAATGGGTGGTCTATCTGTATTGTTCTCAATTTAGGAGTGGCCGAAAGAAACCTCAAATTCAGTTGCTATAGCTTTCTTTGCTTGTAGGAGTCTATAATCAAAATCCTTTAGTTGCCCCGGAGAGTCGTAACTGTCTGTACTGCAAGATGCAAGTGTTATCTATCATTTATTTTTTTATGAATGTAACTCAGTTGGCCGCTTCTCCTTGCATGCTCTGCTAGAGGTGTCCCCAACTCGGATAACATAGCTACACATCTACTACTGGGTCTCATTTTCGTGTTCTTAAATAAGCTATCTATTCTGTTTATTGCAATAACAACATCTTTCTTGGGTCTTCGATCAATTCCTTAACAGTCTTCAAGAATGTAACGGCTTCTCTACCGTCCAAAACTCTGTGATCGTAAGTCAAGGCCAAGTACATCATTGGTCTGGAAACAACTTGACCGTTGACAGTCACAGGTCTTTCCTTAACACCGTGCAAACCCAAGACAGCGGTTTGAGGCATGTTGATGATTGGAGTTCCGTACAAGGAACCGAAAACACCACCGTTAGAAATGGTGAAGGTACCACCGGTCATATCTTCCAAAGTCAACTTACCATCTCTGGCCTTCTTACCCAAGTTGGAAATTTCCTTCTCGATGTCCAAGATGGACAAGGATTCAGCGTTTCTCACAATTGGAGTGACCAAACCCTTTGGAGTAGCGACAGCAATAGAAATGTCGGTGTAGTCTCTGAAAACTAAGGTGTCGTTGTTTTCGATAGATGCATTGACAGCTGGAATTTCTTTAGCAGCCAAGGTGGAGGCCTTAGCAAAGGCACCCATGAAACCTAATTTAATACCGGTTTTGTCCAATAATTCATCCTTGTACAACTTTCTCATTTCCATCAAGTTACTCATGTCTACTTCGTTGAAGGTGGTCAAAGAGGCAGCAGTGTTCTGGGATTCCTTAAGACGCTCAGCGATTCTCAATCTCATTCTGTTCATCTTAACTCTTTCTTCGTTTCTGGAGAAATGAGTGAAGGTTGAGGCCTCACTCTTGGAGTCCTTCTTGGATTCCTTTGGAGCTTCTTTCTTTGGGGTTTCCTTCTTTGGTTCTTCCTTCTTTGGAGCTTCCTTCTTTGGTTCTTCCTTCTTGGATTCTTCCTTTGGAGCAGCTTCCTTAGATTCCTCCTTTGGAGCTTCGGAAGCAGCCGGAGCCTCACCTTCTTCGATCTTAACTAAGTCTTGGCCAACTTCAACGGTTTCTTCAACTTCAACTAAAAGTTCAGTGATAGTACCGGCGACGGATGCATTAACTTCAACATCAATCTTATCAGTTTCAATGGTGGCGATAGTCTCGTCTAAATTCACGTAGTCACCAACATTCTTAGTGTAAGCAGACAAAGTACCTTCGGTGATGGATTCAGCCATCTCAGGAACCTTGACTGTGTGGGAGGCGAAACGACGGAATTGAATGCCTTGAACACCTCTTAATGGCATGGTTGGGGCAGCATTGACACTCAGGAATCCACGGACGGATCTGGCCATGGAACCACTGACTCTCAAGCCGGATCCCTTAGGAACGGCAGCGGAGATACGCTTTAATGAACTTCTAACGTTTCTGGACAACATGATGTCTCAATATTTTTGGTCAATGATTTGCACGATTGGAACTGATATAGTGTACGTTCCTGTTGGTTATATACCTTCAGGCTTTGAAGATTTTTTACCGGTCAGTCCAGATAGCCATTTCCGAGGGTAGAGATGACTTCCGGCCCATTAGTCCCCGCGTTAAACGTGGAGAATAAACCGGATTCTTGGCTTTGCTCCGGTCTTTATTAATGATGTACTTTGATTGGTCGCACTGTCCCGGGATGTATCGGAATTCGGAGTGTTTGGGTGCAACAATTTGGGCCGTATAGGTTACCAAACAGCTGTGGTGGCTAGGTATGTGTTTTAGATGGAGGCCAGATACATAACAATGCATTAAAACCTACAGTACTAACCACACAGTTAAGACGAATGGTTTGTGTATGTGCTCATCATACTAGTTTGTGTTTATGCATTTCAGAGTTTCCGAGACAATGTTTTGGGGCAAGATTAGCGAGCTTTCGGAAAGGAGAAATGAAAGGTTGTTTCTACGATTTAGCAACAATAGTAAGATAATCAGGTAGCCATGAGTGTAACTAGGTGAATTTCCGAGATATCCCACTTGTATTCTGAAGTGACATCGTCTACATTGCTGTGGTGAACCGTATGTAGACCGGCACTAAAACACGTGACTGAGTTGACCGAATTTTCGCAACCCTTTCCAGATCTCAACGTGTCAATTAACACCTCCTTGACAGTAGGGAGTTAGGAATGTCACCGTTTATCACTGGGTCATGCCGACGACTATTAGGTTTAGGTATGATCAAAGATGACTAATTGTTCTTGAGTCATTATCCAGTGATTTTTAATGGCCCAGGAGCGTAATACATGATCCAAGAGGCCAGTAGTTATGTCAAAAAGAAATGTGCTTAGGAATAGCAGTGCGGCCAGAAATAGCGTTCTGGTTGGGTAGCAAAGATGTAGAGGAGCCAGTAGATCGGCTCCATCAACAATACGGCGATATAGTGCTACTTCTTTAGAGCAGTGATTGTAATATCAAGTCGAGTAGAGGTCCTGGAGAACTTGGCTGGACAGCTGATCGTTCCTATGTCCCAGTCTATATTGAATCCGGGGTTGTGGCAAAAACACTGACCAATAAGCCCGAGATGCCCGGGAATAGTAGTGCGCGTACCACGGACAACACTGAAGCATTTTCGTTGAGGATATAAGGAGCGAACTTCTAAGTAATCTCATCAATTGGGTAACCGATAAACACTAGATCAAATGTTGAGAAACAGCTTTGTGAAATCCAGTGCTGCTAGCAGAGCTAGCGCACTTCAATTTGTCAGATTCGCTTCTACTAAGTATGATGTCGTCGTCATTGGTGGTGGTCCAGGTGGTTACATCGCCGCCATTAAGGCCGCTCAACTCGGTTACAACACTGCATGTGTTGAAAAGAGAGGAAGTTTGGGTGGTACTTGTTTGAATGTTGGTTGTATTCCATCCAAATCTTTGTTGAACAACACCCACTTGTACCATCAAATCAAGCACGATTCCAAGCACCGTGGTATTGAAATTGCCGGTGATGTCTCAGTGAACTTTTCCACTTTGATGGCCGCTAAGGACAAGGCCGTCAAGGGTTTGACCAGTGGTATTGAAATGTTGTTCAAGAAGAATGGTGTTACCTACTTAAAGGGTGAAGCTTCTTTCGTGGATGAACATAACATTAACGTCAAGCCAATCGATGGATCCGAAAACCTTGAAGTTGAAGGTACCAACTTCATCGTTGCTACTGGATCTGAGCCAACTCCATTCCCAGGAATTGAAATCGACGAAGAAAGAATTGTCAGTTCTACTGGTGTATTGTCATTGAAAGAATTGCCAAAGAGAATGTCCATTATCGGTGGTGGTATCATTGGTTTGGAAATGGCTTCTGTCTACGCCAGATTGGGTACTGAGGTTACCGTTATTGAATTCCAATCTGCTATTGGTGCTGGAATGGACGCTGAAGTTGCCAAGCAATCCCAAAAGTTGTTGGCCAAGCAAGGCTTGAACTTCAAGTTAGGTACTAAGGTTACCAAGGGTGTCAGAGAAGGTGATGTTGTCAAGATTGAAGTCGAAGACGTCAAGTCTGGTAAGAAGGAAGAATTGGAATCCGACGTCTTATTGGTTGCCATTGGTAGAAGACCATACACTAAGAACTTGGACTTCGAAAAGGCTGGTTTAGAATTAGACAACAAGGGAAGAGTGGTGATTGACTCCGAATTAAAGACCAAGCATGACCATATCAGAGTTATTGGTGATGTTACTTTCGGTCCTATGTTGGCCCACAAGGCTGAAGAAGAAGGTGTTGCTGCTGCCGAATACATCAAGCACGGTCACGGCCACGTTAACTACGCTAACATCCCATCTGTCATGTACACCCACCCTGAAGTCGCATGGGTTGGTCTTAACGAGCAACAATTGAAGGAACAAGGTATCAAGTACAAGGTTGGTAAGTTCCCATTCATCGCCAACTCTAGAGCTAAGACCAACTTGGACACCGATGGTTTCGTCAAGTTCCTTGCTGACGCTGAAACCCAACGTGTCTTGGGTGTCCACATCATTGGTGCCAACGCTGGTGAAATGATCGCCGAAGCTGGTTTAGCTTTGGAATATGGTGCTTCTACTGAAGACATCGCCAGAACTTGTCATGCCCACCCAACCTTATCCGAAGCCTTCAAGGAAGCTGCTTTGGCTACTTTTGACAAGCCACTTAACTTCTAAAAGACATAAGTCCGTATATACTAAAATTTAAGCTTAGGATAGATTTTGATGTAGGCTAGCAAAATATCACATCTAATATTATGAAGCGAAGTAGTGCCAGATGCAACAGAATTTGGCCTCACTATGGGAAAATGTCGTTCGATGTCGCGAAATTATGATGTGGAAAAAAAGTTGATGAAACAGAAGTGAACGAACAAGAGAATAGTCTTCAATAATAGAGATGCCTTCCTTGCAAAAGTTTCATGCTAATGTGGCACGCCATATCAAGCTGATGGACAAGAACTTGTGTGCCAATTTAATTCGTCATGAAAATATAATCACCACTAGAGCTAAGGCAAAGAGAGCTCAATCCAAGATTGAAAAGTTTTTGGCCGATGCTATCAGGAACAACAAAGAGTTGGCTGATAAGGACTTCGAATACCGTCTCGAAAACAACGATGCCTTGAACTTCTTACAGCCTCCGGACAGAAAAGAAGTCGGATCGAAGATCATCAACGAGTTAGCACAAAGGTATCCAGGTAGAAGTTCTGGTTTCACAAGAATCATCAAATTGGAACCCAGATTAGGCGAAGATAAGGCTCCAATGTCTGTATTGGAGTTGGTTGATTCTGATTATGAAATTAAGTTCTGGTACACCGCCAAGATTGTTGCCAGATTAGAACTCCAAAACATCCCAGTGGATGATCTCACCAAGCACAACGTTCACAAGTTAACCAAATTGCGTAATGATGGAGAGGAAAGTTTCCGTAATGCAGTGGAAACCGCTAAGCTTGAATTTTTCAAATTCAACCCAGAAACTGGCTCTTTCAATGATCCAGAAATCGAGAAGAATTTGCAAAATAAACCTAACATGGCATATCACGAGGGACCTTTAGTCGGTACTCTTTTGAAATCGAAGAAATTTGGAACTACTCCAAGACCAACTAGAGAAACAGTTGAAATTCCAAAATCTCCATTTTTATCTTAATCATGTACATAGTCTAAAATATAGGACACAAACGAGGATAATTGATCGAGAAGGTTCACAATTACAGGTAGGGGACTGAAAGATTCTTGTAGAGCAAAGCATATTCAAAAATTAAAGGACTGAGGTTCCAGTTTTTATTGCAATTTTCTATTTACTCTCACTCCAAAAATTATTCTGTACCTTCCCCAACTGGAGTAGTTTACCGTCATAGATTACCGTCATAAATTGCCCGTCGTAGATTACCTGTCGCAGCACCCGTCCTATGTGCGCCCTCAAATATTCAACGCGTGGCTATCATTACAGCCATCAGAGTAAGCGCGCTACTTATTCCATATGGGATTTGGATTTACAATCATGGATGCGCGCATATTGTTTAGGTGGAACGGTATGCTGATCTTTCCTTTTAGGTATAGCGCACGTAACTCATACAGGGAAATAGCAGGCTACTGCACCACTTCACAGCCGTAGGCTTCACCATCATACTCATATGATAATTTGAAAAAATAGATTCGCGCACTACTGAATTCATCTAGATAAATATACCAAAGGAGCCTTTTATTGATCAGTTTAAAGCACCATTACAAGCACAATGTTTTTCAGTTCCCAGTTTGAACCAAAAGGCAAGACAGCCCTCATTGTGGGAAGCTCACAAGGTCTTGGAGCAGAGATCGCCTTAAAGTTATATGAGCAGGAATGTTCGGTTATTTTAGTTGCAAGAACTGCTTCCAAGTTGAAGGCCCAAGTTGAAAGGATAGTATCGACTGTCGGCAAGAAGGACAACACGGAGATATATTATATTAGCAGTGATGTGTCCAACTACAAGGCTGCTCAAGACATGTGGGACGAAGTCTTCCACAAAAGAGGACAAGATCCCGATTTTATTTTCTGCTGTGCCGGTTCTGCTGTTCCAAAGCTATTCATTGACATTACTGAAAAAGACATAAACGATGGCATTGACATTAACTTCAAGACAGCATACAATGTTTGTCACACCGCTTACAAAACTATCTCCAAGGTGCATTCCAACAAGGAATCACATGAGTACAAAAAGAGAACGATTGTATTATTCTCATCTGTTATCAGTGTATTTCCATTCATTGGTTACGGTCAGTACGGGCCAATGAAGGCTGCCCTTCTAAACTTCTCGATTATTTTACGTCAAGAATTGAAACCATTCAACTTTAGAGTCGCTACCGTAATTGCAGGCAATTTCCAAAGTGAGGGTTATGATGTTGAACAGCAGACAAAACCAGAAATTACCAAAGTTATCGAGGGACCAAGTCATGCAATGCCTGCGTCGGAATGTGCCCAGATTATTTTAAAGAACTTGAACAGAGGAGTTGACACAATTTACACTGACTTAATTGGATGGTTTGTTGGCTGCTTTTATTTAGGACTTGCTCCCAGAAATTGGTACATTGTTCAGATATTTGTTAGTCTTTTACTCCTGATTATTGGCCCGATAGTTGGCTGGTCAATGGATAGAGATATCAAGAAGTATTATCAGCAACACAAGCTGTCTGCAACTGTCACAGAACAGGCTGAAAATTCCGATCTGACTACCACCTCCACAAAGAAAAGTTAGTCCGAGCTATTGGCCACATGCAAGGATACTGGAAACATTACATATACGTATATTTAGTTCTTTTATTTAAATACTCAAATGTACACGACGCCTGACTCCAACATGACACTTTTCCTAAACCTTAGTACAGTCCTTTACTTCTTTTCTGTGATAGAGTTAGCTATCTTGTCAGAAATACTGAGTAACTTTTTATCAGCGGTAAGGCCCCATTGGTACCAGTTAATGCCATACACCCAATTCACCATCTTGATAATCTCATCGTTCCAGATATCCTTGCAGGTCTCAGAAAAGTTGACCCTAGTGGTTGCACCGATACGCTTATCTATAGGAATAAGTTCTTTCTTCAAGTCATGATCAGAGAGTATTCTGTTGTTGATAGTATTGTCAGATACTCTGAGCTGGTGTGATATGAATTGTTGATTCTTCTTGAAGTACTCGCCGGTATAGTATGTGAGCGCAGAGGTCAATAAAACACCTCCTAAGAAGCCATGTATTCTTCCTCCCATATTGCGTGTTAGTTCTAGTAGTTGAGCAAGGTGAATTGATACTCAACCTGGTTTCGAGTTAAGTTGGATGTCGCAAAATGTCGCACTCCCAATGATTGGACTAGCACTAGTCAGAAAGGAATAGTGTGTGCTAGGAAGTCTCCGGCAGTGATTTTAGCTTCTGAAAACCAGTAAGCTGCTTCTACATAAGTTGCTATCATTACTAATACCTGGGATGAAATTTATGTACAGATGGGTTTAACTATGTGATTGGGTAGATTCTTGAATGAATGATTCAAGAGCATTTCTCAAGAATGGGAAAACATCAATCTTGTCAAGAACTACAGATTGGCCAGACTCTCTTAATTCCTTGACTTCAGCGACTGCTTCTTCAGTGTCACGTAACAAGAAAGGAAGTTCTTCCATAACTCCGTTCAATGGCAACAAAGATTCGTCAGAGTTTTGTGTGGCAAACTTTCTAGCCTTGAGGTTAGCAACGTAACTTAATCCTTGCACGAACTTCACATTGATATCCTCATTCAAGTTGTAGTCTTCCAATTGTGGTTGAATTCCAAAAAATGCGTATTGCAATCTGACAAGCTTTTCATTGAAAGCACCCACTTCGGCTTCAGAGCTGTTGACATATCTTTCCTCAAACTCATTCAAATATTCTTGTTGTTCCGATGTGAAGGTTTGAACTCTTTCATATGCAACTTGTCTTTCTAACAAGACTCTCTTGATTCTCTTTTGAGTTTCCATTAATTTGCCATCGAGCTCGTTGTGCTGATCTATCTTTTTGTATCTTAAGGACTCGGCTAATCTGACTTCTCTTGCAACGATGTTTCTTTCTTTTAAGACAAGGTACCACAATTTATGCAAATCATCAAAAGACTTTCTTCTCAATTCTGCGATGGTCCATTCTCTAGAAGTGGTGTCCAACTGTTCAGTGTTTCTCAAAGCAGTTTCAGTGCTGCTTCCTTGGGGGAAAAAGGCCCATAATGGATGGTCTGGAGAAACATCGAAGTTCTTGTGGGTTGGCACGATTGGCTCTCTCAATTTCACGTTCTTTAAGTCTCCAAATCTCAACGGCTTGCTACGTGCAAGACGTATCACACTACTCAGGAGTGTTCTTACGGAGGTGTGGATACTCATACTTCAATTACGAGCCTGTTTGATCAAGTGCTCCCGTTACTGATATAACTGTATTCTGAGTGCATGAAAAATTTTAGCACGACATTCACGCGACTTACTGCGACATCAGAACTCCTCCAACAGAATCGAGAGTTTGGCCACAGACTCGTGCATAGATCCAGACTGACTCAATAACCATAAAAGCACAATGTCTACAGTTCACACAGAGCCACAACAACAGCAGCAAGAGCCACTTGACTTAATCCGTTACCAATTAGATGAGTTTGTGTTGGTGAAATTGAGGGGTGCAAGAGAGATGAAAGGAAAGCTTCAAGGATATGACTCCCATTGTAACATGGTGTTGAGCGACGCCCAGGAATTCATATTCAGTGAAGGAGAAGAGCAGCCGGTCGTAAAGAAGTCTGAAATGGTGTTCATCCGTGGAGACTCTGTGATTTTGATTTCCCCAACTTCTGAATAGATCCAGTGATAAGTATGCAAAGGTACTTTCGATGTTTTTGGTAGGATTGCACTTGGGGGTTGATAAAATAGGGTGAGATTTGTTCTAGTATTGATATGGTATTCAAGATTTGCATTCAGCTCACCCAAGCTTAGGCGATATACCTGCGCATCTTGGGACCCCTGAGCAGTCATAAAATTCCTTTTGATGATCAAATGATCATTTGTACATTAATATAATAGTAATTCTTATAATACATTAAACTATTGAATTTCTGAGTCATTATAAATCTGTAAAGCGTCCCTAATCACCTCCAATCTTCTGGCATTTACGGTCCATCTGTCCTTGATTTGCGCACCCTCGGAGAGTAAATCTTTAATTCCATGGAGTGTTTGCTCTATGGCTTTATCATAATCGTCAAGTGTAGGGAAGCGGCCAACCTCATGCAACTGTGATTTGTTGAGTTTGTAACAGTATTTGTTCTCAGCAAAATTATCCAATATTTTTGAGTTTTTCAACTGCTCATCCAAGCTTTTGATGGTATCAACTTGAGGAAGTTCTGATTCTTCTTGATCAAAATTCAAGTTAATGTCTTTAAAAATCGCTCTAATTTCTTCATATTCGAAAATCAATGAGTGTAAATTAATCTGGGGGACACTGTCATCGTATTCTTTCCTTATGGAGTTAGGGTTGAAGGTTTTGGAAGTTTTAGCCACTAAGTTGTTATCGAAACTTTTAACTAGAATTTTCATCTTGTCAAGAATGGGTTTCTGTATTTCTTTTATGTCTTTAATTTCTTGCTGAAGAGTGTCCATCTTCGCAGTCAATTGTGTGAATTCTGATTTTAAGTTAGTGACATATGGAGGTGTATAAGTCCTTCGAATTACGAGACTGTTCGTTATTTCATTGATGTGCGTTCTGTACAATTCAACAACTCGATCTAACTCGAAACGCATTTGTTCAAACTTCAATTTACTTTCTTCTGTGACCTTTCCATCATTGCTCTCCTGTATTATTGTAACGTTCAACAGGTATAATTCTTGTCGTAACTTTAAGTACTGAGATGTGATTTTATCATAAAACTTAACTGAGTTCGCTGCCGAATCATCTATGAGCCTCTGTTGTTTGTTACTTACAAAGGACATTTCTTCATGGAGTTACTCTATAATAACTGGTCAGGTATGATGTTAGGTTGTGATACTATTGAATTGTTGTAATATGATCAGGTACTCTTGTAGGCTACCCGAATTTTTGGGATCCAAAAATGGTGAGGAGACGACTTCAATGTGACTAGATCACAACGCTACATTTAAAAGATTCGATACCCATAGAGAAAGCAACATGGGAACATTTAACTTATCAGAGGTGCAGGACGCAAAGCTATTATGGGGATTTCTTCAGGCTTTGGCTGGGCGTGACTTACCCATTGCGTCTCAAACGGTTTATACCACAATTGGTGCCGTATTGAAGGTATATCCCAACTTAGAATATACCAACATCGAAAACATATTGACTCTTCTTGTTGTGCACACTTATCCGAATTCAACTTCACCCAAAACTATTTCCAATATCGTGAAGTCCATAGTATTTGAGCCGGCCGAGGATACAATCGATGAATCAGTAGTTGAAACTATCATTAGCTTCTCGTACGGGGAGCAAGAAATACTAGATGCTGTTGCATTGAACTCAGCAGTAGAAATAGTACGGGATAGCAAAGTACAAGCAAGTCTTCTGGTCCATAGCGATGAATTTCCTGAGGAGTTGATTTTCAAGTTTGTACGTGCTAAAGTACTGTACTCTTCGAAGTATGGCAATAACATAGATGAATTCAAGCCGCTCTTTGAACTTATCGCAAAGTATGAACCATTTATTGCGTGGTATGCTGGAGTAGTTCAACCTTACTTATATTATTGGAATAACTTTGGCAAGTCAAGCCCAGATTCGATAAAATTCGAGCAGTTTGAGAAATTTGATTCACAACAAGAAGTATTTATGGAATTGATAAAGCCCATGAATTCTTATGTTCATAAAGAAAGACTTGGGCTAAAGTCATGGATGTCTAATGTGATAATACCCCACATTAAATTTTATCAGAAGGACTTTGCTCCATTATTGCATTGGTTGTTTGTGCCTTTCGAAGTCCAAAAGCATACATCCAAATACGAAATATGGAACATAACCATTGGGACCATAATACAGTCAGGTGTGTTCGATTTTGAAGACTATAGTAGCATCATCAAGCATTTTATTGCAGGAGTATACTTCTATTCAATTAGTGAATCTGAAATTTTAACTTCAATTGAGACAATCAAAGTTTATGATCTTATTTTGAGCACGCTCAACTTTATCAAGACTAAAAAGGAACCCATAGAATTGAAGAATGGTTTTGATCAACTCCCAACTTATGATACCTTGAATGAGTTTGTTGAAGATAAGTCAAATCCTCTTGCGCCACTCTTTGAACCAACTGGACACTCAATCTCAGCGCTAAGAAATATTGTTGAAACTTGCCAAAAGCTCTTTCCTATCAATAAGCTTACTATCTCGAAGTACTTACAATTGAGATACTCCACTACCGAATCTAATGATAATAGAAGAGAGATAATTAAAATAACAAGTAACCTCAACAGCTCAAATTCTGGCCCATTGCTTACTTCAGTTCAGAATTTCAAAAACGCATTTGTTCCTGCATCAGAGCTACCTGACATCAACACCTTAGTCATCGAAAGATTTCTTTCAGCTGGCTTATTCAACTCCATAATGGATTTGAACCAAGATTTTGAGATCCCCGATAATGACTTGGCTATAATAATCCTAGACAAATTTTGGGAATGCTTTGATCTCGCAACAAACTTTGATGATAGAAGTGGAAAGCTTTACGAATGCAGCCAATGCATAGGTCTTCTTGATCAATTAGGATCAAAGCAGTTGTTGCCTGAAACAAGAAAAAAGATTGTTGCCATAAAGCACTTATTGAAAGCAATTTCAAATATGAAGAACTTTAAAATTCATCTTGGGTATAACAATCCACTTACACCACACAAACTTATCACAAAGTTTAGACCAGAAGAAGACAATTCGTCACTTTCGTTGATTACTTTGATTCTTGAATTGAATCCCAAGTCATACTTAGCGTTTGAGAAGTTATACAAGATATTGAATGATTTGAACCTCTTCTTCGTTGAAGATAGTCAAGATTCACCTGAAAGTGAAACAGATCAGTCGAGCCGATCGGCTTTTAATAAGCTTAAAGCTGCTTGTATTGAGTCTGCTTTGATCGATAACAATTTTCCGTTTGCTTATAAGAATTCCAAGCAATTGTTCGAACACCAGGAGAATTTGAATGAACTCTGGTTGACCTTTTATCAGGTTGGTAAGTATATTTCTCCAGATGATCCCGAGACCATTGATATTCTACTCAAACAAAGAGAAATACTTAGTTTGACCCTAGAGGTATTGTCATTTTCAAGTAATACCAAAGCCATTTTGAGACAGTGGCAAGTGGTTAACGAGAAAATCGAGGCTCATTACACCGACTCAATTGTCGAGGATGTGACCAAGTTCAATGACATAACAATATCTAGCGAGTTCAAGGAGAATATCGGCGCTATTGCTAATGACATCATAAACGAGGCAACTGCCTCTACAAATCACGCAAGTGAGAAATTGTCGAAGATGTTTGTTTCTGGCTTAGGATGGGCAATTGGTGCCAATACACATTAATTGTCGTCTGGTTTGACGTTTCATACAAAAGCTTCTGGATCATATCATTAAATAAGAGCTGTAGTCACATGATAAATATCACATGATACAATCGCGTCTAGTTTCTTAAAACAGTACTTGTCATACACACAACTAAAGTAGATTTCAGAAATCATAGAGTGCCTTTCATACGACATCCAAAAGCCAACCAGGTAGAGATTGGTAACAACAATACAAAGTTGTTTGAGATTGCATGATTCGGCTTGGAGTTATCAAATCACAAATAACGTGGCGGTGGATTCATCGAGCTCAATTTCGAGGAATGCAGGTAAATGAACAGAAATTTAGTTTGGGTGTTGCAGGAGGAGTTGAAAGGGATCCAGCCATAATAAAAGCCATAGAAGTTGTTGATTTTGATTCATCTTTCAGCGAAGAGAGCCAGGGTGCTGTAAAGCCACCGTTATCAAACTCCCAATTCCACAATATTTCAAGCCAGGATGTGCACAGAAATAAGATGGGAAGTCAGAACCGATTTGTTAGTGATGTCCGAAGCATTAAACATGAACTTGCAACTGAGGAAGTCATAAAAGTTGATCTGCCAAAATCCGATTCATTCTCGGACTTCAGTGATTCGTTTGACTTCAGTGATGACGATGAAGCAATATTGAAGGCAGCTGCGAGTCACAAGGCAAATACAGGCTTCGAATCAGTTAAAAGACCTGCAGATTCTTCGTTGAAGAGTGAGTCTAAACGTGTTGTCCCCGATACTCCAAATGTCCTTGGATTTTACAAGATAGATTTCGAGAGAACTGAAGAGCCAGTCCGTAAAGCAAACACAGTAGATTTACCAAAAAGTATCTTTAAGAATGAGCAAATTCCAATCAGCAAGGGTCCGATAATCTCAGATAAGGAGCTCCCCGAAATAATAGAGGTAGAGGACTCAGTACCCACATCCTCATTCATGGCACCGTTTAAAACGCCACTCAGAAACATATCAGATAATTTCAATCCCTCTTACCAGACGAGAAACTTCTCGAATTCCTCGATTAATAAGACCCGAGAGAAAAAGAAAGAAGAACTGTACCATTCAATTCAATTTGCTACTCAAAAGCCCGATATGAATAGTAACAACTTCACACCCTCAGCAGATAATATTAAGAGCGTCAAACCGATCATCTTATCATCTGAACAAGAATATGTTTTGAAGCAAGTGCTTGGTGGCACTTCATTGTTCTACACTGGTTCTGCAGGAACAGGTAAATCAGTTTTGCTTAAAACCATTATAAAAAGTTTGAAGGGTCGTTACAAAGAGGGGGGTGTAGCTGTTACAGCTTCCACAGGTCTAGCTGCTTGTAATATTGGGGGAATCACACTACACAGTTTTGCTGGTGTAGGGTTGGCGAAAGAGCCAACCGATCAATTGATAAAGAAGCTCCGTCGGAATAGAAAGGCAATCAATAAGTGGTTGACAACCAGGGTTTTGATTATTGATGAAATTTCAATGGTCGATGGAGAACTTTTAAACAAATTAAATGAGATCGCCAAGAGAATACGAAAGAACCAACTACCTTTCGGAGGAATACAGCTTGTCGCTTGTGGTGATTTTTACCAATTACCACCTGTTGTGAAGAGAACTGGACCAGATGGCAATGGGCTCAATCAGCCACAAGAACCATTATTTTCATTCGAGTGTTATGCATGGAGAGAGTGCATCAAACAGACTATTATTTTAAAAGAAGTTTTTCGTCAAAAAGGAGACCAAGTTTTTATTGATATGTTGAATGAAATGAGAACAGGGGTAGTTTCAGAAAGAAGCATTCGAGAATTTCATCAATTATCGAGACCATTGAAGTGTCCAACTGGGATAGTTCCAACTGAATTGTTTGCAACCAGAATGGAAGTAGACAGAGCAAATAATTCGAGATTGAATAAAATTAATGGTCCTGCACAAGTTTTCAATTCAATTGACTCTGGAACCTTACCTAACCCTCAGAGACAAACTCTTTTGTCAAATTTTTTGGCCCCACAACAGTTGTTCTTGAAAAAAGATGCCCAAGTTATGTGCATCAAAAATTTTGATGAAACGCTTGTCAATGGATCCCTTGGTCAAGTGGTTGGTTTTATGGACAAAGATACTTATCAGAAGGCATATGGTGACGAGAAAGATAAGGGCTCTGACTATATATTTCTGCTGGTTTCAAACCAAGAGAATGCTCTGCCTGATAATTCAATCATAGATTGCTCAAGTACCGATAGTCAATTGCCAAAATTGGATGTTTCTCAAAAAGTATCATCTACCCTGGAGCTTTCACAAAATGATCCAGAGGATGAAAATAAGCAAAGAAAAGAAAAGTTGTTAAAAACCATCAAAGAAGACTCAAAAAACAAAAAGTATCCTTTGGTGCGGTTCCTTCTTCCCGATGGTGTGAACACCAGGACTGTTTTAGTAGAGCCAGAGCAGTGGAATGTCGAGGATGAAATGCAGCAAGTTTTAGTATCCAGGGTACAGCTTCCACTAATACTTGCTTGGTCGATCTCTATTCATAAATCTCAGGGTCAAACATTACCTAAAGTGAAAGTTGATTTGAAGAATGTTTTTGAAACCGGGCAGTCCTATGTTGCCTTGTCCAGAGCTGTATCCAGGGAAGGTTTACAGGTTTTGAATTTCAATGAGAATAAAGTGAGATCACATCCAAGAGTAGTTCAATTCTATAAAACATTGTTGTCTGCCGACGAAAGCTCAAAGTCTTTGAAGGGACAACAAACATTAAACTTTGCAAATGAGAATGCAAGCAGGTGGAATGGCTCTTGAAGGCTAATAATGGTCTTTAATAAAGGTTTATAGATAGCTTATGCTATTTTATGTTAATATTAGGGTGGGAGTTTCTAGGTTTCAATTTTTACAGGATTAAATAAATATATACATGTATGCACTTAGGGTTTATCATTACTTCATTTTTGAGATTGTACTGAACTGACAAAACTGTCATCAATTCCGTAAACTAGCGGAATATCTTCCTCGAATAAGCTTTTGGTGTTGACTTTCTTCACCAATTGATTATACATTATGATTTCACTGAAACGTTTAAGGCTCTGTTCGCTTTTTATTTTATCTTGCTTAGATGACCTTTTACTGTACGAGTCGAAAACAAAGAGGATATTCTTTTCCTGCTTGGTTGGTGTTGCAAGTAACTTCGCCAAATAATAGACGCTCAAATCATCAAATGGATCCACGATACCAGATACCTTATTTGCCGAAGAGGACAATGATGGCTTGGAAACAAAAGCCAACTGAGGAATTAAGGAGTCAAGGCCAAAAATAATCACATTAGAATAGCCCGAAAAGTCAATACCAATGGACTGAGAAGCATTCAAGATGAGATGTTGAGAGCTTCCAGCAGCTATTTCAGTATGAGAAGTTTCAGTTTGGTCGGTTTCACCTTGGGTAGCTATACCTTGATTAACCTTTGTGTCGGAAAGTGCCCTGAATTTCTCACCTTTGCAAGTGCCAGACAATTTTTTGATAATCTTTCTGATGTTAACATAGTTAGGTACAACGACTAAAAATTTTGAGTCGTTGGTTGGATTCAACTCTTTGAACTTTTTAATTAAAGGTGGGATGTATTTTCGGATACTTGACCTATCAACCATATCCTTTTCCAAATCCGTTTTGAATTTTAAGAATGACTTTTCAAGGTTCTTCACGTTGTGTCTTGATAGTTCCACATGATGATTCATAAGATTGACTATCTCAGAGTCAGAAGGAAAGTTTTCTGATACATTTAAATCTTTCAATACTAATTCTAACTTCTCACCTGTAAGACCTATTGGGAAATAGGCATTAATCATCAGAACTTCATTAGAAGAGGGTTTTGAAGAGAAATTAGATGAGTCGGTAGTTGACAGTTGAGAATCTAAGGAAATACTACTTGATGCAGAAATTAGTTTCCTTTCCCTCTCTTTTAGTACTCTTTGGGTATCATTAAATCTGATAAGTTTCTCAACAAACCTAGTAAGTGGATCTTCATCTCGTTGAGTAAGTTGATCACTTTTTTCAATAAGAAATTTTGTGTATAGATCGTGTATCTTTGTGGTATCAAATCCTTGAGGCTGAACCTGGTTGTGTTTTTGTATTGCCATATTGATACTCCTCGTATTATCAAGATTCAGCTTGGTTTGAAGTAAATGCTTATAGGACTCCTCAGATTTACTAATAAAGCAATACTGAATTGGTTTATAAAGGAACTTACGCCTGTGCTTGGTAAGTCTTTTCTCAAGTTCAGAGGGGCCAAGGTTGTTTAACCCCTTCTCTTCTTCAAATTTCTTCTTTGTAATATCTAATCGTCTATCCAAGTCCTTGTAGTACTCTGATAGATGCAAGTTTTGTATTTCTTTGATAAGGCTCTGAACACTGTTGACATACTTCGATTTCTTCCCAGACTTTTGGATAAGGCAATCCTGGCCTATATGTGTTGATTTGAGGAACAAACTCATGTCATCCACAGCAAGTAGCTGTAAGTCTAACAAGTGCTTCTGCTTTGTTTGTTGGGGTCCTTCACTGCGGACAACTTTCTCCAAGCCCGATAAAGTGGTGACAAGAATTTGTGGCACTGAGGATTGCAGATCCGTGGAATATGTTTCGGTTGGTTTTTCAGAAAACAAGTACTCGATGACCAATGGCCTTCTCGTTAAAGTGTAGCCTGTGCCGCCTTTTTGAAGTTTAAGCTCATCAGGACAACACAACGCAGGAATATCCGTGGTCAACATCTCAAAATACATTTGATATTTCGCCACCATCTCATCTGTCGGTACTAAAATGATGCTATCCACACTTGAACGCTTCCTGATTATCCCGTACTTGGGCACCCTTGAAAAAGTAAGGTTCAAGGCGTAGATAGCGGAGGCTAGGGACTTTCCTGTACTCACGCCTCCGTTCAAAATAGCACTGTGCTGTGACTGGAGGATGGCTAATAATTTACGCTGATCATCCGTTGGCCTTAAATTGTGACTTGGTGTCCTACCTGTAGGCATATTCGTGAGCAAATGCTGGTTGAGGCGGTGTTGTAGAAATGGAAGGACGTTGTATGATGTGAAATCGCCCTCGAGATCTGTCGGGTCGTACTTTAAAAGCGGCTTGGTATTGTTGGAGAGCAATCTGTGAGCTGGCCACCTTGGTCCCAAGCGAGCCCCATGTCGCCGTAGCATTTGTATTATCATATTGTGATAGTCATATACAATTGCCCTTACGCAGATCTAGGGTCTGAAAAATTCCTGCGATGGTTGCAAATACCGATATGCGCACTACCTACTACTGTACTGTTTTTGGGGACCATCCTATATGCTAGCGATATTTTCATCTAGAAGACACTGCTCTAGCAAGTCATGGAGTCTATATAGAGTTTCTTCTGTATAAAAGTCTTCTCTCATTGTTCTTTTCTGATTTGTCCACCATACCCAAGATTGGAGGGAGCTTGCCCTCGTTTTCCCAGGTGCTGAATATGGAGTCAGCATACGCCAAACCGACGTGGTAGATTTCGTCGAACTTGGCAAAGTCTAGCGTGGCGTAGTTATCTATTGGGGGTCTCAAGTACATCACACCTGGAGTCTTCTTAGCCAATTCTAGAGCATTAACACTGGCCACATACGCCAACCGCATTTGAATATCCATCATGTTTGGGATGTCGGGATGCTTCGAAAAGGGATTGTACCGATTAAACAATACCCAGAATCCTGAAAGGGTATCACCATAGTTCATTGGAGTTCTATCATCGGCTGAGCCGACATCCACAGCAATGATGTACTTGGCGCCCTTCTTTTTCATTTCCATCACTGGTAAATTATCCAAGTAGCCACCATCAAGTAACATACACCCATTGTGAGCAATTGGGGGTAGAAGACCAGCCAATGACATCGATGCACGGATGAATCTCCACGCGTAGCCATTTTCGTGTATGTCCATGGTAGAATTGGTTATATTAGTCGAGTTGCAAAAGTACTTAATCCAGAAGTCCTCAATTTCGGTGGATCCAAACACTTTCCAAATACCCCTGTTAAATTCATATCCGGTAATATAGGAAGTGACAGGATAGGTCAAATCCAATATTGATCTCCACACAGAAGCCACTCTTTTAGAGAACTTTTTGGCCCTACCATAAATGGAGACAGTATTATAGTCCTTGGCATACAAGCCACCAACAAAAGAACCAATCGAAGTTCCTCCAATCAAATCGACAGGTATGCCATGCTTTTCCAAGGCTTGAACTACCCCAACGTGGGAAATACCTCTAGATCCTCCACCACCAAGAACCAATCCCACTGCTTCATTTGACAAAATTCTAGCTAATCTCAAAAAATCGTTTTTATGAGATTGGGGTGATTTGAAATGATTGCCTTCATTTCTATTAATTTTATTGTTTAACTTGATAAACGAGGACATTGCTTTCGATTTCACATTCTCGAATCTAAGTTTAATATTAGGATTAGTTTTGCTACCAATCTTTGCAGCAAGGTCACTGATGATATTTGGCTTCTTTTTTACTTGCTGGTCTGCAGCTCTCGGGATTTCCATTTGAATGTGATGATGCCCATGTACCCAAAGCCTGTTTTTTAACCAAATGCTGGTAGAGCCAGGAATAACAAATTTATCTTGATGAATCAAGCACAAATCAGTTCGAGCCGAAGTCTTCAATTTGATCAAGAGTCGTTCATAGTCTCCAATTCCAGATGCCACCACATCATCTTCAGCATCCGCTAAGAGTAAGATACAATCTCCCTGAGAAATGCACGTGGAAGTCCAGTTCGATTTAAGCTGTGTATCACAAATGTACACGATTGTCTCGTATCTCTCTTCCAAGTACGCGAAATACCCAGACAATTTTAGCTGCGATAATCGTTCGTCAAACGCATGACGTCCAAGGTGAGTCAAAGTTGATGCTTGGTCAAGAACAATAACATTCCTTCCAATCGTCTTCAAAGCATGTACCAATTTATCAGCGAATTCACGAACTGGCAATCCACTGACAGTAGGCAAAATTGTGATCGTTTTATAATCATTTGAGACGTAAGGGGTAGTAGAAGTAGGGATAAGCATGGAATTGGATCCATGATTCATAGAAGAAGCTTTAATGGCAACTTTATTGGCAACAATTCTGGATACTTTGACCATAAGAGACGGGTTTTGGAGGGACAACATCTCAAACAAAGTTCTTGGAATTCTTGCAGTTTCTGAATCTCTAACTGCTATAAGAGAGTTGGTTCTTCTAGATGCTGTTAAAACCTCAACCTCTCCAATGGTCTCACCATGACCATACTCTCCCAAAGTTTCCATTTCCTCTGTTGTTGAAGCCCGAAGATGCTTCGGACTATTCGATTCATCAATCAAATTACCATTGTAACTATGATCATCAGCATTGGAATCCGTTAAGGTAGCTTCAGATGTTAGACTATTATTTCGAACCAGACGGAATCTTCCACTTAATACGATATGGAAACCATTGGCCAAGTCGCCTTGAGAACACAAAACATTTCCTGCCGGGATGTGACACCATTCTAGAGCGAAATCAATTGTTAAAATTTGCCTGGACAATAAGCTCTTCAATTTAGATGCCACTGGTAAAAGTAAAAAGTGATGCTTGTCCATCAATTTTGCAAACTCGGTTTTTGGGATATGTGCGACAATCACACCTCTGTTCTTTGGGGCCTTAATAGTAACTAGCGAGCGAAAGCCAACAATCGAAGTCAAATATCCTGCCAATCCACCAGGTTCAACCGTGTATAATCTTTTTGCAGATTTCGAACGCGAAGACGAAACGTCACTAGCATTATTAACTGGGTAATACAATATTTCAAGATTCCCATCCAAGACAAAATACAATCCCGAATTAAAAGTACCTTGTTCTACCAAAGTTGTACCTGGCTCGAAATATTTTATATCCAATACTTTTGAGAACTCATTCTTGACGTTATTAAAATCGGGATGAAGGGCCTGCACTGAGTTCCTTTGGCCAGTGTTTTCGAGTAAGGTTGAAGGTGTGGAGTCACGAGAGTTAGAAGTCTTCAAATCAGATTGGTTGATGGTGCTGAAAAATTTGATAGGAGTGGAAGATCTCCCTGGTGCAAGTAGATTACTCCCAATCGAGTCAAATCTAACCACGCCAGTTCTCGAATCGTAAGTACCATTTGCATATTTTCTGTTATCCTTTTCGTCCATCAAGGCTGACAATCCAACCATCGAGGAACTCACAGAAGATTGATTTGAAGCCAAGTTCATGGTACTAGTCAAACTTGAATTTTCGTTGATACCCAAAATTTTGAACATGTTTTCCACTATAGCAATTCGAAGGGAAGTTTCTTCGGTTTCTTCCCTCTCATCAGAGAACGTCCGTTCACGAATATTTTCGAAGTTAGTCGAAGTGTTTTTGCTCTCATTTAAGGTTGGCGAATTATAAGACTTGGACGCTTGTCCTTGCTCGGACCTTCTAGAATTGAAATTAGCCTCCAGAACAAAGTTTGATGGTAATGGAGGATGTGTATGACTCTGATAATAATCTGATCTTCTTGATAAAGGAACTGATGACAACAAATCACCTGGGTGAGATGACTTTGATCGTGAAGCCAATACCACGTATCTCGAAGATGTACGATTCAACCCCCTTGGTTTTGAACCGTTCGATGAATTTTGATTGGAGCTGATACTTTTCTGAATGCTTATGGAAGAAGATAAAGACGAACCTGCTTTCTTGAGCCCATTTTTGTCATAAAACTTTTCGATTAAACCTTCGTAAAGGTATCTTGGCAATGACAAACCATCTTCAATCCCTTCTAACTTATTTAATTGTATTTCACTTTCGATAATCTCTTTGGTTAAACCCAAATAGTTGTGAATAGCATTCATAGTTACCTTGTACAAACGGGTCAAAACCATGGTAACTATATGCGAGGTAGCTTTAGGGTATTTGGCCTGAACTCTCTGAAAAGCTTGACGTGGTATAATGGCAATGGTAGCACCTCCATGATGGTACCTATTTTTGTTAGATAAATCCTCTGCTGGCTTTGGCTTAACCACAATATGAGGGTACTTGGGCCGCTCTTGCTCTTGCTCCTCCGGAGGAGTTGGCACACCTTGTGAAGGTGAGATAGGTCCTGATGCAATAGACGAGGTTGTAGAATTTTCCCTCAAAAGATCATTAAATGGAGTTGGTGAAACAGTTTGGTCTCGATCTACCAGAGGTGATTTGCCATTAATTTTGAATGAAGACAAGGTGGAGTTTAGATTTGGTTCGTCCAGGGGTTTGAAAAGGTCTAACGTACTTATCAACGAACTCAACGGAGCACCGCTTTTCACTTCATTCAAAAGTTGATATCTTTGATCGCCTATGACAAGTGTGTCATCTTTTTCAAAATTCAACTCGTTGTCCTCATTTGAATCAAAATACTGGCTCGAATCCTGCTCATTTTTGTTGTCGATCTTGGTGTAAACCTGGAGCGTGCCCTCAACTACTATGGTGAAGCCAAGACTTTCGTTGAGGTATAGGATCTCGTCTCTGGCGATCTTTTGAGTGGTCATACTCTTCGTGAGTTCGTGAAATACAGGCCGTTCTAAGTACCCAAATACCTTAATAGCACTCAAGAATTCGTCCAAGTAATTTGTGCTAGAGGTCTTCTTCCGCTTCTTAGAATTCAAGGGATCAACAAAGTCCATGCCCTCATTGAGGGTCTTCTTTTGATGGTTCGAGTCTGCCGTGTTCTGGGAATATCTTGTTAAGTACTTGTACCGTACCACCAAGAAGCAGAAACCTGTAATAATGCCCAAATAAAGGAGAAGGGAGGATAACGACAACGATATTTGGAAATTGGTGCTAAGGAGATTCATAATGATTGTGGGGATGTAAAGTACCAACCAATTGATTCCTTTCAAGAACATCAGGGAGCCAATCCATATGAAGGTCCCAAATATGGAAGAAGACGGAGCCTCACTTTGCAGTAGCAATTCTGAAGCGCCGCTGGCGCTTGTAAATGGAGGAAGGTTGTCTATGTTCTCGCCTTTCAGGGCAATAATATCGGCAATAGTACTGGAGGCAGTACTCAAGGTATCAAAGGATGCCATTGTTTTGACGATAATGCAAGAAAGTATACGAAGACCAAGTAGGGAGATCGAAATGGAAACTAAATCTACAAAGGATTAGTCGTTGTAAGGATTGCCTTTGGTAGGAAAGGGAAGCCGCGACATCCGTGCGACATTCTACGACATCCCTAGGCACATGCCCACATGACAACAAACCACACATGCTAATCAGCCAGGAATATACAATAGGGCTAATAAATATCACGCTCATTGGAAATTGGTCATTAACCACTAAAAAAACACTAAATCTCGTAAGGAAGGCACCCGAACTTGTGCAAGATGCGCTCAATACCGTCCATTCCCTTCTCTAGCTGAGGCAACTCTGGTCCGTAACTGATTCTGACGTAGTTGTACCAAATGACGTCCTCAAGCCTGGACAAATTTTGTGGGTTGATGAGGAAAAAGAAGCCTGGGACGATGATGACTTTCTCGTGCAAACACTCGTGGAAGAATCCAAGACAATTGGATAACTTGCCTGGCAAGTGCGAGAGATTCAACCACAAGTAGAAGGTGGAGTTGGGGGTATTATCCTGGTTGAAAGTGAAGCCCATCTTGGAGAGACGACCGAGAATGTAATCACGCTTCATCTTGAAGTGGATCTGGAGGGCCTTCATTTCCTGCCTCACCTTGAGTGGCTGCAAAAAGTCCACGGCTGCGTATTGGAACGCACCGTTGCATCCACCGTCCAAGAAGGATCCAGCGGAACTCAACGCATTGATGTACTCTTCGGGGCCCAAGATCCAACACACCCGCCAGCCTGGCAACCGGAACGCCTTGGTAAGACCGTTGAGAATCAACACGGGGTCCTTGTTGACATCTTCCACGAATTCTGCCGAGGAAATCGACGAGCCAGTGCACCCGTCGTCGTAGTAGTAGTGGGAATAAAATTCGTCCATGATAAGCAAACAACTCTGGCGACATAACTGGTGCAAACGCTTCAATTGCGATGGAGTCATACACTTACCGGTGGGGTTTCTGGGGTTGGAGGTGAGCAAGGCACTGACACCTCTAACAAGCTCCTGCTTGATGACATTGAGGTGAACCTCGTAGTTGTCAGACTCGCTCAAGGGTACAGGAATGGGCGAAAAGTTCTTGAAAAGCGAGAGCATTTCTGCGTAGGCAGTATAGTCGGGAAGGAAGAACGAGAGGTAACAGTCGCTGATGATGGAAGCAATTCTAGTCAAGCCAGCTCTGCCACCTGGCACGATGCACACGTTCTTATAGGTGTACTTGGAGGACTTGTTCTTCCTGTAGGCCTCGTTGTACAAGTTGGCCACGGCTTCACGCAAGGGCTTGATTCCAGCAGTCGGAGCGTACTCCTTGGAAAGCTCGGAAATGGGGATGGAAGTGGGTCTTTTGAACGAGCCTGGCACGGTGTCACCGTGTTCTGGTGCACCTTGACCCAAGTTGGCCCAGTCGTGGTTATCTTCGGGATTGAAGCCGTACTCTCCAGCACGTTCCGTCACCCAAAGCACTCCCGTAGACGACTGCTTGGTGTTCATGGCCGGCTTGTGGATGGCGGCATCGAACTTGGGCTTGGGCAACGGGATAGGCGAGTGCTCACGTCCACTGTTGCTTTCTGAGAGCTTTTGCACCAAGTGGGAGTGAAGAGTGGGGTGTCTTCCGTGGGGCTCTGGTCTGGGAGTTCTGGTGGAAGGGTACCCTGAGTCTCTGAGAGCCGACGCTGGCGTAGATGATCCAGAGGGGCTGGCGTGGTGGCCCAACGGATATGGCTGGTTGGGGTTGATGTGGGGGTTGTTGGTGGATACGCTCAACAACTCAAGCAATGAGGTAGCAGACCGTTTCAATGGGTCGGGCAACGTGGACTCCAAGCGCTCGAACTCCGAGAACGACTCGTCATCGGAGTCAGGGGGCGCATTGATGGGAGGGGGAGTGTGATTGGAGGGGCTAGCCATGGTCAATTGGCAGTTTTGGTGGTGCTTCTGGTGGTGAAGAGCCTACAAGATGAATCATACCGGACCGTTCCGGAGGAGCGGCGGTTACGTAAGCGGGCCTTCCGGGGATGCGCACCAAGGGTCTGGCGGAGGGCTGGGCTGGGTCGGAGAAGGCTAGGCACAGGTGGTGGGGCCCCACTCCTTTTATGGGGTAGGCCACGAGTAACCAGCATATGGCACGATGGAGGATAGCTGGTTGCGGACGTGGGCCGAGTCAGCTCCGTCCCCTGCGGCGGCCCAACAGTCTCCACAATACGACCCCACATCAGCAGGGCCGCTCCCGCCAGCCAGCCGCGGGCGTGGTGGGACCAGAAATTCCCGTAGTGCCTCTGGCGGTGGTCACTGCGAATCGGGAAACGACCGCCTACTGCGGCGGGTGCCAGCGCGCACCCGCGCGCACCTTACGGCATTTTTTGCAATGAACACCTCGAACCCCGGACGATCGACGAGGGTCCTCATCGGAGAGCGCATCCGGGATCTTACCGCTAGAGGTGGTGGTGGCACGGTAGGGACACTGTGGTGGTATATCCTACAACATACTGGCTGTCCCACGTCCTCTTGGGGGTGGTATGTGGTGGGTGGTGGGTGGGTGATGGGATGGTGTCTCCACCTTCCCCGTGCGTCTCCCCACGGTGACGTCCCACCGCAAGCGCCCCAGTGCGATCCTCGCGGTAACTTTCCGCCTGCCAGCCCCACCTCTTCGCTGGCCACGCTTATGCGATCTCGGAGGGGTACCCACAATAGCGCCTGGGCAACCACGGGTCTAGACGAGCCCACCGTGACCGTGCCGTGCCTGGCAAGGTCACCTAGTCGTATTACAACCCATTAAAACAAACCGTTTTCCAGGGTATTGCTGTAAAGGTTCGCTTGGCCTCCCACGCCATATTCAAACTGCCCCGTTTAGTGTGCACACTTTCGCTGCGATGATTAATTTTAACAAGAGCGACTTGCACCGAGTTCCTTATAGCACCCCCAACTTGTATTCCATGGGCCAGGTCTCTTCCAAAGACAAACAGATTCCACGCGGCTGGGACTGGCAGCCTTCCCACCGTGCTTCCAGGCGACAGGACTCCCTCCATGGCTTGGAGCTGGACAGCACCAAGCTCACCTTGAACACCGACGAAAGACAGCCTCGAGCACACTCCCAAGACAGAGAGAGGCGGCGTCTGCAGTCCCGCAAGCGTCTGCATCTGCCCCACCAGAAGTACTCCATCCCATCGTCCTTCTTCCTTTCCCCCATCACCTCCAACGAAGAGCAGCTCTTCGAAGCCCCCGCCAATCTCCTCTACCCCAAGCCCAAATCGTCCCACATCTATGAGATTCCCGAATCGTCCTCCAGCAGACCTTCCAGAACCAGCTCCAGAGTCGATTTCTACAACCATGACTTGCACGAGTCCAACTACGACTTGGGCCTCTACAACAACGACCCAGCCCCAGAGGACGACCACATGAGTGTGGACGCAGAAAACGAGGAGCCATTCTCCCCACTTGTTTCCCTCCCATTGGAAATCTTGTACACTATCATAGAAATCGTTTATTATGATGATAACTCCATTAGCATTAACTCAAATCTCGAAAACTTTGCAAATACCATCCCTTTATTACTGAAAAAAATCCATCAGCTTTCATTGTGCTTCTTGTATAAGTATGCCATTTTTAACAGGCCTCATGCATTCGATAAGTTCCTCTCGAACTTACTCAACAGTCCTACGATCGGAAAATACGTGGAGTACATGGACTTCCAACAATTCACGTCCATCGGACTAGGAAGAACTGGAAGAATGAACCAGGAAATTCAGATGGTCACTAGTGCTACCATCGCCAAGTCTTTGGGTCTTACTCCTAACTTGATCGAGTTTTTGGCTTCCGAAAACATCCAGGACGACATGGATGTCAATGTTCTTGATTTATTATTCAACCAATTGCCCAAGATCCAGGCCCTCGACTTTTGTGGTGCCTCTTCCGACGCATTTGTAAAGGCATTCCAGCAGCTTGTCATTAAAGGTTCTGCTAATCCAAATACAGAAGATATTCAGATGAAAGTCGAACAACACCAGGATGAAGATTTTGAAATGGATGAGCTCCAAAGCCCTCCTCCAATGCTGCCTCCTACTATTCATGAAACTCTTCCACTGGAGTCTTCCCTCGATAATTTGATGAAAATCTCATTCCATGATTGTTCAAGTCTCACACTCGACATATTTAATAAGCTTCTTCCCAATTTCACTTCACTCACCCGACTTGATCTTAACCACACTTCAATCAATTCAACCGTACTTTTGAATTGTTTGCCACATTCAGTGAGACTTACGCATTTGTCCTTGGCTCGCTGTTCTAAATTAACAACCAAAGACTTAATCAACTTTTTGACTACTCATCCTGCCGTTGCGAACGACTCACTCCAATGGCTTAATCTTCAAATTGATACCAACGTTGTATCTCCACTCTCGGATGTGTATCTCCTTTACACACTTCGTCACTTGAAGGCCCCAGACTTGAAGTACCTTAATTTGGGAGGTCTTCCTGTAAATTCCAGAATTTTGAACGTAATCAAGAACAAATTCACCAACCTCGAGAGTCTTTCCATAAGTCACGCCACAGTCTCTTACGACGATCTTGCATCTCTTAGCGAAAGCGAATCTAAGCTTAAATTTTTGGACCTTACTGGAATTAAAAATTTTTCAAGATGGAATCTTAACCAGCTACTCAAAACAATGTTTAACACCTCATTAATTGCAGTTGAATTTGATTACAAGGTTTTGTTTGATCTCACAAACAAGGGACAACACATTAAGATTACACCAGCTCAGCAGTCATTCATTGACGAAGCCACCACACCCCAAGTTTGGAAGTTCTATGACAATGAAGGTAGAAGAGCTTGGATTTACAAACTTGATGAGTCAGACCCAGAATTCTCGTCCATAATCAACACAACCAGCACAGACTCATCTCGTGGAAATGCCTCATTTTCTTCAAACTTGGTGTACTACGATTTGGAAACTGGAAACAAAATTGTCAGCAAGGTCAAAAAGCCGGAATTTTTGAAGTATGCATCCAGAAAGATCAGTTGTTCTATTGGATACTATAATTTGCGGAATGCCAAAAAACTTAGGCCAAAAGAAAATGGGAAATACATCGAGGATGTATGGCCCCTGGAATTTGCACAACGTGGTATCTACAACTACTATTCATTGAATATCAAGTAAACTACGTCAGGGATGTGAAAACCCCTATAAATTATGAGTTACGATTTTTAGCTCAATGTAGTAATGACAGTGATTCGACGTTTTTTAACTGTAGTTTATTCAAAGTAGTTCTATACAGCATTCTACGTCAGTCTGAATAAATTGTGTATTAAGTATCATAACATCACAAGAAGAATTAAATTCACAACATTGTCAACATATCGAACATTAACTATCTTCAGTAAAATAAACTGGGAGGTTTTCAATTGCCGTTAAGAGCCCCATTTTGCGCTTGTCCGTTTGAATGTCCGTTTGAATGTCCATTTGAATGTCCATTTGAGTGTCCATTCACTGCAACCTCCTCCTCTTTGTTTTCCTCTTCAAGGTAGGGTTTTTCTCCAAGCACAGTAATTCTGAAGTGGTGTCTTGGCCCAGTAGCGTGTTGCAAGAAATCCGCAATAGCAGTATGCACAGCGAGTCTGTTGTCCCAGGCAATGACAGTTCTAGCATCTGTACCCTTGTGTTGGGCTCTAACTTGGATTTCTGGATTGCTCGTAACGTGTTGCTCCAAGAAGTTCAAAATGAAGCTGGACTCCTCAGCCTTGACCCCCTTAATACTGTGAATAAAGGCCCGGGAAAAGTACAAACTCTTCTCTCCGGTCACAGGATGGGTTCTGACCAAAGGGTGCTCGGTGAAGTAGTCTCCCTTGACTCTGGCAGTGTTTCCGTTGAGAGATGCCAACTGGTTTTGATAGTAATTCGTGTGGATTACGGTCAATCCCTCAAAAAACTTCTGCAAGGTTGGAGATAATCTTCTGTAGGCCTCTCTCAAGTCAATGAAGACCGTGTCGCCACCACTCTTGGGAGCTTCCAAAGCAACAAAGAAAGAAAACGAAGCAGGATACTCCTCAAAACTGATATCGGAGTGCCAGGCGAAAGCACCAGTCTTTCCAGCAAACCCTTTTTCGTATCTGGTCTCGTCTCCTGGTGGTCTAAAAGTAACCAAGAGTTCAGGATGCTTATCGGCCGAGAAGCTCACAGGATGGATGTGCAAAGGTCCAAAGTGTTCTCCAAACTGTTTGGCAAACGCTGGACCCTTGTCTCTGAAGTCTTGGTCTCTGAAAATCGCCAAGCCCCTAGTTTCGAGATACAATGCCAAATCGTTCTTGCCGGCTTCGTCCAATTCACTGAGCTGGATCCCAGTAATCTCAGTACCAAAGTTTGGTGATAAGTCTTCGGTAGAATACTTGGTCCCTTCGGGGAACAAGTGCTTGAACGATTTATCGCCGAGGTGGCCCTTGTCGTTTTTTGCACCGTCGACGTTCTTGAAGTTGTTGTATTTTCCCTCTTCCTCCGACTCGAAGGCTCCCAAGTATTCCGGATACTTGATGGTCTTCTGGAATTTGGCTACGGCATCGTTGGTCAATAAACTTCCGTTCAAAGATAAAGCAGCGATCTTGCTTCTGATCAATGGATCAGTAACTTCGGATCCCAATGGTCTGTAAGACATGGTTAGATTGAAATATTATTAATATTATTGATAATCTTGAACTACGATTTGTCCAGGCTACAGCGGACATTTTATAGTGTTGGAAATCCAGTAACGGCTACTGGATCGCTTTGGTGATCTAATTGATTCATTGCCAAAAATTATAGCCAGATTCCGTGATCGCTGCTAAGGTCCAGCGCCATAGTAGATTCGTCATAATCAGGGGATTTTGCAGTCATATCCACTGACTGCGGCAGCCTGGGGCACGTGAGAATTGCAAGGATGCACCCCCCTCAGCTACTGAAGTACTACTCAGATGTTGGCAGTACCTGTCAGGGTGTAGCAGTCTTAGATCATGTGCGGTTGGTGATGGTGTTGGTGGTGGTGGTGGTCTACAGATAGTTGCGTCCTATACGCCGACAGGTGGAGTCCGGTAGGTGCGCGCGATCCTTTAGAGTAGCTGTCATTAGTGTTTTTTGTGGCTACATCGCGCAATTTGATCAACAGCTGCACACAATAGATGTACATGTTCTTCGGATCGCCGTACTGTCGATCGGCGCAGGGTCTACCGGGACCCCTTATGGCCCTGCCAGTGGAGCAATTGCGGAAACAGCACCCGTTTGCCATACCAGGCAAGCGGACACGAGGTGCCCTGTTCTGGTTGCACCTCAAGTATGGTGCATCTAGAAGTGCATGCAATGCTTACAAATGCGGGATTTGAAAGGTTTGGCAGCGACGGGCTCGGAGTACGGGGCTGCTAATCGGCACGACTCTGAGCCATGGGTGGCGGTCACCGTGTGGTTTGTCGGAAGTGTGGTGTTCCGTGCAGCAGTATAAAACCTCGATGATCCCCGCCACTTGACACGGTCCGAGTTGGTGTCGGCATTCTCCGTATCGCTTGATTGCTGATTTGTCATCTATTGCCGTACGTAAACGGGCCCTGCTTCACTCGCAGGCTGATTGGCCGTCGGCTAGTGTCAGTTGGACGCGGAGCAGTATGGGCACCCACACGCTTGTCCTCGGTTGTCCAAATGCGGAAGACGCAAAATTACCATTAGTAACGCCGCCCAATGGAGATAAACTGGCGCTATCTTAATGCATGAAGTGCAACCATTCTGGTGGGGGTGGTGGGGGGCACTTTCCATATAAAAATGAGCAAGCGAGCCAACGAATTTTGCCTCCAACCACTTACAACATGACCATCGGAACTGCACCACAAACTTTCAAAGGATTCGGAGTCGACGACTTCAAGAACTGGGACAGCCCCAAGTTGGTGGAGTACGCCGCCAAGCCTCTCAATGACCACGACGTGATAGTGGAAACCATTGCTTGCGGAGTTTGCGGCAGTGATCTCTTCACCATCAACGGTGCCTGGGGACCTTTGGGCAGAAAAGACTTGGTGGTCGGCCACGAGATCATCGGAAATGTGGTTGCTCTCGGTGACCTTGTCACCGAGTTCAAGCTTGGCCAAAGAGTCGGCATTGGTGCTGCCAACAGCGCCTGCAGAGAGTGCAGCCGTTGTGCCAGTGACAACGAACAGTACTGTCCTACCCGTTCCTCCACCTACAACTCGGTGGACCCTCGTTCCGACGGATACGTGACCCAAGGTGGATACGCCTCCCATGCCATTGCTGACGAGCAATTCGTGTTTGCCATTCCAGACAAGATCTCGTCCTCGGCTGCCGCACCTATGATGTGTGCTGGGTTGACTGTGTTCTCTCCATTGGTCAGAACCTTGGGCTACGACGCCAAGGGTAAGACTGTGGGGATCATCGGTATCGGTGGTTTGGGCCACTTGGCTATCCAGTTTGGCCATGCCATCGGAGCAAACGTGGTAGCATTTTCCAGATCATCCTCCAAGAAGGATCACGCCATCTCCATGGGAGCTGACGACTTTGTCGCCACTGGTGAGGACCCTAAGTGGACCTCCAGATACATGGACAAGTTCGACTTGATTTTGAACTGTGCCTCGGGAATTGACGGCTTGGCCCTTACCGACTACTTGTCGGTGTTGAAGGTGAACGGCAGCTTCATTTCTGCCGGTTTGCCATCTCACTCTGAAACGTTCGAGGTTGCACCAAAGGGATTCCTCAAGAACGGAGGCTCGTTCGGGTCCTCGTCGCTTGGTTCCAAGGTGGAAGCCAACGAGATGTTGAGATTGGCTGCGGAATACGACATCAAGCCATGGGTCGAGGAGATCGACATCAGCGAGAAGGGTGTGCACGAAGCGTTGACCAGACTCGACAAGGGTGACGTCAAGTATAGATTTGTGTTCACTGGCTTCGACAAGGCCTTTTAGATAGACGTACAATAAACATGGGGAGACTGCCTTCTGAGAAGGAGAATCAAATTGATGTAGTAGCTATGGGAATCCGCTTAAATCGGAGCCCAACGTCCTGGACCTAATATGGTCTTTATATGACGTCCTTGGCCGTGGAGCCCTTATATAGCGAAACTTTCCATAACCTCAGAGGTGCCTGTCAATATGTGGGCTGCGCAATCTGCCTGGTGCACCCCAATCAGTGCTGATCGGTTCTGCACGCGTGCTGCATTGCCGTGGTGGCCCTGAGCCACCCACGACGGGGGCCAGGCTACTGCCAGGCAGTCCTGTTGGACCAGTCATCGCAAATAGCACCGTGTGCAGGGCATCTGGCGTTAGCCTCTGGTGCCATCTCGTGGCCGCATCGTGGCTGCTATCACATCTCGTTTCTAGCACCACCAGTGCCCCTCAAAAACTGTCAGATGCTTTTTTTGTCCGAGCCTTGCTTCCGAGGCAGACTACCCCACACCGATGCGAGCACACGCACCAAGCCGGAAGATTATATGAACACCTCCACTGCCTTCTCCCACCGCTACAGCCATGGCCCCTCCAGAAGTAACCGAAGTTAGACACCCCGTTGACGTCGCCAGATTGACCAAGTACTTGAGCTCGTTGGCGTCACCCTCCCAAGGCACCACCCTTGGGGTCAATGTGCCACAGTTCGGCTCCAGCCAATTTGGCATCAAGCAGTTCGCCTTTGGCCAGTCCAACCCCACCTACTTGTTGGACGACGCTGGCAAGAAGTTCGTGTTGCGCAGAAAGCCCTCCCCCAACAGCAAGTTGGTGTCACGGTCGGCCCATGCCATCGAACGTGAATTCTTTATTTTGCGTGGAATCAACGTGTTGAACCAGGGCAATACCCGTAAGGTGCCTGTGCCTGAAGTGTACGCTTTGTGTGAGGACGAGTCAGTGATTGGTTACGTGTTCTATGTCATGGAATACATAGAGGGTGACCAGATCAAGAACCCCGAGATGCCTGGTATCAGCAACGCGGACAAGCAGTTGTACTGGGAGAGCATTATGGACACCATCAGCGCTATCCACCTCTTGGATGGCCACAAACTCATCAACGAGCTTCCCAAGGCCCACTTCCCCCAGTTCCACGACTTGTCCAAGATCACAGGCTCGTCATACTTCCAGCGTCAGATCAAGACCTTGTCGGGGGTCGAGAAGCTCCAGAGACAGACAGTTCCCCAGATCCCCGACTTCGAGTACATATGCAAGTGGACCCTCGACAACGCCCCCAAGGACCCCTCCAAGTTGACCTTGATCCACGGGGACTTCAAGATCGACAACGTCTTGTTCGACACCAAAACCAAGAAGGTCAAGGCAGTGTTGGACTGGGAGCTCTGCACGTTTGGGCATCCGTTGTTCGATCTTGCTAACTTCTTGCAGGCGTTCCAGTTTCCCAATTCCTTGAACCGGATGTTGTACCACCCGCAAGACACAGAAATTGGCATGGAGGATCCACAGTCGCTCCGCGATATCCAGACTAGATTACGCCAGTACCACGACGCGTATGGGGCACCCTCGTGGGACCCCAAAGACCCCACCAACAACGCATCCGACCTTTGGATCTTGGGTTACGTGTTCGGGTTGGTCAGACTCTGCGTCATTAGTCAGGGTATCGCCATGAGAGTCGAAAAAGGAAGCGCTTCCGGCAACGCCACCGGTTTTGCCAAGCTCTACATTCCTTTGGCAGAATTGAGCGTACAGACCATCAAGGATGGCCAAAAGAATAGCTCCAAGTTGTAGACCCCTAGTTCGTATGCAGGTCCCAATATACACATCTCAAAAACCCACCCGATAGGGTTTGCACGTGACATCATGAGATTACTCACAGCGGTTCCGGAGTATCGAAATTTTCACCTACGGTCAGTTCTTTTAACATCAAGAATGTCTGGATTCGGCACTTTGTTTAGGGTTACCACCTACGGCGAGTCCCACTGTAAGTCAGTGGGCTGTATCGTGGACGGTTGTCCTCCCGGAATGGAATTAACCGAGGCGGACATCCAACCACAATTAAGCAGAAGAAGACCTGGCCAAAGCAAGTTGTCCACGCCAAGAAACGAGAAGGACCAAGTCCAAATCCAATCCGGAACCGAGAATGGCTTGACCTTGGGCTCTCCAATCGGTATGTTGGTCCACAACGAAGATCACCGTCCCAACGATTACTCAGAAACTGATTTATACCCAAGACCTTCCCACGCTGACTGGACCTACATACAGAAGTACGGTGTCAAATCGTCTTCTGGAGGTGGCAGATCCTCGGCCAGAGAAACCATCGGAAGAGTTGCTGCTGGTGCCATTGCTGAAAAGATCTTGCAAAAGGCCAACAACGTCGAAATTGTCGCTTTTGTTTCCAGTATTGGTGAAATTGCCATGGACAGAAACCCAACCGACCCAAAGTTCCAGAACTTGTTGAACACCATCACCAGGGAAGAAGTCGACGGTGTTGGTCCTATTAGATGTCCAGACCCCACTGTCAGAGACGAAATGGTGAAGGTCATCGAAAAGTACAGAGATGCCAAGGACTCCATAGGAGGTGTCGTCACTTGTGTGGTCAGAAACTGTCCTGTTGGATTGGGTGAGCCATGTTTCGACAAATTGGAAGCCACCTTGGCCCACGCTATGTTGTCTTTACCAGCCACCAAAGGGTTCGAGTTTGGTTCCGGTTTCTACGGTACTCAAATCCCAGGCTCCAAGCACAACGATATGTTCGTATTCGATGAAGAACGTAAGACCTTGAGAACCAAGACTAACAACTCGGGGGGTGTTCAAGGTGGTATCACCAATGGTGAAAACATCTACTTCTCTGTTGCGTTCAAGTCCGCTGCTACCATCTCTCAGGAACAAGAAACTGCTTCCTACGAAGGTGCATCTGGTGTCTTGGCTGCCAGAGGAAGACACGATCCAAGTGTCACCCCAAGAGCTGTTCCTATTGTTGAAGCCATGACTGCCTTGGTTTTGGTCGATCAACTTTTAATTCAAAAGGCAAGAGATGCTGGCAGATTAATTGTTAGTAACTAAAGTATATAATCGTATAAATAGTCATAATTAGAAACGTCCGTGGATAGTTGCTAAGTTCCTGACTAGAATTTGCAGTCCTGTAATTGCGTTATATGAGAAGCGACAGATTGGCTTGGGCTTGGAACAGGAAGTAGGATCTCAATTGATATTTGGTGGGGATGAAGATGATGAGATGTGTCTGAAAATGAGTATTTTCTATAAGTACAAGCTTATTATCAAGCTTTTAATTTTCACGGTAAAGCTTAGATTTTTTTTGAGTAATTCTCCCCGTTAAATTGCGGTTGCTGTAGGTGTAACGTAAAATCTATCATTTATAGATCCGGGTGTTCAAAAAAAATGAATCAATATCGGAAGGTTTTAAGTTCAGAAACGACACAAGGAAATTGGCCACAAGCTATAAACCGCTAGGTTTCGCTCGATTTGAGCTAGACATCGAAATGGACTTGGAGTTGCATCAGTATTATTATTGTCTTTTTCCATCTTCAATGGGCAAAAAAGACAGAGCCCAGATCCAGTTTTCGCCAGAAAACTCAAATACGATTCCATTCACAATAAACTGCACAGGCATACTTGGACTCGTTCCAAGCATCAGGCGACTGCAGGCACAGTACCTAACCATACCTTTTTGCACCCTTCCATCAGCACGTGACACTCGTTTCATACACGGACGTGAAAAGTCGCGGTCGTGCGCAGCAGCATTTTATGGACGCGTTACGGACAGCAAAGACTGTTGTTAACCATCCCCATCAAATCAAACCAAACATCCGGCTTCAAGCATCATGAGATCAAGTGTCTTTATTTTCATTGCCGCTCTCTTGCAAGTGGTGGTCGCACACAACGTGTTGATTCCTCCATACTCCAAGCAATGTTTCTACGAGACATTGAAGAAGAACGATGAATTGGCGATCAGTTTCCAAGCTGGATCGAGAAACCCCACCAATTCCGAACAATACACGGTCGATTTCTTCATCCAAACCCCCAACGGCCAGGTTGTGTTGAGAAAAGACAACATGGACCACGGAGACGAAAGAATCCACGCTACCAGCGACGGCAGATACCACTACTGTTTCTCCAACGAAAAGACCGGTAGAGTCGACTTGGATGTGTCCTTCAATGTCCACGGAGTGATCTACGTGGACGTCAACGACCCCAAGACCGACACCTTGGACTACGCCATCCAGAAGTTGAGCGAGGCCACTAACAACGTCAAGGACGAGCAAGGGTACTTGGTGATCCGGGAACGGACCCACAGAAACACTGCCGAGTCCACCAACTCCAGAGTCAAGTGGTGGTCGGTGCTCCAGATCCTTGTTGTTGCCTCCAACTCCATTTTCCAAATCTACTACTTGAAGAGATTCTTCGAGGTCAAGTCTGTGGTATAATGGGCCACATTAGTATACTAAGTAACAACACCAAGCATCTCCGTGTTATCCGCGTAGTTCCAAACCCCATGGTGGGAGGGGGAAGCCCACCTTATGTAATTCGGACTTATGTGCCAACGGCGTAAGGATCCCCCACATCATCCGTGTGAGGAGTGGCAGGGTCGTAAGTGCGGGATGTAGAAGCCAAAGCTAAAGTGCGGGATGGCCCAGCCGAAAATGGGGATGGCCACTTCGCAGGTTGGTTGCCCCAGAACCAATGTGCGGGTTGCCTAGCCCCAGACGATGGCTTGCCTATTTCCCACCTGCCTATTTCCAGCCTACTCGCGGTTGCTCCAGTCGGCCTGGGCGGCAGGCTCAATCGGGACCGGCCAAGAGTGGCCTCCTACCCAGGCTAGCCCGACTTTCTCCGTTCCCCACCACCAGTGCCTCACAGTTTTCAACTCCCAGATCACGTGTTGTTGGCCTTCACATGTGTTCCCCTCTCGCACAAGAGGAAGGTGGTGCATCGGCACAACTGCAGCCGCCATGATCTCCTGACACCCGAGACGGGTGCGTTTTCTGGCCGGAAATACCTTCCTGTGACCCTTTCGGGGTTGGGGGTGGGGCACTCCCCAGACCCATTGTCTGCGTGTGCACACCGGCGCTCCCTCGGCATGCACTTCCGGAACCCTTATATAAAAACCTTTCTGTACGGTTCGTTCATCGCACATTATTTCCATCCCATACCCCGTCAAAATGGCCTCGTTCTTTCCTGGTATCAAAGAATTACCCCCAGACCCCTTGTTCGGCTTGAAAGCCAGATATACTGCTGACTCGCGTGCCGACAAGGTCGACTTGGGCATCGGTGCCTACAGAGACGAAAACGGAAAACCCTGGATCTTGCCAGCCGTGAGACAGGCAGAAGCCAAGTTGGTGGCTTCGCCAGACTACAACCACGAGTACTTGTCGATCGGCGGCTACGAGCCATTCGTCAAGGAAGCCGCCAAGATCATCTTGGGCGAAGACTCGTTGGCCATCAAGGAAGGAAGAATCGTCAGCCAACAGTCGTTGTCCGGAACCGGTGCCTTGCACTTGACTGGACTCTTCTTGAAGACCTTCTACTCCGGCGAACACACCATCTACTTGTCCAAGCCAACCTGGGCCAACCACAACCAAATCTTCACCAGTGTGGGCTTCAAGGTGGAGAGCTACCCCTATTGGAACAACGAGACCAAGTCCTTGGACTTGGACGGCTTCCTTAACGCCATCAGATCTGCCCCCAAGAAGTCGGTGTTCTTGTTGCACGCCTGTGCCCACAACCCAACCGGTTTGGATCCTACCCAGAGCCAATGGACCACTATCTTGAAGGAATTGGACAACAACAACCACTTGGTGTTGTTTGACTCCGCCTACCAAGGTTTCGCCAGTGGTAACTTGGAGAAGGACGGCTTTGCCATCAGACACGCCATCAACGACAAGCTTATCAACTCGCCAATTATCATCTGTCAGTCCTTCGCTAAGAACTGTGGTATGTATGGTGAAAGAGTCGGCGCTGTGCACGTCATAACACCCCCAGGAGCCACTGGTGAGGCCGTAGCCCCAGTTCTCAGGGCCATCAAGTCTCAATTGAACAAGATCATCAGATCCGAACTCTCCAACCCTCCTGCCTACGGTGCCAAGATTGTCGCTGCTATCTTGAGTGACAAGGACTTGAAGAAACAATGGCAAGACGACTTGACCACCATGAGTTCCAGAATCATCAAGATGAGACATTCTTTGAGAGACTTGTTAACTAATGAATTGAAGACACCTGGTAACTGGGACCACATCGTCAACCAAACTGGTATGTTCTCCTTCACTGGTTTGACCCCAGAAATGGTTGCTAGATTGGAAGAGAAACACGGTGTCTATTTGGTCAGCAGTGGACGTGCTTCCGTTGCTGGGTTGAACGAAGGTAACATCAACAAGGTTGCACAGGCCATCGATGAAGTTGTCAGATCTTGTGCTAAGCCTAAATTGTAATGAACTTGACGGTTATTCTATATACTTCTAAATTGTACCATGGGTACTTATATACGGCATATTCATCTTGAATACTTTGATTAACTAATGTATAACTGCTTTTAAGTGATAATTCGGTAATGGATGTCTGTATGCCCATTGCCTACGAATAACCTGCTTGTAAGTGATTCTTAACTCTTAATGGATGCGAATGCTGCATCAACCCACATTTCCAGATGGACTCTTCAGGTGGTGAATTTTCTCCTACAATGCTACACCTCTCAATACTATTATAGATATATATTAAAATTAAAAATAACAATATATAAAGCAGACAGCATTCTTAGTTTTAATATGAGTGGTTACCGATTAATCGATGGGAATGGTTGTACGGCGATCATAGACCACCTTTGGATGTACTTTTGATGTGTGTGTGCTATGGTAAAGTCCTCAGATTTACTTCTTTCTGAAAGAACAACCTTCGGTCAACTTAGCCTTACCACCAGCTGGGGTGCACAAGACAGTGGAACAAGATTCACAGGTGACGGCACTTTGAGCGTGGGAGAAGATGGTGGTGATGTTTAAACAACCTTGACACTTGACATCCATGAAGTAAGATCTTGGGGATTGGACCAAGGTCTTCAACTTGTGCTTTTGAGCTTCAGAAGCTGGAGATGGGTGCAATAAATCTTGAACTAAAACCTAGAATTGTTAGTTGCTGTTTCCATGTTTGAGGGCCATGTTCTGGAGTTTGAAGATTCGTTCAATTTTTCATGTAGTGTTTCTAGTTATCCACATTATCTTGATGATTGGTTGTCTTATATGAGTGGATACTTGGCTGGTACATTCATGGATATCAACTTTCAACTTATGTGAGCCAGTCTAATTGTTATATGATCTCCTTCGTTTTAATCATTGCTTTCTTATTTCTTTCAATGTATCTTGTTTTGAATTGAACAATCCCACAGAATACAATCTACTGAACATTCAGTAGGTACTCATTCCAACGATCATCATCTCACTTCACGATGGCCCTGTTCAGTCTTTCATTCAAACATACCATATTGTCTCTGTCTTATTAAGATACTATCTTGGTAACTACTCAAGCTTGTAAATTTTTTTCATATACAGTTTTTCCCACTGCGCTAGAATCGTCTGGACATTGTGGGGCATATGCAGGATTTGCGGCGCCAGAAGTCCATTAGGGCTTTGGTTCACGTGCTGCGTCTGAAAATTCACGTGATGTGACTGTGAAGCACAATTTGATGGCTATAACCTCGTTTCTGCAAGAAGGCCCTTGTGTAGCTATTGTGGGTTCCAGATTTGCAGCCATCCCGGGGAATTTCGAGATTCCACTGCTTCTTTGAATGAAGTTGAAGAAACCATGAAAAATGGCAGTTTGTGCTGTTGTGTAAAGCAGTGATTCTTCTCCAACTCTGGATGCGTTTCATATCTTGGATACTACAGAGGAGTACCGAGTTAGGTCTTATATTATGGCGAATATGTAAAACAATCATATATAGCCATCTAATCATAATTTCTGTACCTGCAATCTTATTGATGTCACTTCTTGTCTGCCAAAGCATTTAACTTGCAATGGAACGGCACAACATAAGTATTTATCGAGTATCACTTTCACGTATCATAGAACTTCAGATATCACTACAACCGTATATACTTCAAAAATTGTAAACTTCAAACATAGGGCAATATAGAAAAGCATTCACACATAAACATCATTCCAATTCGCAGCCATAAAAAAGCTGAGACTAAGATAGCAAAAATCATTAGCAGCAAAACCAACATAAGCAAAACCAACCAAAAACCACCTCAAGAGTAGCATCAATAGCCCATTCATGAATGGTCACTGATCATTTGAATCAGTTGCGCTATCTTTGCTTCTTCTAAAGGTAATTATAAAATACTAAATAACTATCTAATAATAGAGACAAGAAATAAACGTTTGTAAAGGGGAACAGAAGTAACTATACTAAAGAATGGAAGGATGAGAGCAGTTGTGCTATATAACAATCAACCCAAATTTCTTCATATTCAGTAGATTATCTTCCCACTCTCTGACTGTTCTTGCGCGTACGTATAACTAATTCTATGAGAACCAAGTCAGAAGAGAGGTTATGAATTATGTCTATATAGTATCTTCAATCCTCCAATTTCTTTGTATGTACAATTGATGATCTTGCTGGTTGATGTTAGGGATGATCCCCAGGGGTAGGTTGAATCATGTGACAAAAACTGAAAACAAACTGAAGCTCTGAAGTATAGAGACATAAGTAACTTTGTATTTTATTGCTGATGGTTGTTTATTGCTGATGGTTGTGATGTCAGGTGATGAATGAATGGATTAATTGAATTGCTTGAGGTTGTCCACCAATTATCGATGAACGGGTAGCACGCATCTTTCATGTTAAAATGTCAAGAATTAATGCTTGTAGTGAAAAGGAACAAAAACGGATCTGATAAAAAAAATAACAACTCAAAATCAAGAACGAAAATCAATCTGAACAACTAGTTTATTTGCTGCCCTTCTTTGGCTTTCTTGGGGTAGACACTGGTCTGTTGTTAGCAACATTAGAAGGAGGGAATCTTGGTTTCTTATCAGCTGGTTTCAATATTTGGAAAGAACACAATAAACTTTCATCCACACTCATCATAGCACCAGCGTTATCAAACTCACCACAATAGTTTGGTGCTGAGAAAAGAGTAACAAGTTGCCTCTTAGAGAAAAATTCATAACCATCTTCCACCACTTGATGAGCTCTGCAAATAAGATCCATATCGTGTTTTTGTAAAAATCTAGAGACCACATCTGGACCGAAGGTAAACGATACACCTCTATCGTTCTCCGACCATCCAGTGATATCCTTATCAGGATCGGACCATAATAAGTCACATAACAATCCCACATCAGGGATATCGGTTGGTCTCATGACTCTTCTGATTTGTTCCATGGAGTTCAAGTCTGGAGATAAACCACCATGCATAGTGAAGATCTTTTCGTCAATGATGGCAGCAATTGGTAAACAGTTGAAACAATCGGTAAAAGTCTTCCACAACTTGATATTGTATCTTCTTTTACATTCATCGTAGAAACCGTAAATTCTGTTGATGGAAGCACACTCGTGGTTACCTCTCAAGATGAAGAAGTTTTCTGGATATTTGATTTTGTAAGCTAACAACAAACAGATGGTTTCCAATGATTGTTTACCTCTGTCGACGTAATCCCCAAGAAACAAGTAGTTGGCTTCAGGAGGGAATCCACCGTATTCAAAGAGTCGTAACAAGTCATAATATTGTCCGTGAATATCACCACAGATTTTGATTGGGGCCTCCAATTCTAAAAGAATTGGTTGCTGGATGAAGATTTCTCTTGCCTTGGTACAGAGGTAACGGATTTCGTGCTCCAAAAGGGTAACTTGCTTACCAGGTCTGGAACCCCTGACTTCCAACAATCTGTCGACTATGGAGTCGATATCGGCTTCTTGATGTTCTGTGGACATGTTATGCAGTGGCAATGGCCTATGTGTTACTAATACGAGGATAAAGGGTGAATTGAACGAGTTATGATTGTCGTTCGGGTGGTGAGGGGACTATTTGGGACGGTGGTGAAGATACGTGTCACAAATAGATTTGAGGCCTGTTAGACGGGTATTCAAGCTTGATGAACCAAGATGGATACTTTGCACGGCAAAATGGATGGGGATGGAATACTCGGCTATACTGTGTCGAACAATTACTAACCAGAGTCAGCAGGGCGTGTCCGAGGGTAAGGGAGTAGGGGAGGGGGAAAGCTGGGTTCACTAACTGGGAGCAGTTAGGTGGGAGTCTTGCGTGTGTTTGGGGGAGGACTTGGTGATGGGTCCTTGTCCTTGTGTTCCTTAGTGAGGACTTACGTTTACGGAGGGTTGTGAAACAACAAATGAGTTTTCAGGCTGATGAAGGAAAATTTTTTTGGTGCGCGCACGTTGCTAGCGTTTAGGGGGGCTAGAACCCATCCACCCCCAGAGAGGGGTCCCAGTCCACCGCCAGGCCACCACCGTGACGGGTGGTGGCCTGGCGTGGCCTGGTCCTCCACCACTCCAGCTTCGCTCGTTGCTGGTGGTGGGACGGCTCGTCTACGGAAGTGTACGTGTAGGGGATGGTCTCGCGTTTCTTGCTATGGGTGTGGATAGCGCGGAAATGTTGCCACCCGCGAGGATGACCCGCACCACCTCCCGGGGGCTGGGAACGAGCCTTGCCGGGAACGAGCAAGGAAAGGTTGGGAGTGAGTGATGGCCGGTGGCAATTGGCGCAATTGGTCATTGGCTACTGGCTACTGGCGGCGTGGAGCAAGCTGGAGCCACGCGAGTCGTTGTTGGTCCCCCACAGTGGGCGATACGGGGCGATGCTGGCCGGCACGATCACAGGCAGCCAGGTGCGCCAGTGGGTGGCAGACCGCGGTCAGCTGGGGCCACATCTCGGGGAATGCTGGGCACGGCGGGAGGCGGCAGGAATGGCAGGTGGGCTGTGGTCACGTGTATTGCGCTATATCTGTCACGTGCCCTTGCTCCCATCAACCGTCCCTCCAGCCCTTAGTTTCCCATTCACCATGAGTGTGCCTGGGCAAACAGCCGCCCCCTTCCCCAACAACTACCTGGTCAAGCGCGTTGCCGAGTCAGATGCCAGGGCCTGTGTGATCTGCTTCAAGCCTGCCAGCACTGTGCTTCTCTCCGAGAACAAGGTCGACTTCTTCTACGTGTGTGCACCTCACTTGAAAGACTCCCAATTTGCAACCAGTGTCAAGCCCGATGACTACACCGAGCTCGTCAAGAAAAAGGCAGAGTTGGAGTCGAAAGTCGCCCTCTTGAAACAACAGGCTGAAAAGGTCAAACCCTACAAGATTACCACGTTCGTGTCCGACTACCTTGGCTCCAAGAAGGAGGAGCCAAAGGACGACAAGGACCTGAACGACAAACCTAAGAAAGAATCCAACGATGCTAAATACAATAGACTCACTCGAGAAATATCCGAATCCTCCTCAGAACTATCCAAGACGACCCAGGATATCGCCAACTACTCCTTCAAGAACTACCAGTTGGACAAGGGCATATATGTATCCAGGATACAGAACTACAACAAGGTCAGGTATAACCGTACCAGATCCCAAAAGATCCAGCAGGATGTGTCGCTTTTTCCTTCGGCACCCACCAATAAAATCGGCTAGGTCTGTGGATCGGACCCATAGTACTTACCAGTATCTATTAATCCTGCAAAATTAGGATCTTTTGGTTTCAATACATAATATTAGAGCTATATGGCCCTATAATCCATGTAGGTGATTGTAAATGAAAACTAGAACCTATAAATACATTAAGAATGATGCAAATATGCTAAATAATTCTTGGATTGATGTAGGGTCAACTTAGTTGACCACCTTCTCATCGATCCAGTTCTCCCACCCTTCAACCTTATTCTTCAAAACGCTACCTCCAATGAAGTCCATGCTTCCCTCCAACTTATCGAAAGTAAACTTGCTGTTGGCTGATGATAAAACACCGAGCCAAAATTCTCTCAATGTCTCGTGTCCAACGATGCCTTGTTCCTCTTCATCGTCATCCTTATCGATACCAGAATTCTTATCGACGGTACTCAACTCGTTTTGGATCAACTTGTTGATTTCGGTTTCTAAGATAGTTCTGATTCTGTGGACAGGGGTCGAGTCAAACAAGTCGGTTTTGTTCACTACGAACAAAACGTCGATCCCGTTGGTCTTTCTTTCGGTGACGGAAAACAAGTTGAACAAGAACTTGGAGATAAGCTCTACATTAGCGTTGAACTGTGCTGATGAAGAGTCGATGACATACGCAATACCACTGATCTTGCCCAAAGTTATGTCTTCCAAAAGCAACTTGTTGAGGAGCTGGTGGTACTTGAGGTGTCCAGGATAGTCCACTAACTGGTACTTCTTGCTGATACTGTCACTGGAGAAAGGAAGGGAGATCTCGGTGAAGTTTGGCTCTATCGACGAAACTGTGTTGGTTATTGGTGTGTTGTTCTCACCCTGTGAGTCCTCGATTAATCTGTAGTAGAGGCCAGTCTTTCCTGACCCGTTATTACCCAAGATCACAAAACTTGGTTTGTGGTGTGGTGAAGCATTCTTGTTGGAGACCTTGATTTGACCACTCTGTAATGCAAATGACGCTAACGCTATCACCAAGGCCGCAATTACTGTTAATAGTAATTTCTGTACAAAGTCCATGATGTACAACTATAGGGCTATATCACAATATCCAGTTTGATATTACCTTATAATGGAAACGGCTGAATACCAGTGCATATATAGTCCCAGGGCGTCGAAAATTGAAGCTAATGAGATCGGGGTTTGTCTTCCAGGTTTGGTCGTGCGGGGGCAGATATGAATAAAGTCAACTATCGCGGTATATCGTATTTGCATCTAATAGTATCCGTGGGCAGATGGAGAATCCACACGAACAGGCACAGAATGCCTTGCTTTCTAGAATCATCAACAACATGGTATGTGTGATGTGTCGCTCATAAATGTGTGAACAAACTAACCCACAGGAAAACTTAAACGAGTCAGTGGTGACGGTAAACAAATGTTTACAAGAAGTTGCAAGACACAATTTGGATACAGAAGTACTAGCTCAGATGTGGGAGAGCTATTTAAGGAATGCTGAATTCAATTTAGAGGCTACAGGACAGAAAAAGGAGCCCTTATAGCTTGATATCACTCGCATCACAAATGAGCAACAGGTGAGCAACACCAGAATACCACACTATCAGAACAACAAGAATCAGAAGATCCAGAATGTGGACTATCGCACTAGCAGAACTCCAACCACGTTGACCCTACTTATATAAGAATTTTCCAGCCATTATGTGAATTTTCCTAGGACAGTGTTGTGTTCGAGAAACGCAGGCAGAGTGTCTGACCAGCCTCAACGAGTGGTGCAACACCAGTCAGTGAACGACAGGTGTATTCAAGTACTAAGTACAAAGAAGAACCACACAGGCGTCCAAGAGTATGCAACAGGTGAATGAGTTTCATATTCAAGCTCACACTTAGCAGCTCTCCATTTGCAACTGTGTAGACCTCCGATGCTCTACCATTTTCTTTCATTTCTTTTATTACTATTTAAGGAGTGATAAACTATTATAGTACACTGATTTGACTCATATATGTAAATTGAATAAAGGCATGGAACTTTTGAAACATCAGCATGCTCATCAGGCCACCTGTCTGTCTATGCTAGGTCACCGTTCAACCAGTATAGGCATGTCCAAGTATCACAGGTCTCTCTAGGTGCTCATAGCCCAGTACGATCTATGCGGTACATTTAGTTTTGGGTAGGCAACAAACCGAAACGCTTCTTCAAGGTTACTCTTTGTCTGGAGTACTTGTCATCTGGGGAGAAACGGGCTGGGTGAGCAGACTTGGTGATTTCACCATCTTCAGTAACCTTGTTCAAGGTGTAAACTCTCTTTCCGTCTGGACCTAATGTGTACATCAAATGCATCTTGGCTGATTAGTTGAAGTCTTCAATGTGCTTGATAAATGTAGATAGATAAATTTTCTTCAGATGGGGTGGTGCGCGCACGACTTCAAACCTGCGAGTGCTATAGAGGAGATATGCGAATACCTAGAGGGTGGTTTTTGAATAAGTTCACACCATCCAGCTAATCGTAGAGAATCCGCAGAATCAGAGTTAAATAATGTAGCCCCTTGTACAAAATTTTTGGTCCTTTTTCGGGCAAATTCAAACGACCACGGGCGAGTCTCAACCAACACTATTGGATCACAGAGCCTACTCTGTTTGACAAAAGTTGAAAAATCTGTTTCACGAATATCGTTCTATGGTTAGTACCAGAATATCGATTTACCAGTATGCTTCCCGTCTAAAAGCTATTTTTGCAACTTCTTCAATCTCATGTAGCGACGAATTAGGAAGTAGGTTACTGGCTGTGTGCAGTATCAGAGTTTAGGTTCATTGATCAAATAAGTACACCTAATCCGATAACACCTTAGCACCTGGCGTACAGTCACACGCCGTCTTTCCCAATATGCCACCTAAGAAGGATGCGTTTTCTGACCTCTTTCTGTCAGCCGTGACTGGCAGGAAGCTGAACAACTTATCAATGGCAGAGAGACAGAAGCAACAACTGCAACCACTGCAAAAGCCGCTACAAACGTCTCTGCTTCTGCTGCTACAGAACCCCAAATCCGACAGCTGGTCCAATCTAGACTTCTTGTCTAATCCTTCTTCAGGAAGAGCCACTCCTTCCCATATTGTGCAGAACGATGTTTTGACACCCACTCAAAGCACCAACTCTGGACCCTCAAAGTCTGCATCAGCCGTATCATCGACCAGTTCTTTACCATATAATGATGATCCATTTGCAATTTTTGATACACCAGCCAAGCCTGCTGGCAACACAAACGTTGGAGGCTCGTTGTTGGATGATGAATTCACAGATGTGTTCCCAGAACAGCACAAACCTCAGCCAAGGGCCAAGAGCAACCCCCCTCGTGAAGTTGAATACCAACAAGAAGCTGGTTATTCTCAAACCCCTCTGAGACCAGCATCGAGACAATCACAGACTTCTAGAACCGATTCTGTGGTAGCGGAATTGGTCGACATAGGTTTCAGTATAGAAGACGCCAACATAGCAATCCAGAAAAAGGGTCCCAATCTTCAAGAATGCGTAAACTATATCATGAACAAAAATACTGACGCCAGTACTCCAAGACCTGAAAGGCCTAGATCTCTGAACAAGGGTGAAGGAATCAACTTCAACGGAATTGGACAAGATCTTTTCAAGACTGCCAATACTTTCTTCAACAAATCAAAAAAGACTGTGATGAAGAACTTAGAACAATTGCAGATCCAGGGCAACAACAGTGGCAGCTCTTCAAACTTGCCTGAATGGATGAAGAATCAAGAGAAGTACAAATCCGATGCAGTTGAGAAAAAATACAGTGAAGCAGACTTAGATTATGGTTCGGACTCGGAAAATCTCAATCGTGAAGAAATCGAAAGATTTATGAAACTTCAAAGAGAAAAGGATAAGGAAAAGGCCAAGAAGAGATACGATGGCTTGAAAGACGCAGCACTCAACAAAATACGTGGTAAACAAGACAGTGACCATTCAAGAAGAGAACTGTTCGATCAGCCACCCAGCAGGCCAGCAAGGCCACTTCCTGAAAGGCGTGGTAGTCCTAGTCAAGCAAATGAAAGACCAAGAAGTGAATCCCCACAAAAGAAGGCCAGTTCATACCAACAGCCCATGGTCGGAGAGGACTTTGTTGGTTCCCGTGGAAGGTTTTCACCAGCTGCTCAACCAGTTCCTAGAGTATCCTCTCCTGCAAAAGCTTCTGAACCCCTTAAGCGGACTCCTCCAAAAGCTCCTGAGCCACCAGCTGAGTCCTTGGACATATTTGGAACTGATACTGGTAGTACTTCGTTGAAGTCTTCGCTCAGGGACTCTTCTCCATTGAATCAATTTGATGAAAGTGATTACAACACTTCAAAAGCAACGGCACAGGAAGCATACAGAACTGGTGATTACACTGGAGCACTTGAGGCATATCTCATCTGTTTGAATAAACTTCCTTCCAACCATGAAAACAGAGTGATTATATTCTCAAACTTGGGCATGGTTAACAAACAGGTTGGACACTTGAAGCAGAGTCTAGAGAATGTTGACAGCGGGTTGTCATTGATTGGAGAATCTGAAATACATAATAGTGGATTTAGTATTGCCCAAAAACCAGTAAAGTATTGGTACACTAAATTAATAACGACAAAAGCCGAAGTTCTTGAACTACTGGAAAAGTATGAGGCAAGTTTGAAGTTTTATTCCATTTTGATCAAGGAACTCGGAGTGGTGGACAAGAAGGTTATGGATGGTAAAAGAAGGGTTGACAAGATTGTTAATCCAGAAAATTATAAGGCCAAACCTGCTCCATCAAAGCCTGCAGCTCCCAAAGCAGCTCCAAAACCTGTGGATAAGGCTACCTCTGCTCCCAAGCCCAGCGTCGATGAAGTTGACCCATTGGTACAGGATAGAATCAATGGTAGGGTTCAAACGTGGGCGCAGCCAAAGCAAGGCAACTTGAGATCATTGTTGACCAATTTGGACGAAGTGATTCCTCCAAACATTAACATGAAGCCTGCGTTAAGAAAATTGACTACAAACGAATTGATGCTTCCAAAACAGGTCAAAATCCAATACATGAAAGTTATCAGCTCAATTCACCCCGATAAGCTTGCCTCCCAGTGTAAGGACGACAAGGAGTCTGAATTGGTCTGCAAGGGGGTGTTCATAACCTTGAACGAGGCCTGGGAAGTGTTCAAAACGGAAAACTCCTTATAGTATACAAACCCCGTACTATCTAGCATGTTCACGTCACGTGAATACATATAATTTACGCTGAGTAGACCCAGATCCCTACGTAGTATCGCCACCGGTTCTATGAGTCAAGACATCGAGGAGTATAAGGCCTTGACGTCCACGCTTCTGGCCTTCTACAACTTCCACAAGTGGGAATTCGAACAGTTGATCAAAACAAGAACAATAAAATACAACTCGTTAACTGCTGAAGAACGAGAGTTGATCCCGTGGTACTTACAACACATAGAAGACTTGAAACAATGCATTGGCATCAACCAGGAATTCACTCAAAACTTGGCCATTGCCATCTCAAAAGATTGGGGCGTATCGCCTGATCCTAGCGGTTGGGAGCCTGCCACCACTAACGAGTACGATAAGGTCAGGTCCACCTTGTTGCAATTTGCCCGTGAATGGAGCTCGGACGGGGTTCCCGAAATCACTGTCAGTCACTTCAAGATCATTGAGGAGCTTGAGCAGATATATCCTAACCTTGAGGAACGTCAGAACGTGAAGATCTTGAATCCTGGATGTGGTTTGGGCAGATTGGTGTTGGAACTAGTTAAAAAGGGTTTTTGGTGTCAGGGAAATGAATTCAGTTACCATATGCTTTTGGCTTCCAACTTCATTCTCAATCATTGCACATTTGCTCACAACTACTCGATATTTCCCTACTTGCACAAGGCCTCCCACCTTGTCAAGAGATTAAATCAGATCAGGCCCGTCACCATTCCTGACTGTAGCCCTACGGAGATACACGAGCTTTCCACGAAAAACCCTACAATTCCTTACCAGGAATTGATGTCTATGACCGCAGGCTCGTTCGTTGACTTATATGGGCCTGAAAACTTGACTGAGCTGGACACCTACTCCAAGGATCCCATTGCCAACGATTTCAGAACAACTAATGAAAATAACTTTGATGTTCTTGTCACTACATTCTTTTTGGATACAGCCAGCAACATCATTGATTATTTGAAAACCTTCCACTATTGTTTGAAGCCGGGAGGCACTTGGATAAATTTTGGCCCCTTGCTTTGGCATTTTGAGGATGACCAGAACATGCTGTACATTCAAAGAAGAGATGGTGACACCTACCAAAAGGTCCCTTCTATCATGACAGGCTTGGAGCTCTCTCGTGACGATTTGATTGCCCTTATAGAAAAGATGGGCTTTGATTTCGAAAAGAGAGAGTCAGGTATTGAGACCAGCTACAGCGGTGATATTAAAGCGTTGGGTTCATTTGTATATAAGTGTGAATATTGGGTCTGTAAAAAGAGGTGAGAATTGTCTCTGCTATATTGAAGACACACCCTCTTAGATTTTGGGTGCAAAAGTAATAAATCCTTCGTGCAAATTTAAAGTTGTCTGACAATTCCTTCATTCAATCTCTTTTCAATGAGCTCATCGGAGTCCTGTAAGACACCAGCTAATTTCAAGACCTTGCTGGTCTTGGTAACCACTCTTTCCCAGTCAAGAGCAGCCTTTCCCACGTTCTTGTTGAACTTTACGGTCTTGATCCATTCTCTGGCGTCTTCGGCGGAGTAGTCAAGATTATTGCTGATAAATTCAATGGCTTCTTCGTGGTTATTGTTGAAGTATTCGATACCCTTGTTTAAACCCGCCACAAACTCCTTGATCATCTCGGGCTTGGACTCCAACAATTGAGCGTTACTGTTGATAACCCATGAAGGCCATGGAGTATAGATTTCCCCGATCTTCTTGATCTCATTGTTGTCGTAGTATTTCTTGGACGTGAAATGCTCCCACATGAACGCATCACTGTTCTTTTCTGGTTCTTCGGTGTACTTCAAGTTGACTGAGTCTCTCAAGTTCTTGAAGTTAGAAAGAGTAGGGTAGCCTGCAAACGGCTTTTGGAACTTTAAGTCATGGGCCAACACGAAACTCATCACGTAGGACCCAGATCCAATTCTGGACACCCCGATGGTCTTGCCTTCCAACTGGCTGGCGCTAGTCAAGTTCTCGCGGTTGAAGCCAGTGCTGATGGCCCAACACAAAGGAGACTCAACATAGGTATCGACAAGCTTGTACGATGGCTCGTTCCCCTTGGCGATGTCGGCAACGAACGCTTCCGTCAAGCCAATTGCGATGTCTACCTCGTTGGCGTTCAACAAGTTGATGAGTCTTCCTGACCCTTCAATGACGGGAGTCAATTCAATGTTGAAACTGAAGTACTTCTGCTGAATGGCGAAGAACAAGGGGGTGGAAAAGTGTTCTGGAATGTAGGCGACTCTGAGTGACATGGCGGTGGTGGTAGTCAGAATGATCAGTGTACAGTTATATTAGCCGCGGGCGCTGGCGTGCGCCAGTGGTGGTCGCACTCGGAGAAGTGTATATGATGATATAAAATACTATAGATAGTTCATTAACGCTAACTAGAGGAGCAGAACTAGGAACTACAATGGTAATAGTAGAAGTTGCCTTTATAAGTTACAGCCGGATCGGTGCCTGCAATAATTATGATAGAATTAAATGAGTGGGTGTTTATAGATGGAGAATGTCGTCCACCTGCGCATGGGTGGATAACGATATATGTGGATCTGTAAGCACGGATTGCCGCATTTAGTGGGAAGTAAATGGATGGCGGTGGGTCTCCGTCGTTCCACTAGCATGCACAGTCTCCTGACCCGCTGCTGCCGCCTGAGGCGTTGTTCGAGGTCAAGTCGATTCTTCCCTGGTTATTTTCCCTGATGGCTTCCGGCTGGTTGGCAGAACTGTCGGGAATTTTGCTTCCTATTCCGATAAACACTTCGTTGACATTGTATGAAGTCTTTGCACTGGTCTCGAAGAACAATAAGCCCTCTTCCTCCGCCAAGTTCTGGCCCTCCTCCACGCTGACCTTTCTCAAGCTGTCCTCTTCGTCGTCCTCGACCAAATCAAACTTGTTACCCACCAATGCAATTGTAATGTCCTTTGAAGCTTGCTCGTGCAATTCCTTTACCCAATGTCTGGCTTTAATGAATGACGCTGGTTTGGTGATATCGTACACCACCAAGGCTGCCTGGGCATTCCGGTAGTACATTGGAGCCAACAGGGCAAACCTTTCCTGTCCGGCAGTGTCCCAGATTTCGTATTTAATCGTTCTCTCACCGATGGTACATTTCTGGGTGAGGAAGGCTGCTCCGATAGTAGGTTCCTTATTCTCTTGAAAGTCGTTGCTTACGAACCGCAACACCAATGACGATTTGCCCACGGCGGCTTCTCCCAACAACACTAACTTGACTGACGTAGCAGGGTTTGGGAAACTCATCCTGTGGTGTAAGTTTTCTTATCGGATAGGTATGCTTCGGTAGATAGTTTTTAAGTCACGACTCTCCCTAATCGCCCCTAAATATTTGTTATGTGCACGACCTGACATGCGAGTGGTTACCGGCAGATCCAGCAGATCACAGTCAGGATGTGGCCATCGACAAATGGAGAATATCTAGCGGTGTCTTGGTGGTATGGATGGGGCTGTTCTGGCGTGGCAACTGATTTTTTCTTTTTACTTCCAGAACTGTCGCTGTCTGATTTTTTTGAAACAATCTGTATATTTGCCAAAAACGACAGCCTTGTCCAGACGATTCCGCGACTAACTGGAGCCAGATTTGTAATGTCAGGGACATTTTCTGGACCAGGAAATGCGGTGGGAATTCACAGCTGTATAAAACATGAGCACTGTAGATAAAATGGCGTTCCGTACTGTAAGGGCTTGTTCTCGACTTTATGAAGTTCCACAGAAGGACACCCAGCTATACCTGAACCAGTACTGGTAATTCTTGTAATTGCCATGTCCAGTAACACCAGATCACGTGCAGCTGCAGGGTTGCCTGATCAGGACTTCCGGCCATCCCTAGCTACAGGCCCCTGGAATCCCTTGTAGGCCCATTTGCTTCCAGCCAGCGTTTTGCGTCCTTCGGTGCGAGATGCCTGTTTCAGATCAGTCGTACGATCCAATTCCACCGTGTTGATGCTGGCACTTTGAATCTTGAATCCATGCGCCATAGTAATTCCCCGTCGTGTCCCAAAAAATCTACTGGCTCACACCAATAAATTCCTACCCCAGTCCCACAAATCTCCTGCAAGATTCAATTACCGATATTATTTAAGAGAATGCCGGCAGTGCCGCTGTTTCTAAGGGCATCCACGTCAAATCAAAGGGAAAACTTTGGCCAACTAAACGCCATCGAGAACAGGCGCATCACTGGCAGTTTAGACGCGGAGACGATATCTGATGGACCGAACTTGGATCTGTGGGCAATCACCGATGCTATCATTCCAGTGAACGTCAAGCGGAACAGGTACTCTAACGTGTTTCCGTGGAACAAGAATAGGGTCCAGCTCCCAGTCAAACCAGGTGCCTCAGACTACATCAACGCGTCATATGTGACTGTACAAGACATCGACGGCAATCAAGACAACTACATTGCCTGTCAGGGTCCCTTGGAGACCACTGCCCATCACTTCTGGACCATGGCGTTCAATGAATCGGAAAAGCAGCAGAATGACACCATTATCATCGTCATGGTCACTCCCTTGATCGAGAGCAACATGATCAAATGCAGCAAATACTGGCCCGATAGTAGCCACCCGGTCATAGACTACTCCGGCCTTGTGCGCAAGGATGGTATAGATTTGCCCAAACTCACGGTATCCTACGTCGCTGAGGAGTACAACACTGAAGGCGACTACCTTTTGACCAACTTCGAATTGAGCGTGGGAAACAAGGTCAAACAGGTCTACCACTACTACTACTACAAATGGGCTGATGCAAAAGTGCCTCCCTCTATTGCTCCATTGATTAAATTGTCACAAGATGTCCGTACTACCGTTGGTGCTGCGGGCGGTGCCAGCAATCCTGTCCCTATTGTGCATTGCTCGGCAGGCGTGGGCAGAACAGGTACCTTCATCGCCATAGACCACCTTTTCCATGACCTTGAGCATCTTGCTACAAGCTCCGGCAAGAGAAAGGAGTACGACATCAGCCAGGACCCGATTCTTCACACTGTTGCTCAATTGAGAAGCAACAGAATGATGATGGTGCAAACAGTTTATCAGTACAACTTCCTCTATGATGCGGCTAGGGAATTGTTGGACCAGGTCAAGCCATGAAAACGGCAAATCTAGTCTATTAATGCATGAATGAGAGCTTTAAGTGGTCAGTTTCAGCTTACGACCCAAACTATGACAGAATCGGCCCATCTATGGTTCATACCATCACCTTTAATTTCTAATATAGATTCGGATTGTATACGGGATACCGCTGTAATGAACTAGAGAATGGGGTAGGGTCTCCTTTACAAAACTGTAAAGGCCCAAGATAACACCTATTTTGTATTTATCACCACCAGTTTGGCACGTATACAGCAACATCAAGTAAGAACCTAAAATGGTGTATTTTGAAGTTTGGGATGAGATGACTAATGTGGTGCCAATTGCTTGGTGCAAATTGGTCATTCATGCGTTTGGTAATTGCTTAATGGATTCCTTCTGCATTGGCACTTGTTTCTTCTAGTCTAGCACATGCGAATTACTTCCCAGTCTCGCCGTCTGGGTGTAAGGTTCGGTTCACAGATTGAACTCTGTAGTGAGATTATTTACTTCGAACCCTGATTCTGCCTCATAGGCTTATCAATAGGCCACGATATTTCTGAATTGATATAGTTTTCATTTATGAGATTCTAATAATTTTTGCAGAATTTTGGTTAAATCGCGAAAACTTAATTCCTTTCATACGGATTCAATATTAATCTAAGGAAATCTAGATTAGATTGATTACTCTCCAATTACCTGGAATGGAAGAGCTACACACCCGGAAGGTAATATACTCCTGCCGCGCTTACAATTTATGATGCTGTTTCGTAAGACAGCTGTGACTCGACGAATTTATGGATGCTGACATTATTCTCTTCGACTACATAACTGGGATTAGATGGGAAAGGCTCTTGAGTATTATCTAGAATATGGAGTAAAATTCTCTAACCTATCTGTAGTGAACCAGTTTCTATCTGGGAATTTACCGAAGTTAAAGGAGCTGACCTCCTGTCATTCCCTATCAGAAAAACTGGCAATTGAGGAGCATATCTTGTTCCACACAGTTATTCATAGCTATTACGATATATCACTGGTAGTTACTTAGCAGTGGCCAGGGTAATTAGTATGATTCATCCCTTGCACATAAAACCCATACTTTTGATGCAAAGCAGCTTCTGAGGCTTTTACGTGGGATTTTCACACAGAGCACCATGTGTGTGGGATCGCAGTAAGGGCTGAATTTACTATCTAATCACGCCAATTGCTCACTTTCCTCCACTCAATTGCGGCTGAAGACTGTCAATTCCTGATAGCTGCAAAAAGCATGGCCGGGTAAAAATATGATCTGCGGGTAAAGCACGATCCGGCGCATATCTCAGACCGCACTACCCAAAACGTTGGCATACATAATTGTATTGAGACAGCCAAAAAAGAAACTAGTGTGAAAAATTGAGCGAAGACCCATACAGTGAAAAATTTTTTTGAATCTATATATTGAATAAATTTTCCTCTTCTTTTACAAAGTTTTCTTTATTCACTAATTTGAAGACAAAATGGCTGACGGTGTTTTCCCAGGTGCTATCGGTATCGATTTAGGTACTACCTACTCTTGTGTTGCTACTTTCGACAGTGCTGTTGAAATTATTGCCAACGAACAAGGTAACAGAGTTACTCCATCTTTCGTTGCTTTCACCAACGAAGAAAGATTGATTGGTGATGCTGCTAAGAACCAAGCTGCTTTGAACCCAAAGAACACTGTCTTTGATGCCAAGCGTTTGATTGGTCGTGCTTTCGACGATGAATCCGTCCAAAAGGATATCAAGTCCTGGCCATTCAAGGTTGTCGACTCCAACGGTAACCCACAAATTGAAGTTGAATACTTGGAAGAAACCAAGTCTTTCTCCCCACAAGAAATTTCCTCCATGGTCTTGACCAAGATGAAGGAAATTGCTGAAGCTAAGATCGGTAAGAAGGTTGAAAAGGCCGTCGTCACCGTCCCAGCTTACTTCAACGATGCCCAAAGACAAGCTACCAAGGATGCTGGTGCCATTGCTGGTTTAAACGTTTTGCGTATCATTAACGAACCAACCGCCGCCGCCATTGCTTACGGTTTGGGTGCTGGTAAGTCCGAAAAGGAAAGACACGTCTTGATCTTCGATTTGGGTGGTGGTACTTTCGATGTTTCTTTGTTGAACATTACTGGTGGTGTCTTCACTGTCAAGGCCACTGCTGGTGACACTCACTTGGGTGGTCAAGATTTCGACACCAACTTGTTGGAACACTTCAAGAAGGAATTCCAAAAGAAGACTGGTCTCGACATCTCCGGTGACGCCAGAGCTTTAAGAAGATTGAGAACCGCTTGTGAGCGTGCTAAGAGATCTTTGTCTTCTGGTACTCAAACCACCGTTGAAATCGACTCTTTGTTCGATGGTGAAGACTTCTCCGCCAACATCACCAGAGCTAGATTCGAAGACATCAACTCTGCTTTGTTCAAGTCCACTTTGGAACCAGTTGAACAAGTCTTGAAGGATGCCAAGATCGGTAAGACCCACGTTGACGAAGTTGTCTTGGTCGGTGGTTCTACCAGAATTCCAAAGGTCCAAAAGTTGTTGTCTGACTTCTTTGACGGTAAGCAATTGGAAAAGTCCATTAACCCAGATGAAGCTGTTGCTTACGGTGCTGCCGTCCAAGGTGCTATCTTGACCGGTCAATCCACCTCTGAAGACACCAAGGACTTGTTGTTGTTGGATGTTATCCCATTGTCTTTGGGTGTTGCCATGCAAGGTAACGTCTTCGCTCCAGTCGTCCCAAGAAACACCACTGTCCCAACCATCAAGAGAAGAACTTTCACCACCGTTGCTGACCACCAAACCACTGTTCAATTCCCAGTCTACCAAGGTGAACGTGTCAACTGTTCCGAAAACACCTTGTTGGGTGAATTCGACTTGAAGAACATTCCACCAATGCAAGCTGGTGAACCAGTCTTGGAAGCTATCTTCGAAGTTGATGCTAACGGTATCTTGAAGGTTACTGCCGTTGAAAAGTCCACCGGTAGATCTGCCAACATTACCATCTCTAACTCCATCGGTAGATTGTCTTCTGAAGAAATCGAACAAATGATCAACGATGCTGAAAAGTTCAAGTCCTCTGACGATGCTTTCGCCAAGAGACACGAACACAAGCAAAAGTTGGAAGCTTACGTTTCTTCTGTTGAATCCACTGTCACTGACCCAGTCTTGTCCGCCAAGTTGAAGAAGTCTGCTAAGGACAAGATCGAAGCTGCTTTGTCTGACGCTTTGCAAACCTTGGAAATCGAAGAATCCACCGCTGATGACTACAGAAAGGCCGAATTAGCCTTGAAGAGAGCCGTCACCAGAGGTATGTCCACCCGTTAAGATAATTAAATAATTAATCTGTTGTATAAAATCTTTCATTTTGTTTATTATTCTCATGGGTCTCCAATAAATCTCGTTATGTTAACTAAAGCATTGATGTAGAGCTTTTGTAGCATGTAGAATACAACAACATACGGCCCAACTTAGAAGGCCATCTATGTAATTTGAAAAGCTACATATTTAAGTGACACACAAACTTAGTCCTTTACACTAATCATGGTTTAATTTACAGTATTTTACAAGTGTTTGAGTATGCATTGCATCTAGCTCATTATATACTGGTCTGAATCACTCAAGAATATAGTTACCTAGTTTATCCATTTTCAAGGACTTTCCTTCCGATAATGCCTTGATTATTTGCTCGTTTTTCTCTTGAAGTTCACCCTCATCCTCCTCATCCTCTTCTTCTTCCTCAAGGTCATAATCATCGTCATCTTCCTCTTCCTCATCGTACTCTTCTTCGTCATCTTCTTCCTCGTCATCTTCATCGTCGTGGAGTCTCATATTCTGGACAGCCTTTTCCAAGTCACTATCTTCACCAGTTCTCTTCTTGGCATATCCGGAAGCTTTAACTTCAACATCCAAGTTGGCAGTTCTTTCCACGTCCCTCTTGAATGAAGGGTAGGCATACTTGTAACCCTCTCCGTAACCCTCAGTATCAAACATAGTCGGGTCGCTTTCTGGGGTATATCTGAACTTCTTTTCGAAGAAAGCCCTTATACCCTCGACATCTCTATTGAAATATTCTTCAGCATCCTGGTGATCAATGGAGACACACTGAGGGAAATCAATGACAACGAAATCATACGTGTGTTTTTTGGCATCTTCCTTGTCACGGATGATAATATTAAACTCGTTGAAATCACAATGGATTAAACCATGGTTGGCCAACTTGACAATGAAGTTCATAAGCTCAGAGTAAAGCTTTTTGTGGTTATCGTGTTTGCGCAAATGCTTCATTGGAATTCCTCTGATCCACTCCATCAACACACAGTGACGGGAGTAGTCGTAAGGAACGGGGACATTAAATCCGTTGTTGTACAAGATCACCATGAACTCGTACTCTTTCTGAGCTGCTAGCCTGGACAAGTACATCCAGTTACCACCTTGTTGTCTCTTCAAGTAGTCTCTATTGTTCTTGACTGTCTTGAAAGATGTTCTACCTAGACGATGTATCTTCATGACCTTCTGCACACCTTTGGAGTCGCTGACGGAATAGATATCTGATTCTTTACCCACGCCGATCATGGTACCCACCGAGTATAAGGAGTCTCTGTTCAACATTGATTTCAAGGCCAAGAAATCGATTCCGTTGTAGGTCAAACGGAACCCGTCATACTTGCTGTTTCTGAGTCTGGCCAAGAGCTTGAACTTGGCCAAATCACCAATCAGTCGGTTTGTTCCTGTGGTGGACTTCATTCCTCCAAGAGAGTGGATCATTTCGGTGGGGACCAACTCGTGGTTTCTGGTCCCGATTTCGACAGCCTGGAGCACCTTCCAGTCGTCGGAGGTTAAGTACCTCATATGGGCGGTGTCAAGCTTCATGGTGGAGAGGCTGGTGGTTAGGCGATGAGTGAAGTGTCAAGGTATTTTTTTCATGTCATCGCGGCTTTGATGATATCAGTGGTCGCGAACAGGGAGTAGTCAATGAGTGGAACCCACCATGAGGAGATCCAAGAGACACCGCAAAGTGTGGCGAGTCTCCAAGCCACTGCATCCACGCAGCCTGGACGAGGGGAGCACCCGGATCGGAAGCGGAGTTCACAATGATTTCGTCACAAAGAGCACTTATGGCTGGACCACTACGCTGCCATTGTGTGAGCACAACTACGAGACTTTACCACGGAACGGCACTGTCCCACGCTTGAAACGGCTCTGTGCCGAGACCCTAGCCAAGAATGTGGAGCACTTGGAACGAGACTACCTTGAGTTTGCCCCATGGACGTGCTGGTCATTGGTATGGGAGTGTGTGCTCAGACAAGGGAACGACTCGTTTCGAGCACACCAGGTGTTTTCCTCCAGATTTGGCCGTCTTGGCCAGTTCAGGGCCCACTGGGTGGCTCGCCACCAGTCGTCCATGGGCGAATTGACCACCCTTGCGCCCAGGACCCAGTTGCAGTGTCTCCGAAGTGAGGCTATACGTGCCCTCCAACCTCCCCACGCCAGGAACTATAGACTCGAGAATTTATTCTCGAACGTGTTGGTAGCGGATGTAGTCCGTCGGCTCAACTTCTCTTTGGAGCGTCCTTTGGTCGTTTTAGACATATCTGCTGCCGCCAACACCATTTCCAAAGATGAGTACTACCTTCTACTCAATATTCCCGGCCTAGTGGCCTTGGATCTCTCGGGAAGCCTGGTGGTTGACGACAGTTTTCTAGGGAATTTGGCCACTAGCATCCTGGTCGATGGCAAATTGGCAAAGCTTGCGGTGCTCAGACTAAAGGGTTGTCGCAACGTATCAGCTCGAGCTGTGCACAATCTTCTCTTGCGTTGCTCCGATGCGTTCTGCTCGTTGAAGTATATCGAAAGTGAGGTGCCTATTCCCACAACCAAGCACGAGCTCTCCGGAAAATTTTACGTCAACGGCACCAAATGGCAGCTGGTGAATAAATCTGAGCCTGGGTTGCAGGTCCTCTCCAGGCTTCCTTTGGGATTAAAAACCCATACGCTATACAGATACTTGAATGGCATGCCGATACAAACTCCAGTCAATAGCGGACCAGTGCTTGATTTAATGATGTGCAGCCATGTCTACCCCCATGAGGCTAACCTGGATGACAGGATCCGCTTGTTCGAGGCGGCTTGGAATACCAGGCTCAATACTAGAAACCCAGAGTCTGTCTCGCAATATTGCTTCGTGATGAATGCCAACCACGAAATATCTACAAGTGCCAACGGTGTCAACGATGCACTAGATACAAGACCCCGCAAAGCCAGGGCAAAAATACTCCAAACGAACGCCAGCAAGTTTTTTAATGTATAGTACATGCAGAATAATCTATGATTGGTTTCTCTTCCAGAGAAGATCCTTCAATAATTCAGCTGAATTATGATTTTGAGTAGGCACATTACTCAAGGAGATAGGGGAAGCCCCAAGGCCTGAATCAGCGGGGGCCCCATATACCGCTTGCAAGTTGTCATTGACAAGATGTTGGTTATCTTCTGATTTCTTACCATTCAACAATGCCAAGAGGCTTTGCCCATGGGTGTTAGTTTTTGGGGCTTCTGGTGCCTGTAGTTGTTGATTAATGCCACTGAACTCGTTCAATGATTCTCCTGGCTTTAACAACCTGATCTTGGACTTCTTTGGCTCGGACTTGTGGTAAATGTCTGTAGGAGTCGCATAATTCAGCCCGGGTAAGTTAGATGATGCAGAAACAAATGGGGTAGAAAATTCATCGATTAAATGGTCAACATCTTCTTCATCACTTGCAATATCAAAGTTACGGTACAGAGATCTACCCATGAATTGCTCACTTAACCCATTGAAATCGTCGAAATCTTCAAAGTTCTCAAAGTCTTCAAAATCTTGTTCTTCAGGCTCAACAGATGGCTCAACAGATGGCTCAACGGATGGCTCAACGGATGGCTCAAGCGATGACTCAAGCGCTGAGACATTTACCGGAAGCGAGCTCTTTCTGTTGAGTAAACCTAACAATTCTAGGGAAGGGTTTGTCTCTGCTTTTGGTCTAGCAGGAACTACCTCAGGTACAGCTGATGAAAGTTCTTTGGCCCCGTTAGTTTCCTTGGAAGTCTTACGACCGCCTAATAAAGAAAGAAGAAAATCCTTAGAATGATTGCTCTTGACCGTAGAATCTTGGATGCTATCCAGATCCTTCTTTGGGTCTTCTCTCCTCAAGAGAGTAAGTTTTTTACCCGGTTCAGATGCGTTACCTAAGCCATATCTTTCATTATGCCTCATAGACTCTTCCAACTCGTTAGATGGTCTATGCGAAGATTGAAATGATTCAGCTGGTGGTGGCCTCTTATTCAAAATACTTAAAAGCTCATGTGTGTCTGAATCAGGAGTTTTCACTGCTGATGGTTCGGGTCCTTTCTCAGCTGGTTTTTCTTTCTTGGGATTCAAAAGGTCCATTAAAGATTGAGATCCATTGTGCAATGATTTAGGCGACTTAGGAGATTTCGTGGAACCCTTTTGGTTCAAAATGTTCATTAATGTTTGCGATGCATTTTCCTCGGTAGGAGCTTCCTTCTTCTTGTTAAGTATATTCAAAATAGTTTGAGTTGCATTCTCACCTGATTGTTCTTCCTTACCGTTGATCAAGCTCAACAAGTGTTGAGCCCTAGATCTGTTTGATTCCTGATCATCTTGTGTTTGAGGGGCTTTTTCTTCTGGTTTCTTCTTTGGCTTGTTGAGAATAGACAAGAGTTCCTTAGAGTCAGCTGATCCTCTATTGGCAGGCTTGGCTAATGAGGCAGGATTTGGTTGTTGACGTGCATAATCCACATACTGGTCTGGAGATGGGTGATATGCCAATGGTTGAGAAGGCTGGATAGGGGTAGCTTGAAAGTGAGGATGGAAAGGATGAGGGGGATAGATGGGGCCTTGAGTATTAGGTACTGGATTATATATTCCTGGAAAATGTAATAAGTTTTGAGGAACATTGTAATTTTGTAACGGCACAGGTCCATTGCTAGTGGTGGTGACTTTTTGCAAAATATTCAACAACTCTCTACCGGCATCAACATTTTCGTTTGTTTCATTGTTGATTCCCAATAGGTTCTTCAATCTGACCTCAGCATCCCACATTATTTCTTCTTCGTTGATGCCACCCTTATTCTTATTGACCCACTTCAACATAGGCTTGAGGACTGTTCCAACAATGAAGAAATGGTTTGGATTAGATCTGTTCTTTTTCTGTAAGGCTTTGATGTCAAACCATTCAATCTTAGAAATCTCATTTCTAGCCACAGGTTGGAAGTTGTAATCTTCGGGGACGTTCTTCACCAAGTATATCTTGTAATTCTTGCCCTTGATGGTTCTTTCTATGACGTCGTTTTCGTCGATCATGCCATTGGCATCGAATCCTGTTTCTTCGTAAACTTCTCTGGCAGCACAGTCGATATCGGATTCATCCTTCGATATCTTGCCTCTTGGGAAGGACCAAGTGTTCAGCTCAGTTCCCTGAACCAAGACCACTTTGGACAAGTCCTTATTGAACAAAGCCACCCCTCTGACTGGAATCATGGATTTATACTTCCCGAACCGTTGGATGGCGTCAGATGGATTACCCCATTTCCATATCAACGGACACTTTTCCAAAAACTTGGGGGCAAAGCTCTTCATCTTCATGCCAGGAAGGGAAGGGTTGAGTTGCTTGACGAAATCGGTGTAGAACCATTGTGCTTCTTCTACTTGGAAGAACACTCTCTCAATAGACAGTAAGTCCTCGTTGGGAACATTGACTAAGAACCTGACCAAAAGATCTTCTAGGACTAGATCGACGTTCTGGTTCAAAAGCCCGTCGCGTAGCTGTATCGACATTATTGGTATGTATGCAATTCAATGGATATCTAGATGGATGGAGTATTGGATCTATTATGCTTGGGTTGACCACGTCGGTGGATAATGTCCGGGTAACCGGTGCGATCATATGGGATTCCATGAGACATATGGACAGGCTGGGAACCACCACCACACGCCAACTACAACCAGGACTCATACACAGAGGTCCAAATCCCATCCCATCCTTCCCAAGTGGTTTCATCCTTCCGAAAACCCCCAGCTTGTGGCCCAGTAAACTGTGATAACTCCACTGAAGTGCGCATCCAGAACACCATCTCAACCATGCATTCCCGAACATTCTCTACATACACCCGGGTTCTTGCCCCCAGATTCGCCACAACCATCAAGGAGGTGGGTAAGCCTGCATTGACCAAATCCATCGAAGTCAAGCGTCCATTTGGATTTGATAAACCAATTTTATTGAACCACAAAGTACATTCATATTCGTTATCCAGCGTGAAGGACTACTTTTTCAGCCCAGAAGCCAAGGAGCTCCGTCAGAAGCGTTTGGACCACGACATTGTGCACTCTCCATTCTACGAATCGAAATCATTCCAGAACACCAATGGTAAAATCTTCACCCCGCCCATCTCATACTTCAAAGCCGACAAGTCGAAATACTTCCCTGATTTCATTGCATCAACCTTGAGCACCAAGTCTGTTAGTCTAGGCGAGCTTCTTGAGGGAAAAGTCAGCATTGTCAGAGTTTACCTGACAGTCTCTGGTGAAAAGTGTGTAGACACATTCTTTCAGAAGGACGGCAAGGACTTGGCAGGAGCCGACTTTGAATCCTTCAAGGAAGAACATCCAAATTCTCAAATTATAGACATCAATGTGCCTCAGAACTGGATGAAGGGCTTCATGATTGGACTTTCCAAGAGTAACATCAAGAAACAAATCCCTGTTGAAAGACAAGACAAGTACTTTGTTCTCCCGGATCATACATTTGGTTATGAAATCAGACAAGTTTTACTTTGTGACAATATGTGCTCAGGTTACATCTATGTCTTGGATGGAGAGGGAAAGATTAGATGGGCCACAAGTGGATATGCTGACGAGGAAGAACTCGAATTGATGTGGAAATGCGTTAGAGGTGTCGAGAAGGAAATAAGTAGTTGAGCATGCTAGCTGGCTTGCTTTTCTAGAAAATCATATATTCTTGTAAATACTGATTAGATAATGTCAATCCTTGGTCGCATGCACCAAAGATTAATATTTTTGCACCCAATCTAAAAAACCCAAATGTTTGACAATCGATAAAGAATCTTGGGCAACTTTTCTATAAGATTCCAAGGTAACGTTCAAAAGCTTCAAACCCTATTTATAAAGGTGACCAGGCTCATAGCTCGGGCCACCAAAGAACGACCGAAGAGAGTTTTGTCACTACAACAAATATAGATCCTTACTACCATTTGCTAATTATCATAGAAGCAAGACTATACCAGAGAATAGATACCCAAATAGTAACAGCAATCTGCAGCCCTGTGCGTACATATTATGGTATTCGTAAAAGTATTACAGTTCCGAGACATCCATATTTACGATTTTTCCCATGAAAGTCTCCACAAGCTCTCACGAAATAAGGATACAGTATCTTCAGGGTTGGATCAATTATGGATTTGCAACAGAGCTTCAGCAACTACTGGTTGTAGTGAGTTGTCGAGTAGACATTTATTATGACTCCACATATGTATTTAAATCTACCAGCAGATATCACATCATTGGCATATGTACAGCAATCAGCGATAGAACCCCACAATAGTACTCTAACTAACAAGGAAACTGAATAAAATCTTATCAGCCATGTCACGTGACCAAGGGTCCATCAGGGCTGGAGCCCTCTTTGCGCACTCTCTGCAGGACGCGAAAAAACTTCTGGTATACACTTTTCAGATGAAAAGATTTATAAAAGTTCTTTTGTTCCTTAACAACGTCGAACTAACCGTCATCATGTCTGCTCCAATTAACAAGGAAAAAGTTGAACAAGAAGAAGAAAAGATCCACAAGATCAGAATCACCTTGACTTCCACCAAGGTCAAGCAATTGGAAAACGTCTCTGCCAACATCATCAGAAACGCTGTCCAACATGACTTGGTCAAGAAGGGTCCTGTTAGAATGCCAACCAAGGTCTTGAAGATCACCACCAGAAAGACTCCAAATGGTGAAGGTTCTAAGACCTGGGACACCTACGAGATGAGAATCCACAAGCGTGTCATTGACTTGCAAGCCCCAGCTTCCACCGTCAAGAGAATCACTCAAATCACCATCGAACCAGGTGTGGATGTCGAAGTCACCATCGCTGCTTAAGCGTGATGGCTGGACTCAAAAGAACACTGTCTCCAAACCTACGCGGACTATAACTGATAGGTGTAGAGGAGATGATGGAGATATATTGTATCCAAGTGCTCTAGGCGTACCGTGCATTTTAGGTAATGCACTGACGTTGTGGTGTTGCTATCAGGATTTGGTATAATAATCCATTGTGTTTGCCCTCTATTAATACATGTTACGGTTTAATTAACACTGCTTGTAGTCTCGCTCACTGTAGCCCTGCAGGGTAAATGTCGCACCCGCTTTGTGCACTCTTGCTCCTCAAAACAAATTACTCCCCAACCACTTTAATACCAGTAATGGGTTACGTACTAACAACGAAGCCAAGGTTACTATACCTTACCAGCAGACAGGTCAATATGCTCAGCAAGCGGATGCTTTCGTCTTCGTTGAGACGAAGCGTGAAGTCCGGCATCTTAAGCACCACCAAGACTCCCACCACCAGTAGTAAGGCTGGCGAGGACAGCAATGAAGGCAATTCCATCTTCAGAAAGAGGGTAGCGTTGGTCTCTGGCATCATCATAGTGGGATCCTACATCTCATTCAACCTGTCGAACTACTACAACCTCGACACCATTCCTCCAAACACCAGCGGCCTGGGGCCAGGGATCAACCCCAAACTCTTGAAAGGATCAGGGGTCACCACGCCCCTTCCTTCGGACTCCAAGTTTTACTCCACCTCAACTTCGTCTCTCCATCAGGCCAACAGTATCAGTCACCAGCAGCACAAGGAAGGGGTGTTCTTGCTCAACGAAGACCAGGTCAGTACCAAGTTGAGACTGTTTGAGGAAAGTTACAGCGTCAGCAGAGGCAAGGGTGTGACCAGATATGATATCTGTCAATTGCCATCCAACTCCCCAATAGAAGATGATAGAGCAGAAGAGATAGTCCAAGTTCCAATCTTACAGGATAACAACGTCAAGACCTCCACAGACTGGATGTTCTTCGGTGTGTTCGACGGTCATGGGGGCTGGACTACAGGAAGTAAATTGAGAGACCAATTGATCACTTATATTATCCATGAATTGGGTACTATTTTCAAGCCTGCCAATGATGACAATTTGAGGTACGTTCCCAACAGTGCTACTATTGATCAGGCCATTAAGAATGGATTCTTGAAGTTAGATCACGAAATTGTCAACAAGAACATCGAAAAACTTTTGAACGATAACAACAAAGCCAAGGCTGCTGAATTATTGATGCCCGCGTTATCTGGCTCTTGTGCCTTATTGTCGTTCTACGACACTAACTCAAAACTTTTGAAGGTTGCTGTCACTGGTGATTCAAGGGCCATTCTTGGCTCCTTTAAGGATAACCAGTGGACTGTCAAGCAATTGAGTATTGATCAAACTGGTTCCAATCCTACTGAAGTTGCCAGAATTATTAGTGAACATCCCGACGAACCAAACGTCATCAGGAATGGTAGAGTGTTGGGTAACCTCGAACCTACTAGAGCATTTGGTGACTGCAGATATAAGTTGCCAGCATCCATCCAAGAAAGAATTTACAAACAGTTTTTCGGAAGAAGATTACCAGATCATTTGAAATCCCCTCCATATGTCACCGCAGAACCAGTCATTACCACAACTAAGATTAATCCAGAAAACAACGATTTTTTGGTAATGGCTTCGGATGGACTCTATGAAATGTTGACCAATGAAGAAATTGTCGGTTTAGTTGTGAAGTGGATGGAGAAGGAGAAGATGATCAAACCAAAGAAGTCTTTTTGGAATGCATTCGCTTCTACAGAAAATAAGCTCCCGGAAGTTTCCGATATCACTAACGACAAATCATCTAAAAAGCCCATCAGAAGAAAACATGCTGGAACCGGTGCATTCTTGTTGGAAGATAAAAACGTATCGACACACATCATTAGAAATGCTTTATCCAATGGGGGATCCAGAGAACAAACCTCCATGTTGATTTCTATTCCCAACCCGGTTTCGAGACGGTACAGAGACGATTTAACGGTCACTGTCGTCTTTTTTGGTGAAGATCCAAAAGGAGAAAACGAGAACGGAAAACTTGAGATCAATCAAGAGGCCACAGCAGGTGGTTTGAATGCAAAGCCAAAGCTTTAAACGGCATACGATCCTATAACACTCATTCTTTGGGGTCATACACAGAGAACGCATCACTAGATAGCCTTGAGGATCCAAATTATATCACGCAACCAATGGCCCGGTTGAGGTTCCTTCCGTATCTCATACATCCGAAACAAGATAGCACATTTTATATTTATCGAAAAAACGCAAAAAGCACATCAAGCTAATCGCCTACTCGTACTTTATCTTTCTGTAGTCCGCGGGCATTTCAGGAGCGATAAACTAAGTTTTGCCATTTTCACATTCAATGCATATTCGGTATACCTGTGGGGTGGTCGTGCACATGCCATGGATCTCCCCCACAATAGCCTCCAGTATAAATTCCCAATCAAGTGTATTCCAACGACTATAACCCAGCAATGTCTAGCGAAAATATAGAAAAGGAAAAGACCACCGCCACTCCCAAGGAAGTTGTGGATACACCAAAGCCTTCCACTGAGGCTGCTCCAGTGAAACCAGCCAATGCTCCAGCTGCAAACACTAGTGCTGGTGGAGATGATGTGGATGATCTTGATGATCTTCTCGACGACTTTGCAGACGATATCCTTGACAAGCCACCAGGTTCGACTATCGATAACAACACAACTGCGGATGAGCCACTCAATGATGAATTCAAGGCCAACATTGGTGATCTTATCAAGGATTTGAATATTGAAGATCCAGAAACCAAAGACCAGGTGGAGAATTTGATCAAGCAATTCGAATTGAACCATCGTGAAGAGGCCGAGACTGAAGCCAAGAAACCTTACAACTTTGAGTACGTGATGAAGGAAACCATGGAAAGATTGAAGAAATCTGGCGAAGATATCGATGAAAAGATCAAGAATGACCCAGCAGGAGGTAACCCTGAAGATATGCTCACTCAGTTGTTGGCAGGTTTGGGCGGTCCTAACGGTGGTCTTGGTGATGGTGATATGGATATGTCCAAATTGTTGGTCGATATGCTCGAACAATTATCCTCGAAGGATGTGTTGTACGAGCCTATAAAGGACCTCAACACCAAATTCCCAGACTACTTGAAAGAAAAACAAGGTACCATCACTGAACATCAGTACAAGAACTACAATGCCCAATTTGAAATAACTAACGATATCCTTGCTATTTTTGATGCCCCAGATTATAGTGATGACAACAAAGCCCAAAGGGACAGAGTCAATTCCTTGTTGGAATCTTTGCAAGAACTTGGACAGCCACCCACCGAGCTTATTGGTGACAATGGTGACTTCCCTGGATTTGGTGGTTTAGGAGGCCTTGGTGGAGATGGTAAAGATGGAGGCTTAGACTTCAACGATAAGGATCTTCCAAAGGATCTTGAAAAGGAATTGGAAGAAGGATGTAAACAACAATAGAGCCGTTTGAATACTACCATTAATTGTAAATTTACGTTTACCCATACACCATCACGACCAGCCCACATCTAATATGGCCTGACTTACACAGTTTAATTTCATTACTTATGGACGTATATATTTCAGCGACTTCGTTGTATTATTTATTATATACTCAACCCGCTTCTACTTGAGAATTCTTGATAGTATTCTATCATTTCCTTTGTAATACCTCTCGAAATTCCTGCCAATGCGTGGTCAAAGTGCCTCTTTTCGACCTTAGTTGTTGATTTATTTTCCATGATAGATGCCAAACCAGCTTCTTGACATAACAAAACCACTTCAGCACCCGAGCACCCCTCGGTCAAGAGAGCTAACTTGGATAAGTCAACTTCTTCTTTGTCGAAATTGAACTTGGAACTTCCCTTAGTCAAAATTTGAAGTCTAGCATCGTAATCTGGAGGGGCAACGTAAATGTGTCTATCTAATCTTCCGGGTCTCAACAATGCTGCATCTATTTCGGTTGGTCTATTGGTGGCAGCCACTATAACCACTCCCTTCAACTCCTCAACACCATCAATTTCGTTCAATAATGATGTCAACACATGTTGGGAGGCTGAGGTTCCGCCACCGTCACGATCACCAGAAATAGCGTCGATTTCATCAAAGAAAATGATTGATGGTGCAGCAGCTCTTGCTTTTCTGAAGATTTCTCTGATTGTACGCTCCGATTCACCCACGTATTTATTGAAAATTTCAGGACCCTTGACCGCTAAGAAATTCAAGCCAGACTCTGTAGCCAAGGCTTTAGCCGTCAAGGTCTTTGAGCATCCTGGTGGACCATAAAGTAATACTCCCTTTGGTGCCAGAACGCCCAAGTTTCTGAACGCCTCACTGGCCTCTAACGGCAACTGGATCACTTCAATGAGCTTTTTCTTCAATTCTTCTTGGCCACCAATGTCACTCCAATACACCTTTGGCATCTCCAAAAAGATTTCTCTCATTGCCGAAGGCCTGATATCAGGCAATGCTAAGAGAACATCATCCAAAGTCAAGACGATCTTTTCCTGGTCGATGTGGTCTTTCAATCCTCTTGCGATGGCTTTCATGACCGACTCTCTACAGAGAGCAGTGAGGTCCGCACCAACATAACCATGAGTCTTTGAAGCAATTGAAGTAATATCCTCGGAGCTCAAATTATGCTTGGAGACATTCATCTTCCCAAACAATTTCTGCAAAATATCACCTCTGGCCTCGACATCGGGAATACCGATCTCGACCTCCTGGTCAAATCTTCCTGGTCTTCTCAATGCTGGATCGATAGTGTTAGGTCTGTTTGTAGATCCAACAATAACAATTCTGCTGGAATCCCCAATGCTATCCATCATAGTCAACAAGGTAGCCACCACTCTAGACTCGGACTCCCCACTATCGTCAGAGTTTCTGTTGGGTACTAAGGAATCAACCTCGTCCATAAAAATAATAGAGGGTTGATATTTTCTGGCTTCAACGAAGATATCCCTGATTGCATTTTCAGTCTCCCCCAAATACTTTGAAACAATTGAGGGCCCATTAATAGTAAGAATATGCGCATTGGTTTGATTAGCAACGCACCTCAACAACATGGTCTTACCAGTTCCTGGAGGCCCATGAAGCAAGATACCTCTGGGGGGAGAGATACCAAAATTGGAAAATAATGTGGGATTGTGTAAAGGAAGCTCGATTGTAGATTGTAATGTGGCTATTTGCTTAGAAAGACCACCAATGTGGCCATAATTGAGCAATTGGGGCAATTGTGGGTATTTTTCATGCGCAGGAGCAGTTTCCTTGCTCTCTTGAATGACGGTTTTCGTTGGGTGAAAAATGTATGCTGGAGAAACGGTGTTAATCTGTACAACATCCGAGTCTATATCCCCAATATTGAGTTTTTCAAATGACTGGACGAAACTTTCTTCATTCACATCAATGATATGAATGACAAATGATTCTTCTGATGTGATGGTCACCTTCAATCCTGGGTACACAATGCCTATGTTGTCAAGGGCCTTTTTGATGGCATTACTCTTTGCTTCCGTCAATTCCTGGGAATCCTCCAAATAGACAGATAAGTCCTTCGCGTAATCAGGTTGCCCCAAGTGTTTTGTAAGCTGCACCCTGTCACCAAGCAAAAAGCCTCCTAAGCTTCGTAGCCCTGAAGACATGTTGATGACGTGATGGTCGTTCAAATCGTTAGAAGACGATACAAGGGCTAGCACACCTGGAAGCCCACTATCAGCTTTGCTGACGAACACGAATTGACCGTCTTTTAAGTCCAAACCCTGCACAACCTCGGGGTTGACTTGTATCTTCATCATGGACTTGTGAGACGAGCCAACTGAAGGTCTGACTATAAAGGACTTGGGCATTTTGATCTTTTTGGCTGGCACCTCGCCGGTAGCTGACCCACTTGGGGTACTGGACTTTTTCTTCAGGGTTCCCTTGGAAGACATTGATGTACAATAGTGCTACTAATGATGGAATTAAAGTAGCGATGAGATTACGTAAGGACTTGGTCAGAATTATTGTCTGTGTGATCTGGCAGGAGTACCCATAAAGACCAACAATAAACTTACGTTGAATTTGGCTAATACAAATCGCTGGACTTGCATATAAACATTACTGGGTGTGCTTCTCTTCAGACTAGTTGTGTCCATAAACTCCCACTGAAACTACCCATCTCCAATCCGGTGATCGATGTCACGTGTAGTATCATTTTTATTGTACCAATGAGTATCAAGACGAAGCTAATCACTATACTTATACCTCCGACCTTGAAAGAACAACAACACACTCTCCAGTCTAGGTAGAGGTCATAGAAGAGGCTATCACACTTCAAAATGAAAGTTGTACGATCTTTGCGATCACTCAGGCTTCAACAAAAGCATCATACAAACCATGTCATACCGATCCGATTCTTTTCCAAACTCACTTACGTTCCGGAAGTTATTCTGAATCGAGATCTATGTCTCGCCAATGACAAGCTCATGAGTACTCACAAAATTCCATACGAGGGGATACGACCCAATATTTACCAAAGATCGAATTATGATTTTGATTCACAGTATACCGGCCCTGATGATGGAGGCATGAATATCATGGCTCTACTTGAACAAGACAGAAACTTTGAAATGGAAATACGCCCTAGAACGGAAAGTCTCCAAAAATTGGTGGGAACTGAGTTCGATTTGACCATCCGAGAGAGACTAGTCATACTATGTGGGTTAAGCAATCTAAGGGTTTCTTTCGAAGATGCTATTCCAGGATCGCAAATTGTTTACGAGAGCAGCAGATTGCGCCAGATGGGCCAGACAATAATAAAGCTCCATCTAAGTCTTCAAACCGTATTCACGGACGAGAGCTTTCTTTCCTCTTCTGGTGAAGAGGTAGAACAGGACGTGGATTTCTTCGAGAAGGCAGAGGAGTTCATGATTATAGAATTTATGAAAAAGAACTTAGTTTACAACAATGTGGTACCATTTCAAGGTGCAATGAGACATGGACCAATTCATTCGCAACAAAAGTACACTGATAGGAAGAAGAGGATTCGAGACAAAACAAGCATAGGAAGTTTCTATACTATGGTGGGACTCCTTCATGTCAAGTATCTGGATCGCGTGCTTGAAAGTGTGATAATCAATAAGATTATTAACGGTTCATCAGGATTAGTGAATATCAGAGTGGAAGCCGAGACGAGATAGCAAGGTAGTAATAGCCATCCAGTTAGGACTGGCCCCACTATTGGATGCAGAAATATCAGCTCGAAACTACAAATCACAGAAACAGCATTTTACTTCCAAAGAATACACATGGCCCTGTTTCAAAGGCAGTATTATTACTAAAAAGCCGGGGCTGGCACACCCAAGCTCAATATAGCTACACCCTTTGTAAATTAGATGTATATAGTTAATGATTACGATGCATAATAACTCAAGGTAGCAAAATGTGAGATGGCAGCTTCTTTATAAGTACAAAGAAGCACAGAAAACAATATCTCTTTTGATCTTCTCTTGTGCCTCATTCATCTTAGCGTGCAATGATGTGTCACCCACAATTAAAGCAGCGTTCTTCACCTCACGACAAATTTCGTCTAATCTGGTGATCACTCTCACAATAGTTCCTTCTGCTTCAACGCTGATTTGCATGATTTCATTGAAAGACAACCCTCTAGCCCATTCGTAGACAACGTTGACTAATGCGAATCTTTTTCTCTCCATAAATTCTTCCTCCTCAGAGGTCAACAAGACTTGCTTATCAGAGTACACCTTCAACAATTTCCCAGTAATTTCCATGATACGCTTCTTACCTTTTTCTAATCTGGGGGTCAAACAGATTGGCTCTTCCTCGTTTGTTCTGCCTTCATAGACAAAACAAGAGAGTAATGCAACAATTTCTTCTGCTTCAAAATCAGCGAGGAAATTGTCCAAGACCAATTCAGTTATAATAAGTTCCCATCCTGAGTTGACTTCACATGCAACACGACCCTTCAAGACCACATTTTGGTTATCATCAATAAAACCTAGGGAATGCAACACATCTAATCTTTGCTCATAATCAGGTAACAAATCCAAATTTTCATCGGACAATGCTTTCTTGAGTCTCTCAATCTCTTTTTCAATCAGGTGCTTCGACCTTAACTCAGCATACTGCTGTCTAAATCCCTCTGTCAAGAGGACTGGAGAGTTCGCCAATTTATTCAAAAGCTCATCTTTTTTGGTAATGAGCTCGTAAAATGCAATTTGAGAAACATTGGCAAATTCCAATTCTTCCCATCTATTTTGGAGCTTGACAATAATTTTGATTAATTCTTTTGCTTCTTCAATTGCTTGTGGATCATTATTCAAAATCTTCACAAGTGGAACCTTGAGTGCATACTTGCAAATGAAATGAATCTTCGCTAATGGAACTGATTCGACTCTCAAACCTCCATTGAACTCAATTCTCTTAAAATGCTTCTTCAAATATTCAGCTAATGGAATGTATGGGAGTTTGCATTTTGAGCTGACACTGTTGTAGAGACTACCATGGTCAAAGGTTACAATCATCATACCATCAGAGTCGTTTGGCTTCAAAATGAAACCTATCCTTAATGCATCATTCTTATCCCTGAAACAAACCATTCTACCAATCTTGAGAGAATTATTTCTCGTGATTGGCAGGTCCAAAATAGTTCTGATGATCTCTTCATAAACCTGCTCATATTCATCCACTAATGCATAGGTTTCTTGTAACTCCTGCAAATCTGCATCACTGACGCTGCTAATTTTGACCTTGGACAACTCTAATGATAATTGCTCAACCTTTTTCTGATTTTCAGGCATTAATACCTGAGTGGAATTTTCACTGAACGAATGTTTAATCATTTCCTCCACTCTTAATGCCTCAATTCTCAAAAGATTTAAGATCATATTGTATGTCAATCTGAACTGTGACAGTAACTTAGTAGGAGTACCAAGTGTAACTTCCTTGAAATCAAACGGAGACAATGGTTGATTGTAAGCCATTACTATAACTGTACCTGTATCATCCAAACCTCTTCTTCCTGCTCTACCAGACATTTGAGTGAATTCACCTGGTAACAAGTTTCTGAAACCTCTACCGTCATGCTTTCTCGTAGAGCTAAAGACAACTGTTCTAGTTGGCAAATTCAATCCCATGGCAAAGGTTTCTGTAGCAAACAAAACCTTGACAAGAGTTTTTGCAAACAATATTTCAATACACTCTTTAACAATAGGCAATAATCCACCATGATGTACAGCTATACCCCTGCTTAACATGTCTCTAATTTTCAAGATCTGAGGAAGTTCTCGATCCTCCTTTTTCAATCTAGAGACCGCTCTATCAATAAACATGTGGATTTCGGACTTTTCCCTAGCTGTGCAAAAATCGACACTAGTCAAAGTGTCTGCGTATTGCTCACATTTCTTCTTCGAAAACACGAAAATAACTGCAGGAAGTAATGTGTGGTTCTTCAAATATTGTACCAAACTGATCCAAGTATTTTTGTTGGGGCCATCTTGTTGAAATCTTCCTCCTGAATTACCCAGGAAGTTTCCTCTTGATTGACCTCCACCTCTATTGGCTCCTCTTGTACTACTACCTCTTCCACCTCTGTTTCCACCTCTCGCACTTCCTCCTGGGCCACCGCGGCTTCCACTTCCCATGACAGCCTTTGGTGGGCCGTTTTTGCCGTATTCTAGAAGGTCCTTGTGCTTCTTGAATTCACCTTCGAGGAATCGTCTCTGTGAATCAACCACTTTGAACATTTCATTCTTGGCTGAAATGAAGATCTCCAAAGGAACAGGTCTTTTAGGGGTAGAAATCACATAGATGTCTTTTTGTTTAGTTCTTCCAACCCAGTTGGCAAATTCAAAAGTATTCGGCACTGTGGCAGATAACAAGATGTACTTGACATGATCTGGCAACATGATAATGACCTCTTCCCACACAACACCACGGTCAACATCATTAACGTAATGAACTTCATCAAAAATGACAAATTCAACATCTCTGATAAGATCTGCACCTCTGTACAACATTGATCTTAGAATTTCAGTGGTCATAATCAAGCAGTTGGCATCGGGATTAATTTGGACATCACCAGTAATTAAACCAATATCCACATCTTTGAATGTTTCTTTGAAATCTCTGAACTTTTGATTCGATAAGGCTTTGATTGGAGAAGTATAGATGGTCTTGGTCATATTTCTGGTAGCCATAGCGATAGCATACTCTGCAACGACTGTTTTACCTGCAGAAGTGTGGGCGGCTACGAAGACTGAGTCACCTTTTTCCAAATGATAAACTGCTTCCTTTTGAAAGGTATCCAATTCGAAAGGCCATTCACGAGCCATATTGGGAACAAGTTCATGGAAATTATCCAACTTATGATCCAAGTCCACAACATGAGCCCAGTTTCGCTTAGTTTCTATGTCCTTCTTCATGCTGTTACGGAGGGCTGAGTAGTCAACTGGCACTATTCCATCGATTTCGCTTGCATCGAAAGGAGTACTCAACGACTGGTTGGTCTCTTCTGATTCTACCAATGCAGTGCTACCTTCTATATTTTCATCGTTTATCTCCTCGTCCTCATTGGAGTCCTGTCCCAACTGGGTAATGTTTTCAGATTGGGCAAGGTTGTCGGGAATGTTCAAACCTCTGGTTAATCCTTGTGGTATATCAAATAGCCCTAATTCACTCTTGTGAAGAAATGCAGCCTCGTCCTTTGGAGGCTTTCCCTTTTGAGCGTGGTCAAGCAATCCACCAGGTTGAAATGGTAAAAAACTGGTCTTACCCTTTATGGATTCACTCTTCGAGGTGTACTTTCTGTTGATCGACAACGAATTGGCAGAGTTGGCATTGTCCACCTCGTCTAGTCTGATCTCCTCTTTGTATCCGGTAATGCCACCAGAGATACCTGATCTTTTGAATCTGATGGCGGTTCTGCTGATCGAAGATGGCGTGTTCAACAAACTCTCGTAGATTTTTGACTTGATGACTGTTGGGTTTTCATGGACCAAGTCCAAGATATCCCACGTGAGTTCATTGGATGGTGATAAGAGCTCTGTCGTGATGTCCATGGCTGCCTGGAGCTGGTTCAGAATGAGGCGGGTGATTTAGAAACGATGTAACGTGCGAAAAACGATCTGGGCGATATGATCTGGAAGAATTCAACGGCGTTTTACTTAAAGTACAAGAGCTACGGATAAGAAACGAAAGAAGAGGAGCAATGTAATTTTCCCGGCCGGTGTAGAACGCTGTTTTGGCATCGGAGGAGGAATATACTCCAAAAAGTAAGTTTCTAGACGGAAATAAGCCTGTAATTTTTCTTAAGAAGTGGTACTGTGATGGATAGTTACTCAGCTAGTGCTAGTCAGCTAAATGCGGAAATTCTAGGTCTTTTAGTAATTCAAGAGAAGTGTGTAGAGGGGGAATGGTGCCCATTTGTCACCAGTTAACTCCAAAGGTAAGGTTGCCTGCATATACGTCAATAACATCTTGGGCAGAGAAAGTCCCTTATTTCGATTGAATTAGGCAAGGTGAAAGCAAAAGCTGGTAGTATGGTGGCCGGTAGATCGGTTAATTGATAGTGGGCTAGGTCAAAAATTTTGATCAAACCTTGACTCCTACAATTTTATAGAATTTACCACTTTTACACAGAAATCGATGAACATGCTAAAAAAATTGAAAAACATCATGTTTCAATTAGACTCCCCACATCTTCAACAGAAAACGCATGTTCAGCCCTGTAAGCATTCACAGCTGAAATCCAAAACCGAAGCCACATTTTATAGACCTTAATAGTAACGTCAAACTCTTGCGATCTTAAGGCTGGGCGTGTGCGCACCGCAAATTTACAACTTACCAATCGATATCTAACGATCAACCTCCCACATCACCTAACAGACGCTAGATTACAATGTCCCTTTGTAAGACAAGGTTACAAGAAGAAAGAAAGCAATGGAGAAAGGACCATCCATTTGGGTTCTACGCCAAGCCAACCAAGGCCACTGATGGATCGTTGGACTTGACTCAGTGGACGGCAGGAATACCAGGGAAGCAAGGCACTCTTTGGCAAGAGGCCGTCTATCCCATCACTATAATATTCCCAGAAGACTATCCATCCAAACCCCCAAAGGTGCGGTTCCCTGCTGGATTCTACCATCCAAACGTATACCCCAGTGGAACCATCTGTCTTTCCATCTTGAACGAAGAGCAAGACTGGAGGCCTGCTATCACCTTGAAGCAGATTGTGTTGGGTATCCAGGAGCTCTTGGACACCCCAAACCCTGACTCCCCAGCTCAAGAGCCAGCATGGAAGGCTTTCAGCAAAGATAAACAAATGTACGAAAAGAAGGTCAAAGAACAAGCCAAGAAGTATGCCATTGCAGGATGAGCAAGAACGGGACCCCTTTTCGGTACACTCACCATCGTGGTGCTGCTACATCCGTGGTAGACTTCCCTCTAGAACAAGACCGCCACCATTTAGTTCATATGTAATTTAATAGCCTGTAATATTAAGAAAAGTTCCTAACTACTTATTTTCCAAGATAACTCTTCCCTCACTATCTTTAATGAGATCTCTACTCTTGGAAATGCTGTCTCCATTCATCAATTCACCCAACTGAGAGGTGCCCTTTTCCTTGTAAGTACTGACAGCAGGAATGTCGGCCTTAATTCTGCTAACTAAGGTCAGATATGCTCTTGGCTCTAACTTGATTAAAGTGTGTAATGGAATGGACATCCATGGACTTTCTTCTTGAGGAACGTTCATGAAGTATGCATACAAACATCTTAAAACGGCTTGATGGGTGATAATTAAGATGTTTTCCTGTCTTTCTAATTCCATGATAATTGGTTCCAATCTTATGACAATATCACGGTAAGACTCACCTCCCTTGTATCTATATTCGTACTTATCATCATCTCTAGCCTTGAAGTCTTCAGGGAATTCTTGTTCAATTTGTTCGTAGGTCATACCGTCACACTCACCAGCATCCAACTCGTCCAATGCTTTCCATTGGAGCTTTTTCTTGTATGGCAAGAACGAAGCGGTTTGTTGTGTTCTTTTCAAGGTGGAGGTCCACACAGTCAAATTTGTATGCTTGTTTTCTTCACCCAATGATTTTAATACTAGCTCTGGCAATTTTTTAGCGTATCTCCAACCTCTTTCGGAAAGATTTGCGTCACCACCAATTTGGCCAGTCAAATTGAATTCAGATTCACCATGCCTAGACAACCAAATGGATCTTGGTTTGATATGAAGGTTCATCACGTAGTAAACAATACGACTTTCTAAGTAACTTTCGATTCTGTTCAAAATGATCTGACTATTGACGTTGATGAGCTTGATAAAAGTAAGGTCAGAATCAGTATTTTCATCCATGGTCTCGTACACTTCTTCGTAGTACTTAATTCTCTGCAAAAAGTCATTGGTAGCGAAATCATTATCTCTATTAGCGTAATCAGGGGAGGTGGTTTTGACATCAAGGATGTTTTGCAATATCAAGTCCTGGTCAGAACAGAAACTTTCCAAGAACATTGGTTCAATCAGGTTTTCCCGACATAACTTCAAGATCCGGTCTCTACGTTCACGGGTGGAGTTGGTGGCATCCAAGATTCCGACCACCCCATTTTCTTCCAGAAACCACTTCATCATATCGACGGTGGCTGCGTTGACAGCTTCTTGACGGTACTTCATACCTTCTTCGTTGGATGGATCAAACAATTCTGCGGTCACTTGGGTGTCGCTGACGATCTGACGACGGTACGATCCAACATTGAAGCATTTGGAGTTGATTGAAAGCCATGAAAGGTATCTGACAATTTTTTGGGCTATCAATGACTTTCCTCTGGCGGGAAGGCCGACCATTACCACACAGACCCGTACGTTTTCGACGTGGGAGATGGAATAGACTGGCATGACGGCTGAGAAGTGATTGGGCTATCAACAAGTGCCCACGATGAACTGGGCGTGTAGGATGTGCTGGTAGGAGCAGATGAGGAGGCTAATGGTGTTGAAAGATAGTTGACAGAGCAAATGCGGAGAAAACTGCAGATGGACTGGACGTTCAGGCGTACGAGTATGGGCTGGTCGTGGATTGTGGACAATTCACTTAAGGACGATACTGGTAACAGTGGTCACTATGTGGAGGTGGTTGCTGGAGTTGGCGTGGGGAGAGTCGTGCCCAGGCACTGGGTTGTCACGCGAGAGAAGAGTCACGTGCCGAGTTCCCCCGCCCCATGTTATGGGTAGGTACGAGGGGGTGTGATCCTAGTCGATAGGCGAGATAGGCAGGAGTGATAGTACAGATAGACAGTACTTCTCTACCAGCGGCTCTGGTATTTTCAGCCTGACTCTAGCGTCCTCCAGAAGACAGTCAGCCAGTTCTGCCCCACTATTTCGTCTACATCACGTGGTGTGCGACATATTTATCCCTTGTCCAACGCCGTATGTCGCATATCGACACTATTTTGAATATAATCTTCGTTATCACTAAGTGAAACTTGAATTCTCCACTATTTCACACAGTCCAGTCCAAGTAGTCCCACTCCACGATGTCGATGAAACGATTTTTGAGTAGGGGAAGCAAAGATGACAAGGAGAAGTCGAAGGAGAGAACGAGCTCCACGGGTGGTTCTGACAACCAGGAGATAGCGCCTGTGGCTAGCGGCAACACCGAGGGCTCTCGAGACTCCATCACCGAGATGTATCCGATGTTCGAAGGGCTGTCTGCAGATGACAGTCTCAAGGGGCCCCAGAAGTTCAGTTTCACCAACGATCCCAAACTTGCCAACCCTTCTATCCTGAGCAAACCAGCGTCCGTGTTCACCAAGGATTCGGATTATATGGGCAAGTCGATTTTCTCCAAGAGCAGAAAGACGTTTTCCACCAAGCAGTCGTCATTTGGGGCGTCGAGCGATCAGGGAGGAAAGAAAGACTCGTCAACTTCGTTCACCTACAGTCAGCCTTTGCAGATTTTGAACATGCCAGAGGAGAGCACTCAGGACGCCCACAACAAACCTCCCCATGAAAGTATTGCTGATAAGTTGCAGCAGCTTTACGATGATTTGGCGTTTATCATCCACCAGTTCGATAACTCGATCATCAACTTAACTACAGCGGTGATCAACTCGATAGACTGTTTCAAGAAGTTCATTGCTTATGTTGAGGACCTCAAGATAAGCAAACCAGAGGCAGAGTGGCGTTTTACAACCTACAATAATTCGAACTTGAGAAAGATCATGAAAATGTACCTCCACTTTTATGATAATTTACTTAAGGATGAAGTATACATCAAACTTAAGTTACTCTTGGTCAAAAACTTTAATGACTTTTCTTTGAGTTTGAATTCTAATGTCACCGAACATGATGCCCCTCAGTCCATAGTGAAGCCTCAGAATTTTGCTATAGGGATCAATCAAGGATTATCTTTACCAAACGAGGATGTCCTTACCAGAATTATTGAAAAGATCTCGAAGACTTTTGTTTCACTCAAGGAACAGAATGGTTCGTTTATTGCCCCAATAGCTAGAGGAATAAGCAATGATTTACACATTCTTTGTCTCTATTTCGGATATCCAAACCCCACTGACTACCACGTTAAATTAACTCAGAGTTTACATGGTCTTTATGATGACATCCATATAATAGTGATGAAGAATCAGATTGATTTGGCTTCAACAACAGAAACTCCTGTATCGAAATTCGCTCATTTGAAGTCATACAAGGCGACCAATCCAGTTACACCAGAGATTTCGACCACTCAACCGAGCTTCGTTCAGCCTACCAACCCTCAGAAATTCAAGCTACCATTCAGAATTCCTACTGATAGTCAGAGACCTCCAATCTCTCTTTCATTATCAATTGAAAATTCTGTCCGCACTTCCGGAACATTGGGTGGTTACATTTACCCAATAATTGATTTGAAGAAGCAACCTCATTTAGAGTCTTATACCAACTCCAAATTTGCTCTTTCTTGTGGCCACGTGTGTCTTGACACAACGACTGGATCAACTACTACGGAGTACCCTCATGTCTCTGCTCCACTGTCGGTGTTGATCAAGTTGTACAAGCAAGCATTGATTGCACAGTATCAGAAAGTGATGAGCAGTAACAACGGAAGTGATGATATATTGATTGCCGAATCTCGTGCAGCTTATGGATCAGTGATCAAGCAGGTGGAAGAGATGTTCCCTTTGAAGAGAGTCAAAATCAAGGACCCAAAGACCAAGCAAGAAGGCTACGAATTGCGGAACTTACCCCAAACCAGATTTGGACAGATTATCTGGGGTGAAAGAACGTTGGTTGATCTGAAGAAAGGTGAGAAGGACACAGAGAGAAAGTTGTCGGATTTGGCAATCATTAAAGTCAATAAGAACTTGATTTGCGATCAAAATTACTTGGGTGATGATATACCATTCAATGAGTTCGATCCTGCATTGATGTTTGATAATTTATACGTACGGAAGGTGATCGATTTGGAAAGACACAGCCCCAGGACGATGGACTTGAATGTGGACGAGGTGGATGAAGATTTGCCTATCGATCATAACCCTGATACCTACAATGGGTTGCCAGTGTTCAAGTATGGTTCTACCACTAAGTTCACCAAAGGGAATTTGAACGGCATCAAGCTCGTGTACTGGTTGGACGGTGCCATTCATTCCTCTGAATTCATTGTGAATTCTATCGAGAACAATTCTGCTTTTGCTGCTGGCGGTGATAGTGGTTCGTGGATTTTGACCAAGCTTGAAGATATCGAACAAAATGCTAAGGGATTGGGAGTGGTTGGTATTTTGCACTCTTACGATGGTGAATTCAAGCAATTTGGATTGTACACTCCTATGTGTGAGATCTTGACTCGTTTGAAGGAGGTTACTGGAATCAAGTGGGGAGTTGTTGGGGTTACACCCGAGAAGGGCGAAGAGTACGATAGCGAGGCAGACTTGAGCAGCGATGCCGACAGTACGTACAGTGATGAAGCTGATAGCGATTTTGAAGACGAGGCATATCCTCCAGAAGTTGACTAAGCCGGCACGGATATATAACAGTGAATAGGAATAAAAGGTGCTAGTGTAATTTGGCGCACGTGACAGAAGACGATATTTCATGGCGGGTGAATCTGAGAAGTACACCAGCAATGGCAGGTCCGGGAGCAGGAGGCAAAGCACTCACGATAGTGTTTGTGTCCGTGTTAAGTTGGTACACAGGACTCAAGTTCTGGAAGCCGATCGTGATGTAAGTACCATAGAGATGTGTTGGTGGGTGCATTACTGACAATTAGAGAGCATTTGAAACAAGAGGACAGATTAAGAAAGGACATCGAGATCGAATACGACGAGAACGAGCAGCCCAAGTCGTGGGAAGACTTGAGAAACAAGGTCAAGGAAACATTGCGTCCTGAACCCAAGGAGGTCAAGGAGAATTTGAAGGAGAATTTGAAAGTGATAGAAGAAGTGAAGAAAGAGAAGTGATGGAGTACAAACAAAGCTACGGTTGGTCTTCTGAATAGACCCACGGACTGACCCTCTGTCAATGTATATAGCCAATTTCACCACAATGTATATGAGGCACACTGAACAAGTGGGCTATAATTTAGTCACTAACCTCTGTTCTGTAAATCTCAACAAAGCGAAGAAAAGCCATTATAATCCACCGACTATCACTTGACAGAAACCTTTCTGTCGGCTCGTTGGTAGTTCTCCATGCCCATAGTCAAGATGGCTGTTCGTGCGTCCAGCGATGCTCGCCAGGTCTTCGCGAGCTCAGCTCATCAAAAATCAAATATTTCATCTCCAGTAATACAACAATATGGGTAAGCTTAAGAGAAGAAAGAACCAAAAGGCGAGGGTAAACCCTCTCAGCCGTACGCCAGGAAGCGGTCCTGCGTTGCAAGACCCCAAAAAGGACGAGACTACTCGCCAAACCAAGATAATTCCCCTTCTCAACAAACTCAAGTCGTCACCTCCCAACGAAAAATCAATGGCTTTGGGAGCAATCACCGTGTTGTGTGAAGATGAAAGAATGAGGAAAATGCTCTTGAAGGAAAAGCTTGTGGTGACCATTTTTGAGTCTTGTTTGACCGATAATAACGATGAGATCGTGGTGGAATCTTTTGGGTTAATCCGTAACATCGGGATCGAGGAAGGCTTGGATGTATTGAAGCATTTCTGGAGATTAGATCTCTGGAAGCACATAACCGATGGATTGAACAAGATCCAGACCTCCTACAAGCATGTTATTACAAATGGCCCTGGCAAGGACAAGTCCAAGGTCCAGCTCTTGTACGATTTCACCGAAAACATCTTATCCTTGGTCATGGTGTTGGCAGGAGGCTCCAATGACCTCTATGACTCTATTTTCCACCAGATTGACCCCATCTTGAGTTTGGTCTTCGATTTGATAAGCAACCAGAGAAACGAAAAGTCTTCCTTGAGAATCACCACCAAACTATTCAATTCATTATTGGAGTTCATCTACGAATTCTCTACGGAGTCAGACGAGTTCATTGCTAAACTCAACCAGGAGTCGTTCGAGTTGGGTCCTATTATTGAGCATGTCGAATCCCACCCTAACCAATACAATGAACTCACGCTCACTTACGTGGAGGGCCTCAAGTTCAACTACGGAGGCTCTAATGGTTACCAGTTGGGTGAATCGATCCTCAACAATATCTACCAGATATTATCCAACATCAATTTACAAGACCTTGCATCCCACATCAAGTTGGCAAATTCCATTCCCACGAAGGACAAGACCATGGATGACATAACCAAGGAAGGAAACGCCACTCTGCACAGTAAGACCCAGCTTTCCACTTTGGAGGTGTCTCTCGACTTGATTACTTCTATTCTAGAGTTTTTGTCGGTAAATGAGGAAACTGCATTAGAGGGAGAACCAATCCAATTGCCTCCATCGTTGGTAGACACGTTGTTGAACAAGACATACCCAATTCTCACCGAATTGTTCAAGTTTGAGTTGGCCAACCAATACATGCTTATGTTGACCAACAAGATCTTGGTCAGTTTGAATAACCTCGTGTGGTTGATTTTGTCCACCGAGAACCTCCCAGTGGAATGGTTCGAGAAGAGCAACGAGATCTGGACAATGATTCTCCAAACTTCGTTCGAGGCCTTGGACCTCCAGAAAATCAGCTTGAACATACTCTGGGGCATTGCCAAGTGCTTGGGCCCAGAGGTACCAAAGAACGAGGCCATGATCACATCGTTGGTCACCAAAGGCCAGGAGCTCAAATCTGCGGAAATCAAGGACGAGGCTATCGATGTTTACCAATCGCTTGTGGGGCTCTTGGGAACCTTGGCTGTGGTTGTGGACAATACTGCATTGACGGCCCAGATTTCGCAATTTCTCTTCGAGTCTATTGACACTTTCAAAACATTTGCAAATCCATTGGCAACTGAAATTGTCATCGAATCATTTAACCAGATCTACGACATCTTCGGCGACAAGGACTTTGCATACGATACCGAGATTTTTGTGCAGCTAAACTACTTGAGTAAGTTGAGACAACTCGAGCCAGAAATGAAAGCCTTGTACAAAAAGATCGACAAGAACAAATATGGCCAGTTGAAGCTCAGAGCCGAGGAAGTGTGGATTAATTTGGGAAGATTCATCCAGTACAAAGAAAGCGAGAGACTGTGAGATTTGGCATCGAATTTAGTAATGTTGTAGTAAGTGAGGGTCTTCCGCTATATTTGGAATATACGATTGTTGTGAGTCCACGCATGGGTTATGATTCCACAGCAGATAAGTAGACTGGCTATTGCCTGCGAATTTGGTTTGCCAGAACCCGTTCAGCATAAGTCATGAAGCTGGTTGGCGACCGCTGACATACAAGAATCACGGCGGTGCTGTAGAGGCGTAGCTTTGCCCAGTCACTACGATAAGAACGTTGAGGATCGAAGTAACGCCGATGTCGGAAAAAACCAGTTGCCAGTGTCTGAAATACGTCATTACCAATGAGGGAAGGTGACACCTGCAGTGTGCGGAGATATCATTGCTACTAGTGTTTGGACAAGAAAATGCGAGCTTCAGGTGTCAGACTCCGAAACATGCGTCTGTAGATCTCAGGTGACTCCAATAGTGTGGCTAGCCTGTCACCACGCCGTTTGCCTCTGCTTGGCAGGCCAACCTGGGGCAACCTGTACACATTCTAGTGCCCCGTGTTGCAGTCACCATTGGTCATATGCACAGTCGCTTATATGGAAGGTTCCAACAGACAGTCACAAATATAGGCAGCTTGCGTGAGGGGTTGAGTCGGCTGACATTGCCGCGATCAGCCTCAGAACTGACCAAAGAGTTCTTCCGAGGAACTGGTCAAAAAACCAGCACTTCAGGCGAGATCTACGGCTCGACTCGAAGGAAAGGGAGCCACTGTAAACAGACCAGCTCGTCTACCCTGTTTACGCGAGCACAACTGTGGGTGTTCCGTTTAGTTTACCATGGCTTCTAGCGAAATGTGGGGCATCTCAATTGGGGAAAGAATTCCCCAAAACAGCCAGCGATTATTCAGTAATTACACAATTGTTACTAAATTAAATTTCACCTTATGTGAGGCTCCGATCTAATCGGGAAGATAAGTCGTGGAATGCCGGTTGCGAACATAAGGTTTTTTTTATCTGATGGTACCACAGTATAGACATGACTGTGGTATGCAACACAACTGTGGGTGGGACCAGGCTTTGAAGGAGTTGTGGTTGTACCAGGGGAAAAGCCTCCATTGTTAATAAGGTTTGCTGTTGTTGCAGCCTATCTCGGTCATCTCTCCATAGCCCTGAAAGGCCAGGGTTCCCCTTATGGAAGTTGGCATGCACTCGAAGTGTGGTGTCTGGTGAAGCCGTTTCTATTTTTAAAGTGTTGACAGTTGTTGAAGCCCCAGGCACACGGTTTAGAATGGCCACAAACAGAAGGCAAGTGTTGGGTGCGGTCTATAAAAGGATGCTTATGGCCCGCTTAACCAAACTCTCTACACCCACAAGTACTTTACCATCGTTATGAAGTTCACATTATCTACCATTGCTTTATTAGCTTCTGCTGTCTCTGCTGCTGTTACCGACATCGATCTCTACATCGATTCCCAAAACAAGGAAGTTGACGGAAACAGTCTTCAACCTCTCCACGAAGGTGCTGCTATCCAATACCTTTTCTTGGGTCATCAACAAAATGCCTTCCAATATGACTCTGATACCCAGGTCTTAAGTGGTCCAAACCCTCCACAAACTCCTTTCGCTAACAACTTTAGCATTGTTGACCACGTTGCTTGGACTTCTTCTTCCACTGAAGCAACTAAGGTTACCATTATTGGTGGCCACAGCGCCGACAGAGGATTCTTGGCTATTAACGGCTCCTCCGATGGTTTCTATGCTGTCAAGAACATCAACGACCCATACCAGTACTCCAACCAGCAATACGCTCTCGTCTACTACCCAGACGGTGGCCAACCAGATGGAGCCATCTCTGTCAACATCAGAACTCACACTTCTGACAACTCCACTTCTAACGACTCTTCAGCTTCAGCTTCCCCATCAGCAGCTGCTTCTTCCGCACCAAAGGTCACCCCAGCTAACGGTGCTGGTGCCAACGCTGTCAGTGGTGCCGTTCTTGGTGGTGCTGCCCTTTTAGCTATGTTGATCTAAGCTGACAGGATATGAGCCGCATCTATGCTACTGATGCACTCACTTGATACCTTTCTATTTCTTGTTTCGTATGTCGTCGACTTAAACTATATTCTATTTCGTGAGCGTAGATGGTTGCAGCCATAAAAAAGTGCCGTGACGTAATTTCAGACATGTGGCCCGGTTGTGAGCATAGATACCAGCAATACGACAATACGAAATGCCTTACAAAAAGTGTAAACAACATTTACAACTATTCCGAGGGCTGGTATGATCGGTATTGCATTCTCGGGAGAACTCCACAGTTATGCCCCACATTGCTGCTGGCATTTCGGGTCTGTCAACATTTTTTCGCAACAATAAGTGCATGCTTGGCATGCGGACACCTGCATAACTACGACGGTCTAACATTAGTTTTATTGCTAATATACACTGAATTGAACATCTATGAAGGTCCGGCTGAGTGTTCATTCGAAAGCTGCGGACACGTCGGGCCACACCCTCTTGTACATGCTCATGGCGATAACGTCTTGAGAGCTCAATTTACCGTCAAATTGTGCCTTGAAGTAACCATGAGTACCAAGACTTTCCTTGATGAACCCGCTTCTTCCAGACTTGGTGAACAAAGGAATGGCCTTGAACCAGTTGATGTCCTCAGCATTAAAGAACATGTAACGAACAGTAACAACTCTCTTGTGGATCTTGATAGCATGGCCAGTCAAGACAGCTCTCTGAGCAACTACACGGGTGTGGTCACAGTTCAAGAAGGTTCCCTGGCCCACGAATTCGATGCCTCCCTCTTGTGCTGGCTTGAAGTAGATCACAGGAGCACTGTTGAACAATACTGGCGCGATGGCAGTGGCAATGGACGTGTTTCCTTGATGCACAAACGACTCGTATTTATGCACATTATTGGAGTTATTGGATGCTTGGTTGAATGCAGGTTGGATGACTTGTCTTCTTGGCCCGTATTGCACCACCAAAGACTCCTTGGAGGGAACTGGGGCTTCATAGTCTTCCCAAGATTGGAAAGAGAAGTTGCACACAGCCAACTTGTGTTCGTATTGGAACAACTCGTAGATTGTCAATGGCTGCACATTGCAGTTGAATTTTTCCAACATGAAAGCTGGAGCTTTGATGAAAATTCTGGCCTTTTCTCCAATGTTTACCTGGACCTCTTTAATGGCCTCCTTGGTGACTCTATTCTTGGTGGCCTTGTAGTTGGAAATCCTCAACAATCTCTTCCAGATACTGGGGGACTCCACGTCGTGCTCGTCGTAGTCCCAGTCACAGTTGTACAAGGACTTGATTCCTCTGAAAGCAGCCAATCTCTCTTTACCGGACTCCGAAGGATTCAATTCGATTTCGTCAGGGAATTCGAGATCGTCCTTTTCCAATTGACGGTATTCCGCTAACTGTCTCTCTTCCTCTTCAGGCGTTAATTCAACATGCATTTCTGTGAATTCGGTGGGGGCGTATTCAGTGCCAGTGGGCTCGGCTGGAACCATGTCTTCTTCCATATCGACTTCCTCAATCATGGGCTCTTCGTCACTTTCCAAATCAGATGCATCTTCCAAAACATCGTTGATAAACCATCTTCCTTGGTATTCTGAGGTTCCCTTTGGCAATTTCTTGTGTTCGCTTCTCTTGACTCCATCGTCGTCGAAATAGGTTCTACCGTCCATTCTGACTCCAAGGTCATTATCTTCATTGTAGAAGTCCATGTCATCGTCCATCTCGATCTCCTCAGGGTTGAGTTCCTCCAAGGTTTCTTGGTTTTCATCTGGAACGTAAAACTCAGTATCGATGTCCATGTTAGCACGACCCTTGGGTAACTTTTCGATCTTTTCGATCTGGAAGTCTCCAAAGCCAGGAACGTGCACCAATCTGTTGGCGTTGAAACCGATACCTCTGACAGTACCTTCAAGAACAACCGTTCCATCTTCGTTTCCAGACCAGTATGCGTTGTCGGCCACCATGTAGCCTCTTGCATCTCTCCACTTGATGGATTTAGGAAACTTTTGACAGATTGTTCTCAAACAGTTGGAGTTCTCCGAGTCAGCCTCCAAGGCGTAGAGCTTGTCCTCGTTAGGGAAGAAATGATTGAAGAACGATTGTAACGATTGTCTGATATCCATTTGAAGGTTTCTCTTTGGGTATGCGCTGACAACATTTGGCAAGACTCCGATAACGGAGGCAATACCCTGGGCAGTAAGAGCACGCAAAACCTGCTCACCAAATGCTTTATCAACCTCCTCTGTGGCAGAAATACCAAAAACAACGTAATCGGCAACCTTGGCCGCATCAAGAATGGCAAGCATATCGTTATGGTCGGGAATGATGACCTTCAAGTTGGACTTGAATTTTGTTACCTTGACGTTGGTGACAGAGGGAGTGGCGAGGGGATGGGTCAACTCTTGTTCCAACAACTTTTGGGCGATTTGGGCAGCATCGATGTCGTTGGTTAATGCAATTACAGTGACGATCTTCTCGGCACCCTGGGAGCCCTCGAACAATTTTCTGGTCATCTTGGACTCCAAAATCTTATTCTCTTTTAATTGCTTGGATAAGTTCTTTCTTTCGATCTTACTGAGGACCTTGGACTTGGAGCCCCCGGCAGCAGACTTTTCCACCTTACCCTTGTGCTGGTTTTTCAATTGTCCCTTGGATGCATGCTTTGACTTGAATGGCTTGTGGTCGTTCTTCAATGTAGAACGATGTGAATGTCCCCCCTTAGCCATGATTGTATGTGGATAGACTATTGATAGACATCTGATCTAGAGATGAGATGCCTTTAATTTTTCACCAGTCACATGATACGCACGCGTTTACATATAGGGCTCAGCCCTCAGGAAACAGTCTAGGTGTTCCTCACGTGCGCTCGCCCTTGCTGGGAGCCACCCTCCCATATACAGGCACATCGTGAAAAAACCTATCGCGACTAGCCACCTCCTGCGACAGCGAGAAAATTCAATATAGAAAACTGTTTCAAGGCCTTTCTAGATATACAACAAACAAGTTATAGTAATTGTATGTAATATAGTGGACAGCATGATACAAGTGGGATAGACCAGACCAATACGATAGATGAGTGGCACCAGCAACAGTGATCAGGATTACCAAAAACCGTCCAAGCAGACCCAGTGAAAAGTCCAAAGACAACGTCGAGATACAGGCCCACTACACTAGCAACTGTGAAAGAACATCTACGCATGTCCAGCACCCACCGATCTTACGCTCATTTACTAACATTCTAGCAATATGGCTCACGAATCTGTTTGGTTTTCCCACCCAAGAAACTTCGGTAAAGGTTCAAGACAATGTCGTGTCTGCTCCTCCCACACCGGTTTAATCAGAAAGTACGGTATTGAAATCTGCCGTCAATGTTTCAGAGAAAGAGCCTCTGACATTGGTTTCAACAAGTACCGTTAAATCCACCAACATAATATGATGATTTCTGTGTATTAATAATGGGGTTCTTGTCTGATATATCACAACGTTTAACAAAGTCTTTTATAAATACAATATTGACTTAATAAAAACTCAATCGTAAGAGTTGATCGTAGAGCGTAGACCGTTGTGCCTCAGGCCGTCGGAAGACAGAAAGTGGGTTAGAAGATTCACTGAAGACTGGGGGCCCATGTTCGGCAAGAACAAGACTAATCCACTACCAGTGGCATTTTTCAGGCTGAAGTGGTCTTAGCGGCCGGTTAGGTGGGCCCAATGAAGTACTGACGAGTGGATTCAGTAGGTCACATCCTTTGCACAACATTTAAGAAGTTTATCGGTTAATTGCAACGGAACCACGGACGAACAGCGTACAGACTGCTGATGGTTACTAGAGCACACCTCCTAATCTATGTAGCTACAATGTGTCCCATAAAAATCGACATTCAAGATCCATCGCCTCACTGAAAAGACCCAACGGACCCCGAACTTCCTAACAGGGAACATCACTCTCGGGAATTTGAATAATAAAATGGCAACGAGTATAACTTGACAATATACATTATCTCGTCGTGGCAAATATTCCCTTGCTTTAATAAGCTTTTTGATTAGGGAATAAAACTGGGTGTGGGAATGGCTCTCCTTTTATAGTTGCGCATCAGATGTTACCCGGATACAATTCTTGCAGCCGAATCTATACCTATAGGCAGCAAAATATCCGACTTTACCAATCAATGGTTAGCACTACAGAGTTCCAGCAGAGTTCTAGAAGGCTCCAAGATCCATCGAATAAGCAGGAGAGTCCAAATATTTGTTGGCATGTCCGTAGCCCGTTAGAAATTGCAAATGCTAGAATGGTCTATTGACCCAATATGGCTCCTGATTTCATGAGTTCTATCATTCGGTATCCATTAACTATAAAATTCTATGACTACTCGATTACCTAGTAGTCTAAATGCAGATTTATTCCCATTGATCAATATCAATACGCAAAATTAACAAGGACCGCAATAGCCCTATCATGGTGATGAAGCTAGCCAAACCCACCGGCACAACTGCAAAGACCACAATGTTATAAATATCAAAGAAACGAGCTCTTTTGGGGGCACCTTTTCTCAAATCTAGATTTGAAGTGACAAAATTCTGACCGATATACGTGAGGGTAAGACAACAACTTATGAGTATCCATATGTGGAGCCCGTATTTGTAGCCATCGGCAGTGAAGACAGAGACCAAGTATGATTCGATGGTTACCATAATTGTGGACATAGACAACACCCTGACAATGGCTGCTGGGGTCAGATAGATCACAATCCACCTGACAATCAAGCTATCGAGCGCAGAATAAGATAAATAGGCAGAGACAATGCACCAAACTCCCGTCAAAAAATGTTCCAGCACCCGACCACTTGTTATTGACTGTGTCAAGTGTTGACTTGAATGTCCCAACGCGAGGGAGTCAACGCTGACTTGATGACTGTCCACAAACACTTGTTTCCACGATTGTACTAAGCCTATCAAAGCAGGAATAAGTGATATGTCACGGCAGATAGCTAATGCAAAATGTTGTCTAGCATTTAAGAACTTGAGACCAAGTTGCTTGATTGAAGTTCTCTTGTAACTGTCATTCCCTCTGGTCCCGTGAGCCGAGGAGTTTCCATTTGATGTGGCGGGGGTTGGAGTTGGAGGCGAAACGGGTATCTCGGAAGAAACTCCTGAGTCGGTTCTTGATATCTGGGCCAGGTCATTCGGGGTAGCTCTCTGGGTTTGTTGTTCATGCATTAATTGTGATGTTTCGTACGAAGGGACCATCTCATCAGGGTCAAACTCGGTGGTATCAGAAGGGCGCAGTGGCACCCCTGGTCTTACGGGTAGGGTATAATCTTCATCGATTTGATGTGACTGAAGTTCACTGGCGAACCTGCGCCGGACTATGTCCATCAAAGACATGATGTGGTGTGTTCTGGGTTGTGGTGTTGTGGGTTACAAGGCGAGATATTTGCAAAAGTGAGACGGTTGTAGATGGAGCAGAACTTATAACCAGAAGCGGTATTGCGTAGTACGGTGTATTAAGGGCGGGACAGGTGACTCCTGAAACAAGATCTTATCTTACAACTTTTAGGGTAGATTAATCTCACATTTTTTTGTTAATTTTTTTTAAGCGATAGCGAGTGGTATCCGAATGGATCACCGCGTCGAAACTACATGAACGGGATAATTTAACTATATTCTCTTCTATTCAATAAAAAAGAGCAGTGATGCAACTATAAACGGTATTAAAAAATTAGATGGCTTCTAATTGTTGACTGATTTCTTCTAATTCAGCCTTGGAAGCGTTGTATTGTTCGCTCAATTCTTCAAACTTCTTCTCCCACTCTTCCTTTTCAGATTCCAAAGAAGCAACCTTTCTTTCCAATTGTTCGGCCTTGATGTCGGTTTCTCTCAACTTTTCGGTGGTTTCCTTCAAGTTCTTGTCGGCTTCTTCCAATTCTTCTTCCAAGACTTGGTTCTTCTTGGTGTAGTTTTCGTTGGAGGTCTTCAAGGAGTGCGATTCATCCGCGGTTTGCTTGATTTCGTCCAAGTCGGTTTCCAACTTCTCGACTTGTTCTTCCAAAACTTGGTTCTTTCTGGTCAAAGATTGGATCTGGTGGTCCTTCTCAAGGTTTTCTTGTTCCAATTCCTTGATACGTTCAGCCAATTCGTCAGACTTTTCTTGCCATTTTTCGGCATCCAACTTCAAGTTGTTAAGTTTCTAGAAAACATCGTTAGTAAAAGTTGTCCGATACGCACAAGGTCATCGAGAGACACCGGGGGACGGGGTGTGGGGGTGTCATTGGGCTCGGGCTCGTTGTTTTGAGCTGCTGGAGAGGCCACATCACCAGAAAACCCGGTGGTACCGGGGGCCCCCTGGGGGCTCCAATCCACTGCCAAACCAACCCTGACGTCTCCCAAGGCCATCCAGAACCAAAGTTTACTTACCTCCCTGAGCTTGTCCATGATTGATGTTCTTGTAGTGAAAAGAAGAGTGGCTACCAAATCCTCGATCTGGTGTTTTTGTTGTGATCTGTTCAAAATGTTGGTACGGTTTTGTGGCTGTTCGTCAAAAGTGCGTGTACATCCATAGTTCAGTGGTTGGGAAAGTCATCAGCTGGTGCCACAAGCAGGGGTGGGATAGGGCGGAGGGAGCCAGGTGTCGCGGAATCCCACTCGCTTGTGGCCAGGGTGGGAGTGGTACCAGACAACGGGGTCATGCCAACGGTGGAGGAGTCAGCCCCAGCGACATACCGGTGTGTGTCACAGCCCAGCGACATGCGACCGCGACACCCCGCGACACCCCGCGACACCACTGCGACACCAATCTGTCGCCTAGCGCCCTTCACGTGCCGGTTCCCCTTACTACCACTAGCCAGCCATCTTTGCACCCGTTACATCACGGAGCGTAGACGAGGCAGCTTTATATATTAAACATCTGTAGCACTTTCGTCCTCCTGCAAACATCCACACTGCTGCCAGTCTCCCCCCGTCCCAGCACTTAGCACGGCTAGCATCCATTTTCGACCCTCCCTACATCATGGCTTCTGGTGTGGTGGACGTTTCGTCGTCTACTGGCTCGTTTCAAACAGCGCCGACCAGCTTGGCCGGGCCCTCACCCGGCTCAGGCTCAGGCCCAGGCTCAGGCCCGGGGCCAGGCCCAGGCCCAGGCGCCTCTACGTCGTCCCTCCCCAGCATCTACCAATACTACCACACCTACCATACAAGGTCGTTCATCGACTCCATCTCGTCTCCCGAGAGCGTGACTGGACTCGACGAGCTCCACAACCACCTGCGGACGGTCTCGAACCCGTTCGACGTGCTCTACACGCCTGGACGAAGACCGGTGTCTGCGTACGTGGACCCCTACGCACACTACGCCCACAATCCCGCCCAGCTCCACCAAATGGCACACAATCCAGCCCAGCTCCATCACCCCCACAATCCCGCCCAGCTCCATCACATCGCCAGCCCGCCCCCAGTCATAACCGTGATCGACCAACCAGTCAGACGTTCAGGCTCGGTGATCTCCAACTCGGCCACGTTGCGCAACCGCAATCGCATCAAAAAGCGCAACCAAGCGTTCTTGAGGTCTCCCACCTCCGACATCGACACCATCACCACCGCCAGCACCGGGCCCAAAGAGTCCAGTTTGCGCGACAAAATCAGGTTCATGTTCCCGGTGCACCGCAAAAAGTCGTTGCGGTACTCGTCAGTGCGGAAGCAGCACGCGAACTTCCACACCAAAGACCAGCTCCAGGCATTCTTGACATCCTCCAACGCCGAGTCGTTGATCAAGGACTTGTTGCCCCGCCAGACCAGCTTCTTCCACTACGACTCCATCCTTCCACCGTCCCCCACCATCAAATCGGTCAGGAAAAATATCCACATCGTCAACCAAGGCAGATCGTTTTCCATCCACCCAGCATTAGCCTCCCAGGCACCTCTCACCGCAAAAAATTCCCAGAAGGCACCACCCAGAGCAAAACACGCAAGAGCCTACAGCTCCATCCCGCTTCCAGACATTATCTACCAAAAGTACAAGACCGCGGTATTCGCCAACAAACATACGGTTCCTCCCAAGTTCGAGCTACTCTTCCCCAACGACTTGCATTTGTTGTCCACCAATGACATCAAGAATATCAACAGGAAGCTTCTTCTAGAAGTGTTGCTCCGCAGAACATTGGCTGCGAAAATCGAATATCGTTTGAAGCAGCACAACTACACAATCCCAAGACTGGGATCCACCAAGACCACGGGAACCGGCTCCACCTTCTCGTCGTCGTCTCCGTCCTACCCACATAAACTGCAAGAAAAGGCCCCCAGCACCTCTTTCCACTCCCACAAACCAAGAACCGAAACAACCGCAACCTCCAAAACTTCAAGCATGGAGTCTATCAATACCGAGAAGTTGATGCAGCAAAACGCTTCCTTGTTCTCAGAGCTTCTTCCATCTCCCCAAATAAGCTACACCTCGGACATATTTGGCAGTATCTACTTGAAAGACGAAATCTCTCTTTCGTACGATTCCATCGAGGCTCCAGCCAAGAGAGAGGTACCAAGTAGATCGATTTTGAGAAAGGAACCACCAGCCGCACAACCCAGAAAAGCTCCATCTACAAACAGAATCATAAGGTTGCCTTCTAACGAACTGTTGTATATCAATGACTTCAACAAAGCCTACTACAACAGGTACAAAGCCAAGGACGACAGTGGGTTTGAACAGTCCTTGTTCTCGTCAAACGTTTACCAATTAAGACCCATGCAGAGATCGGTGGCCACCATTTCATCTTCAGAAAAATCAGTAGATGCTCGTCAAAACAGCTCGTTAATCTCACCGTTGAATATTTCTTCCACCGAAGATTTGGCCTCGACCAGCCATCGGAAAAAGCCCAGTTTATCCTCCTCTGCAAAATCGAAAAGACATAGCTTACCTTCCGAGGGCAGCAAAAGAAAATCGCAATCAACCACCAATACTTCGATATTTCAAAACCTTGACGACTTGTCCAGTGATCTATCCTCATTCATCGACGATATTCCAAGGAACAAAGCAGGGAATGCTCCAAAGGGACCTCCTCCACTGTCTCCCTTTGAAGATACTCTGTTTGATTCCCAACTAAAAAGACACTCGCTATCATCACTAGACAAGCTCACCTATCCCAAATCTAGCCTGAGATTGGTCCATAAGGACCATTCGTCAAGTCAAACCATTCTTGAGTCGATTAACAGATCCGCTCAATACTCACCAATTAAGCTCGTGCCACAACCTGTAACACACGAGTCTATCGAGAAGCAGAATCCTGCAATTGATATCCTTTCCCTCAAGGGTTCCATATCGATGGTTGGTTCCAATTGTCCCACCGAGTCCGCTTCCGTATCCACTAGCCCTGAAATAAGACGGAAGTCACGGTCCATCTCAAGAGATAGAACACATGGACAAATTATACACGAGTGATATAAAACTCATCATCCTAGACTTGTGAGGCAGCTGGTGTATCAGTCAAATTGTATCAAATGAGAGATACTATACATTAGCACTACGAATTCATTAATGACTTTTATTTTCAACGAGAACCAATATAATGTACATAATTAGCACTAGTTAGAATACCATAGACTGGGACGGATAATACAATTAACATCAAGAATTATAAACCATGGGAAGCATGAATTCCCTTATTCTCTTCGCCATTTCTTCATCGGGCAATTCGTCTGGAATCAGAGCCCCGTTTCTAGTTGGATAGTATGATTGATCAAGTACGTTCAACATGAACAAAGGTATCTTACCATCCCTGACACCCTCGCAGACCGAAAGCACATCTTCCACACCTATGTGACCAGATTCATTTAGAGCAATTAATTTATTGAACCATTTGCGGTCTTTGATATAGAATGGAGTAGGATCACGGCCGTTGGTCACGGCAGGAGAGTTGATGGCATCAATGGCAGCAGTGGCCAAGGCGTTTTCGAAGGTGATAGTATTAGCAGATGTAGGATCTTGAATTCTAGATCTCTTGAGAGCAGGATCCAAGGAATCATCGTCCTGTGGTGCCTGAGGTTGTGTTACGTCGGTCTCAGTTCCATCGTTAGTAATTGAAGATAATGCTTTTGAAAAGGGAAGATTCATGTCGCTGGAATCTTCAGAGTGCAATCTTTTCTTTTGTTTGTTTGGATGCGAAGGACTTCCCGGAAGTGCTTTGCTTGGTTTTGCTGGAACGAGTGGTTTGAAGTACTCATTTGCGGCCTCTAGATAGTCGAACTTTGGGATTTCATGATAAATGTCCCCCAACCCCTCCGCATACTTCGGGTCTAATCTTATTAATAATTGCAACACCTCGTTATGATACACTGACATATACCGTAAATTGTCAGTTAAAAAGAAATCATTCACGATCAAGTTGCCCTTGTTGAATGCGCTCAACGACGGCAAGGACAACGACTCGCTGTATAGCAACGACTTTATTTGCCGCTCGTCGATGACAAGCGAATTAGTGGTGTTATCGATGATCTGAAACCTGCCGATATCGGGATTCCACCGGTAGGAATACCCGGTTGCGGATGGATTATTCTTCAGGTGCAACATCAACACATACCATATTTTGTATCTATGATGGTTGACGTTCAACAAATGCTGCTGACACGAATACTTTGTATACGTGGAGTAGACAGTTTCTGGATTAGCCGCCCTCAATTGACCAGTCACATATGCCCATGATTTCTTCGTCATCTCAGCCTCGGCACCCTTTTGGTAGCTATGGACCACATCCGACAACAATTTGATCAAAAACTGGTCCATTTTGGGTGTCCATCTTCTATACTTGGAATCCCGAGATTTGAGGTCGTACTCCGTCAATTCGGGAAGATCACCCTGTTTTAGCTGTCCCTGGGCGTCTGCGTATTGCTGATGATGATGGCTTGCCTGCTGTAGATGTTGCTGTTGCTGCTGTTGTTGCTGCAAAAGCAATTGGTGGTGGTCATCTTGTTGTATTTGGTGGTGAACTTTGTGTGGTTGTTGATTATGGATTTGGTGATGCTGTTGTTGTTGGGCAGTCTGGGCGGCAATCCGCAATGCCTCTGCTGCTTGTTGCTGATCTACTTGAACCTGCTGCATTGATTTTCTTAGGCTTTGTGGGGATGACATGGAACACGTCCCTTGATAAGATGTAAAAAGTAAACAACTGCAACCTGTGGTTAATCCCTGGTTGCACTTTTAAAACCTTCAAATTGATCAGGATTTGTTTACAGGTTTAATCTAGGGTAAAAAAAATGGCATGTCTTTATTGGCGCGCACGACCCTGGCCTGGTGTCGCGACATTGTGATGCGACTTAGTACCTTCTAGTCGATTGTCCTGCTTCACTGAAGTAGTCCTTCTTTTCCGGAAAACTCATGTTGTAGCTGATGAGTCTGTCCTTGGAGTAGCCGTCGTTGGATTGTTCGTTGAATGCACCCTTCACTTTGCGGTCGATGGCGTATTCCTCGTGCCTTTCTTGCACCTTGGTAAACTTGTCCAACATCTCATATATCCTCTTTCTCTTGATGGAGAGCTGGTTACTGACACCAGGCGTGGTCGCTCCAGCGGGGCCTGGTGTAGATACGGGTGTTCCTATGGGTGCGGGGACAGCAGTCGTGATTGCACTTGCGGAATGGACGTGCGTTATTGAGCTGAGTCGATTGTTGAGGGTGGTAAATGTCGAGGACTGTGGTAATATCATGAGGAGCCCATACAACGTTCTGTACAAGTATGGATGCTTCTCGGGCTCCAACAACTGGAGTCTCAACTTCAAGAAAATGGGCGATTCAATCAACTGAACCAAGATGTCTAATTGAGTCAAAAGCTGAAATGTCACTTCCAATTCAGACAAATTTTTAATTATCAAATAGGCCAACTCATAGTTTGAAGTTAACAAACAAAGTGATAATGCACTTGGAGCATTATGGCACCAACTTTGGAAAAGTGTAGCAAACAATGACCAGTCTTCGATTTTATACACGTCAAGATTCTTCAATTTCTTCCGGAAGGTGCACAACTCCAGGGTGGTCAACAAAATGTCATTAAGAGTGACAATCATGACATTTAAGAATTCAAGATCATCAAGTGAGACCAATACTTCAGATAATGTCTTGAAGATCTTCTCCGAATTAAGTGAAACACATAGTTTTCTGATTATGAATTCAATCCTACCTCTTGTGAGAGTAGGAGGATTGGATTTCTCTTTCTCCAATAATCGTATCAATTTTATCATAAAGTCCTTGAAAAATTCATCGTTCGCCTCTGAGATTTTTGATAAAAGTTGGAGTACTTTGAGTACTACATCATTACTTGCATCGGTGCAAGACTTAAGTAAACTGGTAAGATCGAACTTGTTTTCACCTTCTCCCACGAATTGAAAAAAGCCCTGTGGGTTTCTCGTATATAAGAACAACAACCATTCTAATGATGTAATCCTTGACAATTCATTAGTCGAATTCAAGTACTTACTCATTATCTTGCTTAGGGTGTATTGCAACTGATACTCCACAAATTCATCATAGACTTCCTTGGTTAGACCGTGAATCAAGTTGTCATTTATCACAAAATCTTCTTCTTCAATTCCAGAAGTATTACCATCATCCGCATCACTAAATCTGATCAACAATTCTTGTAAGGATCGGTTGAAATCCAAGAATTGGTTCCGTAATTCGAAGTCCTTGTCATCATCTGTAATGGATATGTTCGAAACTACGATGGACACACACTCAGGCAAGCATTTCACAAATCCAATTGGAACTGTTTCTAAGATTTCTAATAACCATTTTAAGACAACGTATTGGATTTCCAAGTAAATTTCATGGGGCTCATTGGATAAATCTGTATTTTTCATTTCTCCCTTTTCATCTGGAGTTCTGATAAAGGTCAACAATATTTCAATTATTTTAGCGTAGTCAATAAAAATATCCTGTCCGTTAAGGAACAAACCATCCTGAGGTTCCCCGTCATTGGTTTCGAAATCCACAGATTCGGGTTCCTGGTCGTCCGTCTCAATTTTTCTTACAATTGTAGTATCGTCCGATTTGATGGAGTTGGTGTCATCTTCCTCGGATTGATGTAATTTGATTTCCTTGACCTCGTCGGAAATATTATCCACAGATTCAATTCGTTCGGCTGCTTCTTTCTCCTTTTGAGCCTTTTTCTTCTCTTGGATCAATTGATTCTTCTTAACCTCATACTTCACTTTGTAGATCGATTTGATTTCTTTTAGGAAGACATTCAATATGTTGCTTGTTTCTAGCCTCACATCGGAAGGAGAACTATTCATCAAGAATCTGATCAACGGCTCTAAGAAGTTGGGTAAAAAGGTAATGAGCTCCAACGAGGGTATATCATCGAACAATTCAAGCCAGCTAATTAAAAACTTCTTAGCAAATGGATCGATGGTATACATCCTCTCCAACAACGTTGGTATGAACTTTGGTAGCGAGAATGCCTTTTGAGAATCTTGCACTTGATTCACCTGGATTGCCACGCCATTGGCATCCACTAGATGTGTTTGGATTTCATTGGATAGCTCTTGTTGTTGTAAAATGGACACATAATTGGTAGACTTGGCACTAACGATATCTTTGATCAAACGATCAAGAATGTCAGCTGCATTTTTCACAGACGACTCGGTATCAGTAACCAAAATGCATAAAATATCAAACACTTCGTTGAAATAAAGCAACATTTCTCCTCTTGCAATCTTGGCTATGTTGTAAAGAGATTCACATGCATAATACCGGACTCTGGCATCAGTATCTCTAAAAGTAGCAAATATTGGTTTTATGATTTCCTCCAAGAAGTATGCAATTGCGAACGATCCAAGTGCAACAGAAACACTTCCAAGGGCTGTGATTGCCCCCATTTTGGCTGAATTGGTTCCCCCATTTGTCAATTCCGTCAATTCATTGATGATCTTGTAGATAGTCTGACTGTCATTCCTGGCCAAAGCAGCTTTAGTCAAACTCTCAATTTGGAATGCTGTGGCCTTACGTTTTTCATAAATGTGATTCGAAAGGTCCTTGATCAAAGAAGGCTCAAGAATATTGACGCTTCCCATCTTGATAGCTAGCACTATAGAATGTTGATTGGAATACGCGATAAACAGGAGGTATATTTAGTCACGTGACGCATACCAGATCTCGGCGCCAATATAGTGTTGTCAATTCCAACGTGACCACAAGCAACTCTACAGTAGGTATCCATCATTCGTGAACATAGTGTTATAGAACTAAATTAGCATTATCCGTGCTATCCCAAAAAAATAAATAAACATGAGAGATTTTCGTAACTCTCATATACAGATATCTCTGTATTATGCAATTTACTGGAGTATTCGGTTCGAAGTACTCCAATTAGTCATTAGTGAAGAGAATGAGGACAATATCCTTCAAAATCCGCTGTCTGGACCTAACGGTTAGAAATCAAATGCTTATGGGATGATCCTTACTTCCGGAACCATCAGCACCACGGTTTTTCTTTCTTCTCTTATTACTCAGCAGATCCTGATTTTTAACATCTGACCACACCAGAGCGTAGTACTCCTCATCATCTTTTTCATCCCCTTCGACTTCGTCGCTGAGATCAATGTCCTCATAGTTAAAGTCAGAACTTTGGTCGTGTAGATCTTCCTTGGGAAGTGAATCGCTCGACGATATCGAGACGGGTTTGGTGGCCTCTCCTGGTAAATTTGATAAATATGTTTCCATGATATTCTTTCTAGGGAGTTCTGGAGGATTAGTCGATGGCAATATATTCAATAGTTGTTGCAAGTCACTCTCTCCATTCGCAAAATCAGCAATAGTTGGTAGTTTGACTTTGAAATTAATGAAAAGGTTTCCTCTTTTGTACCGTTTCAAATCAAAAGCGATCTCTCTATACTCGTCTACCTCGTTCAAGTTTTCAAAGTATTCGCCCCCATTGACCATCTCGTTAATAGGCATTCCAAATCCTTTGACTAGCTTTGGCTGGTCAGAATTAATGGTCCCAGTGATTTCTCCATACTGTATATTTCCATCTATCGATTCGTTAACAGCCTGATGTCCATGGACATTTATGAAGACCCTCAATGACTGATCTGGTTTAACAAAGTTGTTTATAAGTACTTCCCCTCCTAACAATGCAGTTCTCAAGTCAATTTCATGCTCCATAAAGAGGTCGTTGAACTTTCTCACTAAGAAGGGATGGGCAATCTCGCGAAGGTGGATTACAACGTCTCCTGGTATGATGTTACGACCTTCGTCTGCTTCACCTTGAAGAATGATTTTATCGCCATTATTAGATCCTGGCAAAACGTTTATCTTGATGATCTTCTTCTCTGTGACGTACCCGCGAACGCATGACGGACATGAATCGTGTTGGGATATGAATAGACCTGTCCCAGCACAAGGCTTGCACGAGCCGATCAGCTGGTACTGAGAGGTTTGGTTAAAGTAGGTGGTTTTGACGGTTCCCAGACCCTGACACTGCCTGCAAGTCTTGGGATTCAATCCACCCACACCCTTGCACATTTTACACTTGCTGTTTTTGGGTAGCTGAAGCTTGATAGTCTTGCCAAAATACATGTCTGCAAGATTAGCATTGCAGGTGTGATGTATATCCTTGCCCCTGACGTACTCTTGGTCCAACGGGGACCCCACAGGCTCCACATGTTTCTTCATATTGGCTGGGTGAGCACCATTGTTTGGGGGGACGCCCGTGAACTGGCTTGCAAACATGCTATTGATGTCATTGAAGACCTGGGTGAACATGGTCGACGAGCTGAAGCCCGATGTGCCCATATCCATTCCCATGCCCGGGAATCCGGGGTTGAAGTAGAAGTTGGAGGTGCTGGTGGATTGGCTTCTTCTGGGGGGTTTGCTTTTGGGCTCCTGGTAGTTTCCTTCCACGCCAGCCAACCCGTACGCATCATAGACGTCTCGGGACTTCTTCTCTCGTAAGATCTCGTAGGCATGGGTCATCTCCTTGAACTTCTCAGTTAGCTCAGGGTCGTGGTTAGTTTTATCGGGATGGCACCGGAGTGCCTGCTTTTTGTAGGCTCTTGCAATGTCCTCGGTGGAAGCAGCAGGCTCCACCGATAGTATATCGTAAAGGTGAGTTTCTAGTACCATGATGGCGACATTAATAATCTGGATATTGTAAGAGCTCGATAATTATAAGGCTAGTGTTAGCAGATGGGTTCTGTATATAGGCTCAGACTCGGGTTCTCGCGTTTTCGATAAGATTCTATCGCTTACGTAACCCGTCATCGATACAATCACGGAATCAGGGCTTATCTCGGAAAAGAAACCCGACAAAGCTCCAGGGGCTGGCATGGGTCAAATCCATACGGGCACGGCTGTCGCATAAAATGTATGGATAAGGTCAATAGACGAATTTGGGCAAATTTTTGTTTTACTACTACTCACTTTACACTGGTATGTATTCCATTTTTAACCCGTAACTATAGTTTATAATAAAACCCTCTGAATTGGAGAATAGTCAAAACATCCATACTTCAGTAATCCTGGAGAATTAGAATTGAGAAACCTAACCACAAACCGGTGCAATCAAGCATGGCCCAACATCTGGTCGACGTAATGCTTTTGGTAGTTGGCCCTGTATGACTTGGACCTGTTGACATCGTAGTTCTTCAACTTCTGTTCGAGTCGTCTGGCCTGCTTGTCTTGTTTGGTCACCTCGTGCACCGTCAATCCAGGAGCAAAACGTCTGTCCACCAACGCAACTGTTCTGTTTGATTCCGAAGGTTGTGGTGCTAACGCAAGGTTTTGACGGTAGTATCTAGCCATCGACCTATGGCCGATCCTGGAGCCGGTAGGAAGGGTCAACTCGACCCCTGATCTATCCACCGTCACCAAAGTATAGTTGTCGTTGATGCCATGGTCGTCGAACGAGTCTTCTTCTTCTCCTTCTTCTTCTTGTTCGCCAACAGTCTGTTCTTGTTCAGCGTCTGTCGCACCCATGAAGCTCACCTTCTTGTTACTGGTCTTGGCCACAGGCGTATCTTCCAGCTCATAGAAATTGTAAAACTCCGACACCGCCAACTTCTCGTCCTTGGTCTCGTATGGGAGCTTGCAATGACCCTTGGAGTACATGTGCTGCCTCACGCTTGTCAAGTTTCTTCCTTCAAATCCACACACCAAACATTCGAGGTCAACGGATATAACCTCACTCATATACAGAAGTAAGCCTATGACATCAGTCAAATAAGATCTCTCTGGGATGTACAACCCGTGGTTTTTGTACATATGCTTGATGTTCAACTCCACTTCCTCATTGTTTTTTCCACAATAGAAACAGTTGGTAATGGGGACTGCCTGCAACTCTTCAATCGATTCGTCTTCACTCACCTCAGAATCACTCGACTCGGTGTCTTCGGCCTCGGCTTCAACTTCCACGTAATCGGACTCAGAAAAGTTCAACTCGGAGCCCGTTTCATGGCCCGATTCAAACTCATGACTGGTCGAATCACCCAAGGAAAACTGGGAAAATTCCGATGCTATTGATGCGGGGCTGGCGGCTCTTTCGATTTCCTCGAAATCTTCGGCATCCAATTTTCTGCCTCTTGATTCGGAGACCTTCTTATGGGCCAACATCTTACTAAGCAGCTTGTTGGTGTTATTCTTCGTCTTTCTGTGGTGCACGTAGAACCCGTCTTCGTCTTCATTTTCTCTGCTTTCACCAAATTGTTCTTGGCTCAACACCTTGTCGGCAAATACGTCGGAACTGATGGAGGGTAACTGTGCCACTCTTCTTTTAAGATTGTATCTATGCCATTCGGTCTTCATATGCTGTCTCTGTAATTCGGCTGTCAAAAAACGGATATTACAAGTATTGCAGGTAAATGCCGAGGTTTGAGGGTTGGCCTGATGGGGAATAAAACTAGACATCGTGATCTTGGAGAAGAAATATATGAGAATGCTTTTGATAAAGCAAAGATATAATCTGTGACTGGGTGATGTAATCTGTAAATCACTCAGTTTTGGTGGCAGTTACAGTTTGCGCTCAGAACATTACAGGTTTGGGCACCTCACTTAATGTTGAAAATTTTGACTATAACGAGAGTATAGATAGGCTACGTCGAAATGGCTGTCCACATTTTCGGTAAACACGTCAAGCACAACAGTTTGGTTAGCGTATGTCAACTATTCTAGGATTTCCCTTTTCCGTTTCGAATTCCGATTACTAACATTAAGCATGGCTTGAAGAAGGCTATCTTTGGTATTGGATACCACACAGCAGAAAGAATCTGTGCCAAGGTCGGATTGTACCCACAAATGAGAATGAACCAATTATCTGAACCCCAAATTATGGACTTGAACAAGGAAGTTTCTGAAATGATGGTCGAGGGTCAATTAAAGCAAAAGATAAATAATGACATCCAGCTCAAGAGAGACACCGGTTCTTACGCTGGTTACAGACACGCCAACAGCTTACCAGTTCGTGGTCAAGGTACCAGATCTAACGGTCAAACCGCTAAGAGATTGAACAAGATTCCAAGATACAAGATCTAATCAGGTTAATGTCAGTTCCAACTAGGGTGTCCCTCAAAATGGCCAAATGAATGCACCTGTTGTAAATTAATTGTATATAATTGTGGCTAATATTACGACGAAATAGAGTGAACTGTAGTGGTCTAGAACTGTATAAGTCAGGGCTCTTCTCGTTACTGATTCAGTCCTCCGCTAGGTCAATATTCCTTATTTCTAAATGTTTGAATATAGACTTTAGGAAACTTTGATGCAAGTGATGCAAGTACTAATGTAGTGGTCAATGGTTCACCTCAGTAGAGATCGTTATTCGAAGCATTTCAAAAATTCAAAAAAATGGACGAGTCCGGAGTCGAACCGGAGACCTTTCGCATGCTAAGCGAACGCGCTACCAACTACGCCACACGCCCTTGGAAGAAGTGGTCCCTAGCAGGATCGAACTGCTGATCTCGGCGTTATTAGCACCGCGCCTTAACCAACTGGGCCAAGGGACCTGTTTCTTGTTGAATTGAATGACTGCTGAAACTAAACAAAAATATTGTGATCAACTTGTGCGAGCGCACGACCAGTTAGAAAAGAAGGAGAAGGGCTTTATACATATACAACACCCTCACCGACACTAAGCACATACACTATGCTATCCTCAGAGGAAAATTACAGAGTATCACCCCGGGTAGNCACGGATGGTTTTGCTTCCTCATGGGAGACAACTATTCCAGAACATTCAGGGTGAAAGAACTCTGTCAACACGTAGATCTCACGGAAGCGGAAAGAGAATACTTGAAGGCATGGTTCTCGTTGANCACCATACGCGGGGACGTCCAAGCGTTCCCAGAGATGTGGGCCAGCAAAGAAGTGGTAGAAGAATCCATACAAAGAGGATGTCTAAAACTAGAAGGATTCCTTGACAACATCCTAGG